>NC_091120.1:15993207-16343207 GCF_040183065.1 Periplaneta americana
ATAGATAGATAGATAGATAGATAGATAGATAGATAGATAGATAGATAGATAGATAGATAGATAGATAGATAGATAGATAGATAGATAGATAGATAGATAGATAGATAGATAGATAGATAGATAGATAGATAGATAGATAGATAGATAGATAGATAGATAGATAGATAGATAGATAGATAGATAGATAGATAGATAGATAGATAGATAGATAGATAGATAGATAGATAGATAGATAGATAGATAAGATAGATAGATAAGATAGATAAGATAGATAGATAAGATAGATTAGATAGATAGATAGATAGATAAGATAGATAGATAAGATAGATAGATAAGATAGATAGATAAGATAGATAGATAAGATAGATAGATAAGATAGATAGATAAGATAGATAGATAAGATAGATAGATAAGATAGATAGATAAGATAGATAGATAAGATAGATAGATAAGATAGATAGATAAGATAGATAGATAAGATAGATAGATAAGATAGATAGATAAGATAGATAGATAAGATAGATAGATAAGATAGATAGATAAGATAGATAGATAAGATAGATAGATAAGATAGATAGATAAGATAGATAGATAAGATAGATAGATAAGATAGATAGATAAGATAGATAGATAAGATAGATAGATAAGATAGATAGATAAGATAGATAGATAAGATAGATAGATAAGATAGATAGATAAGATAGATAGATAAGATAGATAGATAAGATAGATAGATAAGATAGATAGATAAGATAGATAGATAAGATAGATAGATAAGATAGATAGATAAGATAGATAGATAAGATAGATAGATAAGATAGATAGATAAGATAGATAGATAGATAAGATAGATAGATAGATAAGATAGATAGATAAGATAGATAAAACTTCGACAGATAATGGAGAAAAAATGGGAGTATAAGGGTACAGTGGATCAGTTATTCATATATTTAAAAAAGGCATATGACTCGGTTAAGAGAGAAGTTTTATATGATATTCTTATTGAATTTGGTATTCCCAAGAAACTAGTTCGATTAATTAAAATGTGTCTCAGTAAAACGTACAGCAGATTTCGTATAGGTCAGTTTCTGTCAGATGCGTTTCCAATTCACTGTGGGCTAAAGCAAGGAGATGCACTATCACCTTTACTTTTTAACTATGCTCTAGAGTATGCCATTAGGAAAGTCCAGGATAACAGAGAGGGTTTGGAATTGAACGCGTTACATCAGCTACTTGTCTATCGGATGACGTGAATATGTTAGGAGAAAATCCACAAACGATTAGGGAAAACACGGGAATTTTACTGGAAGCAATTAAGAGATAGGTTTGGAAGTAAATCCCGAAAAGACAAAGTATATGATTATGTCTCGTGACGAGAATATTGTACGAAATGGAAATATAAAAATTGGAAATTTATCTTTTGAAGAGGTGGAGAAGTTCAAATATCTTGGAGCAATAGTAACAAATATAAATGACACTCGAGTGAAAATTAAATGCAGAATAAAATAATATGAGAAATGCCTGTTATTATTCGTTTGAGAAGCTTTTGTCATCCATTCTACCCTTAAAAAACTGAAAGTTAGAATTTATTAAACAGTTATATTACCGGTTGTTCTTTATGGTTGTGAAACTTGAAACTTGGACTCTCACTTTGAGAGAGGAACATAGGTTAAGGGTGTTTGAGAATAAGGTGCTTAGGAAAATATTTGGGGCTAAGAGGGATGAAGTTACAGGAGAATGGAGAAAGTTACACAACACAGAACTGCACGCATTGTATTCTTCAGCTGACATAATTAGGAACAGTAAATCCAGACGTTTGAGATTGGCAGGACATTTAGCGCGTATGGGCGAATCCAGAAATGCATATAGAGTGTTAGTTGGGAGGCCGGAGGGAAAACGACCTTTAGGGAGGCCGAGACGTAGATGGGAAGATAATATTAAAATGGATTTGAGGGAGGTGGGATATGATGATAGAGACTGGATTAATCTTGCTCAGGATAGGGACCAATGGCGGGCTTATGTGAGGGCGGCAATGAACCTCCGGGTTCCTTAAAAGCCAGTAAGTAAGTAAGTAAGTAAGTAAGTAAGTAAGTAATAATAATTTATTTATTTACTAATATGTAATGTGCTGTACAACAGCCAGGGGCCAATAACAGTTCAGCACATGACAATTTCATAACAAGAACATTAATAATGCTAGAAATTACAATAAAATTACATAGACATAATTATAAAAATAATGACAATTAAAAATAATTGTAATATGAAATGAAAGGATGGAATCATATAAATAAATATAACACAAATGATGTAAAAGATAACGAGAATAATATTATAATACATATCTAAACAAAAGACATAAATTAATAACTTACATAAAACTTAAAAAGTATATACCACACATTAAGTGGATCCAAGTTCAATCCATGCAAATTAGCATATTTTATACGTCTGCAGACAGGAGAGAGAAATTTAGAATTTATATTAAAAAAAAATGTATGAAATCTTAAACCCTTAGCAGGAATACGAAGACTGATATTGCTTAGGAGGGATTCACCCTTAATGACTTCACAAAAAATAAATAATCAAGATCTTGACGTCTGGCAAATAAGCTACAGCAATTAAAATTTTTGCAGTTAACGTCTATTTATAATCATCAGAATTAGGTAAAAGTCTATAAGAACACAAAGAAATAAATTTTCTTTGAATATTCTCCAGTTTATCCGAGTCAGTGGAAGTAATGGAGTTCCATACAACAGATGTATATTGAAGCTTGGATCTAACCAACGTTTAGTATAACATTAATATATGCATAGGAGTGGAAAAAGAATAAGTTATAGATCTCATTAGACCAAGCATTCTTAATGAATGGGTATAAATATATTGCACATGATTATGGAAATATAATTTAGAATTGTATAACAATAATAATAATAATAATAATAAATTACATATTCAAAATGCATTAATTCTATAACAATTTTTGACAGGAATTTTAAAATTATTACTCTGCATAACTGTATTAGGTAATTTATTACACAGATTTATACTCGTTATAAGAAAGTTATTCTGTGATTAGTCAGTCTAAAAATGAGAATCGCTAAATTAGCCTACACCTCATTGTAATATTATGAACCATGAACATCTGATATATTCATATAACTAAATTGATTTAGGTAATAGTACATTATGAAATAAGTTTATAATGTTATATATATTGCATGATCAGTGGCGGTGCGTCAACAAGAGAACGTGAACACCTTGTTTCCATTAATGCACGACTAGTTTTATTATTTAAAACCGTATTGACGTAGTGGGGATGTATAATATCAGAATCGAGTATTTTAAACTTCCCGCATCTTGCATAAACTTATGTAAACCTGGCAACATGCGTTCACGTACAAGCCGTGCTCTTTTCAAGAAGGTTACAGGAATTACACGCATGCGCGGGAGAAAATTGTCTTTCGCTGGCCGCTTATGACTCGTCAAGAGCACAAAGCGTTAAGTGAACAGTGAATCTATCCTACAGGTATCAGGTGCATCGATGCTATATCGTTCACGTGCTATATCTCGAGGAGGAAATTTAATAGTCTGTATTTTATCCTGTAGGTGTCAGCATTTCTCACTGTCGGAGCGTGAGTGCGTGTACAGTGCTGCTACGAGAGTGTAGTTTGTGAATTACTATACTTTGGCATAATAGCATAGTTTTGTAAATATTTATCCATGGTTTGGCTTTCAAACACGTGATGGCTGAATGTGATAGTGGTATGAATTTAAAGTATCTGTATGCTAGTGTATAATATTTACTGGCATGTATTTATAGGAATCAATCTATGCGAATGGGGTTACAGTACTGGTATAGGCTATAGTGTATCATGTGTTGTGAACCAAAATATATTACTGAACACACTCTTTTGTAAATAACGGCACTGTGGTATGTATTAATTTTTAACAAACGTAAACAATGATTTCTGTTCAAGCAATTTTGAACAGTAAAGAACTGGGTAAACTGAGTTACCAAGAAAAATTGTAAATAAAAAGACTGGGTTTTATTATTATTATTATTATTATTATTATTATTATTATTATTATTATTATTGGTTTTGGAATACAAAATTGTGAACACACGTAATATTTTATTACGAGCTGCCACTGTGGATGATTAGAACGTTATGGTACCAAGTTCAACCTCTGCTTGCTCTCCATACACGCAGACAGGTAGAGTATTTGTGGAGGGAGAAAGAAAGGGGTGGTGTATATAGTGTCCGCGCGGCAAAATGGGTAGTGCTCATCCCTGCTACCGGAGTAGCTCTGTCGGCTAAGGCGCTTGCCTACCGATCCGGAGTTGCGGTCGAGCGCGGGTTCGATTTCCACTTGGGCTGATTACCTGGTTGGGTTTTTTCCGGGATTTTTCCCAACCGTAAGGCAAATGTGAGGTAATCTAATAGCGAATCCTCGGCATCATCTCACCATCACAAATCTCATCGTCGCTAAATAACCTCGTAGTTGATACAAAGTTGTTAAATAACCAAGTAAAATAAAAAAGAGTGACAGATAATGGAAGGAAATGGAAGAACTCAGAAAAAATATTTTAGAAACCTTGGGCTTAATCCTCCACAAATACGAATCCACAACCGGCAGGATTTGAACCGGGGTCCTTAGCCACCGTAAGCCAACGCTCTGCTAACTGAGCCACTAAGGCGGCCATCGTATGGTTACAATAATAAATAATGATTTATACATCTGCACTTCAAATCGGAATATGTGGTAATGTTCACAAAATCTTACGCTGGAAGCCGCACGGGATTCACAGTTGGAGTGTAATACCCGTTTGTGAGATACAGGCTTTAAAAGAGCAGGGGCTTTACTTCCACAGAAGTAAATAGAGTTTTACAACATCCTGGAGCAAACAAGTTGGGAGGAAAAGAGATAGTTGATGCTGTTGCTACAGAGATACGATTTCGAACGTAACAATGAAGTTAGAAACGCCGGCCGTGCTATTCTGCAGTCCAGTAGGTCTGTCCTGGATTAAATACAAGTAGTTATATCTGGCAGCCTATAAAATTGTACGGTACCAAGTAAGTGAAAGTAATTCCTCAATATCCTTTTCCATGGTAACTAATAAATCCATCATTACACTCAAGGGGAACAAAGAGCAAAGCAAAGGATAAGCATTACCACAAACACCATTAAACATAATGGAACTATATGCTTGTGTTTGGTGCAGTAATTTTGGGCGTGACTTTTTGTATTGAAATGTGTAATATTTTAAATCATTATAAAGCAGAATTTTCTTCCATGTTGAAACTTTTGTACACTACTTTTAACACTTGAATATAAATAATTGATTAAATGGCGATCTTACTCGTGTTAATTACTTAAGCATGTGCGGATATACAGCTGTTTCGGTGCTACTTAACACCATCCTCAGAACCTACTAGATCTCGGCGCTATCTCAACGTCGCTGTCTGTTGTGTGGGTGCGTTCGTGTGTTGAAAACTTGTGTCAAATAGTGTGTGTGTTCTGAAATTGATCTGTATGTTGAGAATTTGATTAGGGTGTGTTTTAGTGTGTCTGTAGGCCTATATTTCGCATTGTTCTAGTGTGTTGAGTTTTTGGTTTTTGGGTTGTATGTGAAGGATTTCCATGTCTCTATTTATGTTACACAATACATCTACATATGCCGAACACATAACTAATGCTAACCATACATACAGTAACATAATCAGGTTTTGTTGAGTTCCTCTATCAGTATTAATATTTACTTCCAACCCCCATTTTTCGTGTTCTTCAATCAATTTCCTCAACATGTACGGTGAAGGTTGGTAATATTGGTGATAGTTCTTTTTGATAATTTATTACAATTCTGTGGTGTTTGGGTAAAGGGAGATAAGTCATAAAAATGAATTTGGAAAAAAACTAAAATTAAACTTCGAAACCTTATTGCAAATAATTTTTTTACATAAATAAAGCACATCAACTGATGGTATTCTTTGATTTTTGCACATTCATTTGTATAATTTAACTTGCGTGTTCATCTAGGAAACAAAATTTCATCTGCACAAAAAAAAAAAAAAAAAAAAAAAAAATTACTTATCCCCCTTTACCCGAACACCACAGAATTTTACTGAGTGAAAGGAAGCTCGGTTTTTTTGCGTCAACATATTAAGGGAATGTTCGTGGACAAGTTGCTCAGTAAAATTGTAATACATTCTGAAAAAGAACTATCATAGTATTACTCCTATCAGAGTATTACCAACATTTACCCTATCCATTATCTTCATATTCCTATGATATGACTATGATCACGAGCAAAGTGCAAAGAATATTCAATTTCCTCTGTGTTGGCACGCCCATGTATTTACACCTTATTTTCCAATGTTATAGTGATTGTTATAGAGAAATTTTGAATAAAGTTTGACGAAATAGTGCAACCTTGCCTGAGACCTTTACTTACTAAAAATGTGTGTGTTAGATTACTTGCTAATTATTACTTACTTAAAAAAGGTTCTTAAGGAGCCCAGAGGTTCATTGCCGCCCTTACATAAGCCCGCCATCGGTCCCTATCCTGAGTAAGATTAATCCAGTCTACCATCATATCTCACCTCCCTCAAATACATTTTCACATTATCCTTCCATCTACGTCTCGGCCTCCCCAAAGGTATTTTTCCCTCCGGCCTCCCAACTGACACTCTAAATTCATTTCTGGACTCGCCCATACATGCTGCATACCCTGCCCATCTCAATCGTCTGGATTTAATGTTCCTAATTATGTCAGGTGAAGAATACAATGCATGCAATTCTGCGTTGTGTAACTTTCTCCATTCTCCTGTAACTTCATCCCTTTTACCATCAAATATTTTTCTAAGTACTTCATTCTTAAATACCCTTAACCTTTGTTACTCTCTCAAAGTGAGAGTCCAAGTTTCACAACCATAAAGAACAACCGGTAACATAACTGTTTTATAAATTCTAATTTTTAGATTTTTTGACAGCAGACGAGATGACAAAACCTTCTCAACCGAATAATAACACTCATTTCTCATATTTATTCTGCATTTAATTTCCTCCCGAGTGTCATTTATATTTGTTACTGTTGCTCCAAGATATTTGAATTTTTTTCAAGGATAAATTTCCAATTTTTATATTTCCATTTCATATTATGTTCTGGTCACGAGACATAAGCATACACTTTGTGTTTTAGGGATTTACTTTCAAAATACAAACGCACTACAAAATTAAAATAAAGAATAGTTACATTAAAAAAAAACTCGTGTCTGCTCGGTACTTTCCTACCTTGTACAGGTATATCCTCCCCTCTTGCATCAAATCATTCCAATGTATTTTCTACATTGTGAAATAAAGTACTCGCTTACATAAAAACGGTCCCCATTTTCTTGCAAAAGATAGTCCAAATTTTTCATAATGTACAGTATAAAATGAGTGAATGTTGCATTAAAATAAATTACTGATTGATTTTTGAGAAATCCTGTATTTGAAATTGTGAAAAAATATAAGAACTCAAAATTTCGTAATTCTACCGCTGTGAAGTGACGGATAGCACATCTGATCGTGAAACTAGCGGGCTCGGGTTCAAATTCTGCTTGGGACAAGTTACCTGGTTGTGGTTTTTCCGGGGGTTTCCCTCAACCCATTTAGAGTAAACTTTGGGCGCTAGACCCTGGAATCATCTCGCTAGCCTCACCTTTATCTCTCTCAGACGCTAGATAACCATAGCAGTTGATAAAGCGTCGTAAAAAACAAATAATAATAATAATAATAATAATAATAATAATAATAATAATAATAATAATCGCGAATACTGGTTCAGGCAGAGCACAACAGTTGGAATTTTAATTTAAGAAATGAAAACTGATACTTACTGGCTTTTAAGGACCCCGGAGGTTCATTGCCGCCCTCACATAAGCCCGCCATTGATCCCTATCCTGAGCAAGATTAATCCAGTCTCTACCATCATATCCCACCTCCCTCAAATCCATTTTAATATTATCTTCCCATCTACGTCTCTCAGCGTGTCTGGCCGTGAAACCAGGTGGCCCGGGTTCGAATCCCGGTCGGGGCAAGTTACCTGGTTGAGGTTTTTTCCGGGGTTTTCCCTCAACCCAATACGAGCAAATGCTGGGTAACTTTCGGTGCTGGACCCCGGACTCATTTCACCGGCATTATCACATTCATTTCATTCAGACGCTAAATAACCTAGATGTTGATACAGCGTCGTAAAATAACCCAATAAATAATAAAATAATCTACGTCTCGGCCTCCCCAAAGGTCTTTTTCCCGCCGGCCTCCCAATTAACACTCTATATGCATTTCTGGATTCGAACATACGTGCTACATGCCCTGCCCATCTCAAACGTCTGGATTTAATGTTCCTAATTATGTCAGGTGAAGAATACAATGTGTGCAGTTCTGCGTTGTGTAACTTTCTCCATTCTCCTGTAACTTCATCCATCTTAGCCCCAAATATTTTCCTAAGCACCTTATTCTCAAATACCCTTAACCTATGTTCCTCTCTCAAAGTAAGAGTCCAAGTTTCACAACCATAAATAACAACCGGTAATATAACTGTTTTATAAATTCTAACTTTCAGATTTTTTGACAGCAGTCTGGATGATAAAAGCTTCTCAACGGAATAATAAAACTGATAACACCACTAAAAGCGAGAAGTCATACGTTACAGATATTTTAATAATTTCTAATAATGAATCTATTTGGTGCCTAATCAAATGTAAGTAATTTGTACATTTTCTATGCGTAAACAGAGATAACGATCTCATTATGTTAATTAAAGTTACATTTTAAAAACATATTCAGTTTCTGGATTGTATTAAAATACCATTTTAACACATTAATTCTGAACAGCTTTTTGTCTGCTTATTGTTAAAATAAGCTAATGGATTTCACGTGTTGTAAGACGAGGATGGGGCCATGCTTTGTGCTGTATGCGTACTATAGCATACAGTACACTAAGCCCTGCAGAGTTGCAGGTAAGCAAATTCGAAAGGAAATGGAGTAACCGATACTTCTTTAAGATTACTGCAATTGTATTTTGTCGTCCTTCTTGGATTAGTAGTTACCATGAATGCTATTATCTCTGAAGTATGCGGGTTCAAAACCAGCCGAGTTCGAAAGGTTTTCGAAACATTGTGGACGCGGATGACGTCCACCGCTGTGGAATAGGCCTAACGGTTAGCACGTCTGATCGTGAAAACTTTCGGAATGACACCACCACTTTCTGGGTCAACACCACCATGTTCGAGACCGAGATGCCGCCAGTATAGCTCAGTCGGCTAAGGCGCTTGGGCTGGTTACCTGTTTGTTTTTTTTTTTCCGAAGTTTTCCTCAACCATAGAGTGAATGTCAGGTAATCTATGGCGAATCCTCGGCCTCATCTCGACAAATATACCATCTCGCTGTCATCAATCCCATCGACGCTAAATAACCTGGTAGTTGATACAGCGTCGTTAAATAACAAACCAAAAAATGACCAACATTACCATTTTCGGAGTTAACACCATCATTTTCGGAGCCAACACCAAAACTTTCGAGGCCAATAGTACCACTTTCAGGGCCAACACTACTACTTTATTGGCCAGCAGTACCACTTTTGGGGCAACACCACCACTTTCTGTGCCAACACTATCATTTTTGTGGCCAACATAATCAATTTTGAGGCCAACATCACCATTTTCATGGCCAACACTACCACTTTCGGGGCAACATTACTACTTTCTATGCCAACACTATCACTTTTGGGGCCAACCACTAATTATGAGGCCAACAACAATTTCAGGACCAACACCACCACTTTCGGGGCCAACACTATCACTTTCGAAGTAACATCAACATTTCTGTGCCAACACTATCACTTTCGGGGCCAACATCAATTTCGGGGCCAAAACCGTCATTTTCGAGGCAAACGTCACCACTTTATTGGCCAACAGTACACCTTTCGGGGCCAACAATACCACTTTCGGGGCAATATTACAACTTTCTATGCCAACACTGCCACTTTGGGTGCAACATCACAACTTTCTGTGCCAACACTACCGCTTTCGGGATAACATCACCACTTTTTGTGCTAATACTATCACTTTCGGGGCCAATACTACCACTTTCGGGATAACACCACTTTTTGTGCTAACACTATCACTTTCGGGCCAACACTACCACTTTCGGGATAACACCACCACTTTTTGTGCTAATACTATCACTTTCGGGGCCAACACTACCACTTTCGAGATAACACCACCACTTTTTGTGCTAACACTATCACTTTCGGGCCAACACTACCACTTTAGGGATAACACCACCCCTTTTTGTGCTAATACTATCACTTTCGGGCCAACACTACCACTTTGGGGGCAACACCACAACTTTCTGTGCCAACACTACCACTTTCGGGATAACATCACCACTTTTTGTGCTAATACTATCAATTTCGGGGCCAACACTACCACTTTCGGGATAACATCACCACTTTTTGTGCTAATACTATCAATTTCGGGGCCAACACTATCACTTTCGGGGCCAACACCACAATTTCTGGGTCAACATCACCACTTTCGTGGCCAATATTACCACTTTCAGGGTTAGCACCCAACACCATCACTTTCACGACCATTATTTTCAGAAATGCTGTACCTCCTGCACTATTAACAGTATTCATGCTACAGATCGTCACTATAGTCACCATCTCCATCTCTGCTGTCACAACCAACACCTACTAATGACCACTACTGAATTATTATTTCAGACGTTTCTTAAGATTTTTGTCGTGTGTACCTCAGTAACGGCAGCAGGGAATGTCAATACAAGGCCGTGTTATGTGGGGCACAATCATGTGTGTATTTATGAGAAAGACTAAAAGCCAGATTGGAGATTATATCGCAAGGAGCCCTGAGAGGCGCCGAGCGCACCCGGGGGCAGCGCGCCCGCCTCGCTAATGGAAGTTGCATGTTTGCGTGGATAATGGAGAGCTGTGACGACACTGCGAGGCAAAATTCCGCCGACACATCGGTCGCATGACCCGTGCTAACCGTCCCGGGCGCAGATGGAGCGATCTTGCTGTATCTTTTTACACTTAACGTAGGCTGACGCGTCCAGAAAATAGGTTCAATTACTTACAAAATTAGCCGTACAATGGGCGTTGAAATTAAGTGCTCTCAAACGTTGGAAAGACTCCTGCGGTGGCTGAGTGGTCAGACATGCGGATTATCACGCAGGCGGCCCGGGTTCGAGTCCCGGTTAGGTCTGGGATTCTTCATTGATAATATACAAGGACATCATTTTTTTACTTCAATTTTTATTGTACCTGAGTTTTTTAATGTACTTCACTCCCACCCCTTCTACTAATGAAGTTCAACCGTCCTCCACATAGATCCAAGACCGCATATACAGTCATAGTAGCTTTACGTTCAGAGTAAACAGTACGTTCCAAAAATATGTTCGCGTTTTCCAGTGACGAAAGAGCTTTCAATATTGAATCATTTTCGCACAGGTACTGTCGTCCATTTTCCTACGTCGCATCCCGGTTTCCCCCACCTGCTTCTATTCGCCTCTCTGTAAAGGCTAGTGGCTGGGCTGTCTTAGCTCTTTTCTGAGAATATTGATTTCTGTTAGGAATTAGACGTCTACGTAATATTATACCAATACAATTGTTTAAAATAACTTAAATAAAAGGGCCTCGTTAAGTAATTAACTGTCACATGATTTCCTCCCTTTCTACGACCCTGCGATATAACCACTTGGACGGACAGTAGATAGCATGTCTGAGTAATTTTATCTTTTCGGATCGGCCAGAAATGAAGATTGAATTTACAGTACGTAAGGTACTCTTTTATAGATTATTTCAACATGAGTTACTGATACGAAGTACGAAACTGATAATTGGAATTACGTACAATAGTCTATAGTGCGATAATATGTACATTAGAACTGAAATGAACGGCCACCATTTTCAAAAATGTGTTTAAATATCCATATTATGATTATTTTTCAATTTAACTTCATTCTCTATATTGTACGCTAATGTGTTGTAGACAGTATAATATACACTGCGTAATGAATACATCCACATGGAAAGCTCAGGTTGTGAGTAAACACACTCAATGTTAATACTGTACTGTATTTTGATTAAACAAAAACCTAATGAAAATTATCAAAGTCAAAAGCGCGATATTTCCTGTTTACGTAAATGGATGAACTACGTTTCTTACCTCTTATACCTAGTAAAGTGATTTGTTGTATTTTACGCCAGTATCATCGAACTCCAGTCGTGGAAGGGGTAGCAAGCAGTGTTTGCGGTTCTCAATTTTGATCCAAAGGTATAGCCAGGTTAATATTAGAAATGTTAATAAAAATAAAATGATGTCCCTGTACAATGAACTTGTGGCGGATAAGGTTATAGTTCGGGTTTTTCACGGGGTTCTCCCGTTTTCCCATATTAGGCATATACATAATTCCGTCATCATTCCATAGCATTCCCCGTTCACCGGCTGGCGACGCACGGAGGGGGCTGGCCTAGGGACGAGAGGGATTATTTGCTCGAAACATGGGTGCTCAGCGAATAGTATAGTCGGGGTATTGTAAGGTCCTCTAATTCAGAAGGGTTTAAAATTCAACAGAAAGATACAATGCAACCAATACAGTAAGTCAACAAATTTAAAGGGGAGCGTCCCCATATATATAACCACGCTTTGTAATGTTTACATAATATATTTACAAACATATTGAGGTTATCATACTAGAAGAGCGTATCAACAAAAGCAGTATTATCGAAATATTTTAATGGAAACTATTTATGTTTGAAAACAAACGTTTAAAAATTACAATGGACATGAGGAAGAATCAAAGAAAGTACACTGTGAAGTAGACAAAGTTAGGAGAAATTATTGTATATTTAAATGGCTCTGATATAAACTTGCAGTTTTGTTGATACACCCTTCTGCTATGATGCCCTCGATATTTGAAATATCTTTCAATTTTCAGCTAATCTTGAAAGGTTTGGTCCGATATGAGTCATTTCGCCGTTCTAATCGAAAAACTGTCTTCAGTATTGAGCGAAATGAAAATATAGAAGGATATATAGTATGTGATTTTCTTATGTTTCTTGTATTCTAATATAACATAGGGCCCATTTTTTTACTACGAATGAAAAAAATATAGTACATTTATATGAAAACATTTATATCACATTATTATTTATAACACTATCGAAACAAAAAGAAAAAGAGAATACGGAAAATATATTTGTATTCTGTTCACCCCTGTTACGAGTTCCAACCTGCTTGTGCACAGTCTTACTTCGGAACAGATCCGTGCCGGATGACGGCAGGTCGCTGCTGTGCTATTTTGTTGATATCACTGGTCTGCAACGTACAACAGTGAGTAAATAATGTAAATAATACGAGTAAAATAAATATAGTAATAATAAGCTAGGAGTGTGAGTGAAATATAACAAACATTTATATTTATAATAATAATAATAATAATAACAATATCATGAAGTAATTTGAATATTTTATCTATCACATAAGCAATAAAAAAGAAAAATTGAGAAAATTGAAACAACTACTATTGGTAACAAACATTAACTCATAATTACTTACTTAGTTTATTCTTAAATTTGTTCGATGTCTGACAATCTCTGAACTAATTATTTCGGTTCCAGATACCCTCAAATCCCTTAGTTACAGTTTCAGAATCCGCAATGTTCAGTGTACGGTTCCAATAAACATCTTATCCAAAATATTATGCCTTATTTTGTTTTCATCCTTAAAGTTTGAAGGACGAAACGTTACAGATTGATTGTCTTCTTTTTATTCATTTTTAACACATAGGTTTAAATAGATTTATAAAAAATGCCTTACATTTTCTTTTTGCAGATTGCGGGAAACCATAGAAACTGGATAAGGAGAATCTTGGAACCTGTCGCCTCATTTCAAGGTAACTTTAATATATTTGTTTTTAACTATTCAAATATAATGACTTATAATATGTAAATATGAAAACTTATTTTTATTACCATATTACACAGAATTAAATGAACGTTTTCGTCTATGTGGTGTCATACAATCAGTACAACTTAATAAGAAACAACGCAGAACAACTAATATCGTGCACTCGGCAAATGTAAAGTATTACGCTGTTTGTGAAGAAATTCCAACGGGAGTAAACGACGTCTAATGTGACCAATTGTAACAAAATGAATCATCACTCATGTCAGTGTATTATAAATAGTTAAAGTTGATAAATTCGTGAGATATTAGTGTCCTGCAATGAGAACGGCAACCAAGACATTACAAACTTCGTCTTATTCCACATGAAAACCAATCGCAAGATCTGTGCTAAAATCCTTAAAAGCCGTTAAAACATGCATGGGTGGGAGTGGAGGATAGCGAATATTTTTATAACAAGGTGGAAAAAACACGACAGGCCTGCTTCTGCAGAGCGAACGTGGGCGAATATCGAACTTCACCGTACTCGACAAACTTGAACCGAACATAGCGCCTGTAATACACGATGCTAACATACAGGGCCCCTGCAAAAGATCTTTCCGGTTTCGAACACATGTAATTTACGTTCCACGAATCTGAGGTGCATGAAAATAGCAATAATGGAAAAAGAAACTCTAAAAATTTGTTTTTATTAGTTCATTTATTTGTTTATATGTTCCTTATCCGCTTATTTGTTTATTTGTTTACATATTTAATTGTTTTTATTTTTATTCATTATATTATTTATTTGTTTATTTATTTGCTTATTTATTTTTATTTGCTTATTTGTTTTTTGTTTTTCCCTTCGTTTTCTTTGTTCATTTGTTTACTTATTTAATAGCATTTATTTTATTTATTCGATTATTTATTTGTTTATTCATTTGTTCATTTATTTATTTGTACGATTTTTTGTTTTTGCCTTGGTTTTCTTTGTTTATTTGTTTACTTATTTCATAGTTTTTATTTTATTAATTAATTAATTTGTTTATTTATTTGCTTATTTATTTGTTTGTATGTTTTTTGTTTTTGCCTTCGTTTTCTTTGTTTATTTGTTTACTTATTTAATAGTTTTTTATTTTTATTTATTCGATTATTTATTTGTTTATTCATTTGTTTATTTATTTATTTGTATGTTTTTTGTTTTTGCTTTCGTTTTCTTTGTTTATTTGTTTACTTATTTCATAGTTTTTATTTTATTTATTCGATTATTTATTTGTTTATTCATTTGTTTATTTATTTATTTGTATGTTTTTTGTTTTTGCCTTCGTTTTCTTTGTTTATTTGTTTACTTATTTAGTAGTTTTTATTTTTATTTATTCGATTATTTATTTGTTTATTCATTTGTTTATTTATTTATTTGTATGTTTTTTGTTTTTGCCTTCGTTTTCTTTGTTTATTCGTTTACTTATTTAGTAGTTTTTATTTTTATTTATTAGATTATTTATTTGTTTATTCATTTGTTTGTATGTTTTTTGTTTTTGCCTTCGTTTTCTTTGTTTATTTGTTTACTTATTTAGTAGTTTTTATTTTTATTTATTCGATTATTTATTTGTTTATTCATTTGTTTATTTATTTATTTGTATGTTTTTTGTTTTTGCCTTCGTTTTCTTTATTTGTTTACTTATTTAATAGTTTTTATTTTATTTATTCTATTATTTATTTGTTTATTCATTTATTCATATATTTATTTGTATGTTTTTCGTTTTTGCCTTCGTTTTCTTTGTTTATTTGTTTACTTATTTCATAGCTTTTATTTTATTTATTTTTTTTTCGTACTTTTTTTCTTTTTACCGGCCAGAGGCCATTTTTCCTAAAGATTGCTGTTTTGCAGTTTTCTGTTTTTCTGTTTCTTTTTCCTAAACTAACACAAACACAACACCCATGCCCGAGGCGGGACTCGAGCCCACAACCCTTCGGACCAAGCCGTAGAGTCATTGCGTGCCTCTACGGCTTGCGCCACCCAGATCGGCTTTTATTAGATTATTTATTTGTTTATTTATTTGCTTATTTATTTATTTGCTTATTTATTTATTTGTTTTTTGTTTTTTCCTTCGTTTTCGTTGTTTATTTGTTTGCTTATTTATTGATTTATTCATTTCTTCATCTATTTATCTGTCTATTTTTTCTATTTATTTATCAATTTATTTATCTATTTACTTGTCTATTTACCTTTATTTATCAGGTTATTTACATACTTATTTATCTATTTATTTGTGTATGTTTCCCTATTTATTTACCTATTCATTTGTCTGTCTATTTATTTATTCATTTATTTATATTTTAACAGATTTAGATTAAAAAATTTACATTTTAAGTATTGTAACAAAGTAAAAAACCTGATGATGCTACATAGAGGTTTATTTGTTTGTTACGCTGATAAATCAGTTTGAATTTTAAGATGCCTCTTTTGTAGCTTTGTATTAGTTATAATCAGTTGAAAAATTGTTGAAAAAATAATCTATAAAGACAATACATTTGCAACATGACTGAAGGAAATGGTTCCGACTTCAGTTTGTAAGGGCTGTTTGTTTTAAATTCCTGCCTATTTAAAGAAGTCAGTAATTAATGTTTTAAACACATTTTAAATTTTATGACAAAGTTTTTCAAACTGAAACTGACCAATATTTTAATCATATTGAACCACATATTTAACATACAAGTAGTTTATGATAATTTTGCACGTCAGTCTATATTACTGACAGTCCTAAGTCTGGAAATTAGAAGGAAAATGTTGATTACAGTGGAGTATTTACAAACGGAGAGAACGTTCACTCCCTCAAGTAAAAAGGGGCAATTTACGTACCGTAACGTTAGGGAAGTTCCTTATTATCGCATGTAAAATAATAGTAAAAATAGCCTCTTCAAGTAGTCATAAATATAGTACTATTTACCGGCGCTCTTAAATTTTTTAGTGATGTGTGTATACAGTTTATGATTTAAAAAAAAATTAAAAAAAAAAATGATTACTCTAGAGTAAATCTTTCACCTTAAAATATTTTTTGAATTTAAACAATTTTTTTTTCAATAAATTTATTAAGTTACATGCCTGTGATTAGATGCACTCAATTCGTTTCTTATGACACACTTTGAATTAACATTTTAGCCACTTACTGCTACATACATACATAAGCGTTCTGCCCAAGGACAGGTCTTTCACTGCAAACTCAGCATTATCCAATCTCTCCTATTTTCTGCCTTCCTCTTAGTCTCCATGTATGATCCACATATCTTAATGTCGTCTATCATCTGATATCTTCTTCTGCCCCGAACTCTTCTCCCGTTCACCATTTCTTCCAGTGCATCCTTCAGTAGGCAGTTTCTTCTCAGCCAGTGACCTAACCAATTCCTTTTTCTCTTTCTGGTCAGTTTCAGTATCATCCACCCATTCTTTCCAACACAGCTTCGTTTCTTATTCTGTCTGTCTATTTCACACGCTCCATTCTTCTCCATATCCACATTTGAAATTCTTCTATTCGTTTCTTTTCACCTCATCGTTATGCCCATGTTTCTGCTCCATACAATGTCACACTCTATACAAAGCACTTCACTAGTCTCTTTCTTAGTTCTTTTTCCAGAGGTACACAGAAGATGCTCCTTTTCCTATTAAAAGCTCCCTCATAATTGAGGCGTTCAGAGCTAAAGTGGATCAAGTCCATGAGACGTAGTTTTGAGATAATAGGACTTAAAGTTAACCTGCTCTAGTGGATTATCTAATTTGACTAGCAATAATTTTATTGCTCCATTCTCAAATTCTAGATTTGTAAAATATAAACAATTGTGATGTTAAATGATGCAACGCTTTGGTGACTTGATCCACTATGGCCCAGAACATCGTTAACAAATAATCTGGGCCAAAAGTGACTGGTGTCACCTACCGGCGAATGCTTGGAATCAAGACTTGATCCTTTACTGCTCGGAAAAGATCCAACTTGAGATAATCAGAAAATGAATTAAACTCAATTTATGACTTGATCCACTTTAGCTTTGAACGCCTCATATGTCTACACCTGATTTCTTTCTCCCCTCTTGGTTTTCTTTTCATCATTATTATTTCTTATCCTCCTTTGTCTATTTATCTGTTTAATCGTATTCCCTCACCAATAGATTACGAAGTGTTGGATTTTCCTTCAAAGTTGTCTCATTTTACAACCTCCTTCTTCTGACAATCTACTATGCGTTTGGATTGTAAGTTTTTGCCTGGTTTCGTTGGTGGAATTATTATAAGCTTAAGTACTACAGTAAGAGTTTTTGTCACCATGAATACTCCCCCATTATCTGCACCAGTTTCCGACCATACCAAATTTTTTAGGAGTAGATAGATTCACCTGACTCTGCAAGGGTAGTTAACTGCTGATTTAGCAATTCACCTGAGGCTATACCACGCAAGTACATCCGTTCAAGGTTGAACACCTCCCACCCTTCAACCCTTTCCATCATTGACTCAGGGTAAACTAGTTCGAGGGCTGAGACAATATTGTGTTAGCGGGGCTACGGGCCTTACCAACAGGGATTCACAATCAATTTTGAAATGTACAGAGAGCATTACATGAAGCATCAAGTTCTGAAGTCTTTACTGACGTTCTTGGGCATTACGAATACGTATAGATAACGTGCAGGTGCATCAGAGATATATCAGGCTGAATAATTCTAACCGTTCATCGACAAGAAATATCTGCTATAAATTTATTCTTCTCTGCAGAAATTAACTTGCGACCCAATGAAGAACTAAGTACACAAAATAGTAATGAACAGAAAACAAAACAAGGGGAAGGATAAACGGACAGAAAAGGAAGAACGAAAGAGATAAAAAGAAAAAAAGAGCAAATCCCAAAAGCGGGGAAGAAGGAAGGAAAGAAAGAAAGAAAAGAAGAAAGGAAGAAAGGGAGGAAAAAGGAAGGAAGGAAGAAAGAAAGAAAAACAAAGGAAGGAAGAAAGAAAGAAAAGGAGAAAAAAGAAGAAAGGAAGAAAGAAAGAAAAAGGGAGAAAAAAGGAAGGAAGAAAGAAAGAGAGAAAGGAAGGAAGAAAGAAAGAGAGAAAGGTAGAAAGAAAGAAAGGAAGAGAGAAAGGGGGAAGAAAGAAAGAAAGGGACTAAAAGGAAGGAAGAAAGAAAAAAGTAAGAAAGAGAGAAAGGAAGAAAGGAAGAAAGGAAGAAAGAAAGAAAGAAAGAAATGGAGAAAAAAGGGAGGAAGAAAGAGAAAAAGGAAGGAAGAAAGAAAGAAAGGGACTAAAAGGAAGGAAGAAAGAAAGAGAGAAAGGAAGAAAGAAAGGGAAAAAAGTAAGAAAGAAAGAAAGTAAGAAAGAGAGAAAGGAAGGAAGAAAGAAAGGAAGGAAGAAAGAAAGAAGGAAAGGGACTAAAAGGAAGGAAGAAAGAAAGAGAGAAAGGAAGAAAGAAAGGAAGGTAAAAAAGGAAGAAAGAAAGAAAGAAAGAGAGAAAGGAAGGAAGAAAGGAAGAAAAAAGTAAGAAAGAGAGAGAGAGAAAGGAAGGAAGGAAGAAAGAAATGGAAAAATAGGAAGGAAGAAAGAGGGAAAGGAAGAAAGAAAGAAAGAAAGAGGGAAAGGAAGGAAGAAAGAAAGAAAGGGAGAAAAAAGGAAGGAAGAAAGAGAGAAAGGAAGGAATAAAAAAGGAAGGAAGAAAGAAAGAAAAGAAGGAAGAAAGAAAGGAGAGAAAGGAAGAAAGAAACAAAAGGAGAAAAAAGGAAGAAAGAGAAAGGAAGGAAGAAAGAGAGAAAGGAAGAAAGGGAGAAGAAAGGAAGGAAGAAAGAAAGTAAGAGAGAAAGGAAAGAAGAAAGAAATAAAGGTAGAAAAAAGGAATGAAGAAAGAGAGAAAGGAAGAAAGAGAGAAAGGAAGAAAGAAAGAAAGGAAGAAAGAAAGGGAGAAAAAGGAAGGAAAAAAGAAAGAGAGAAAGGAAAGAAGAAAGAAAGAAAGGGAGAAAGGAAGAAAGAGAAAAAGGAAGGAATAAATAAAGGAAGAAAAAAGGAAGGAAGAGAGAAAGGAAGGAAGAAAGAAAGTAAGAAAAAGAGATGAAGGAAGTAAGAAAGAGAGAAAAAAAGAAAGAGAGAAAAAAAGAAAGAGAGAAAAGAAGAAAGAAAGAAAGGGAGGAAAAAGGAAGGAAGAAAGAAAGAAGGAAAAGAAAGAAAGAATTAAGAAAGGAAGAAATGAAATGAAAAATAAAATAACCACACAAACAAAGAAGAAATGAAGGATAAAAAGGAAGGAAGAAAGAAAGAAAAACAAAAAAAAATGAAGAAGGGAAGAATAGTAGAATTGTTTTCTGGCGAGTATTAGAATAAGAATTTTGTTCTATATGGCGTGTATGCAGAATAATAGCACTGGAACAGATTTCAGGGCTTGTGTATCAGCATCGACTGACGACTCACCAGCAAAAATTCATTGGTGTGATTTCTGTTATCGAAAATACTAATGAACTGTCTTCATTGACCATATTCTTCTTATTTTCTCGATTAATTCTGGTATGTATTGATTTTGTGAAATGAAATGCGGTTTGTTGTTCTGTCTCGGTATATTTTGTACCTGTCACTTCTCATTACGCCTAGACCCTACTTCACGCTGTGTTTACTAACTCACAAGTGCTCATACTTGCCTCTCCGACTTGCAGGTTACACGTGTTCCACACAATTATATTAATCCTCGCTCCTTATTTATGAATACGCGTGGAGGGATGCGGTTATTAATTCCAAATGATGTTCTCTTGTTGACATCAAATTGTTGAACTAACTCCAGGCGAAACTATCACTGTATCATCATCATCATCATCATCATCATCATCATCATCATCGTCATCATCGTCATCGTCATCATCATCATCATCCTAGACCAGGTGGACTGTTTCAGCACACAAAATGAATAATTTCAAGGGAAAAATTGTTCCAGGGCCGGGTATCGATCCCGGGACTTCTGGTTGAACGTACCAGCGCTCTCCCAACTGAGCTACCCGGGAACTCCACCCTACACCGTCTCAATTTCCCTTGAAATTATTCAAATCTGCTTTACAGGAAGCTTTACCTGAAAGACTAGATTTGCATAATATATACATCACTGTGTACGTTAACAGAAAATCACAATTCCAAGTCACACAGAGTTTGTGTGCACTCGATGTGGGTCTCTGGCGTTTCGTCAGCCCACGCGAGTTGTGTGGATATAGAGGGAAAAGTTGAGACGGTGTCGGGTGGAGTTCCCGGGTAGCTAAGTTGGCAGAGCGCTGGTACGTTCAACCAGAGGTCCCGGGATCGATACCCGGCCCCGGAACAATTTTTCCCTTGAAATTATTCAAATCTGCTTTACAGGAAGCTTCACCTGAAAGACTAGATTTGCATAACATAAAATGAAATCGTCTCAAGTGTTCAAGATCTTCGTAGTCTTCTCTTACCTGCGGACCGGTGTTTTAAAATTTCTAGGAGGATTCTGTTGTCATCCGTTCTTAATATATGTTGTATCCAATTTTGCTTGTAACTTCTGATTATTTCCAAAATAGATATACGTTTTAATATATTTTTTTTATTTTATCGTGGTCTAGCAAGGTGTATCCAGCTGTTTTCCTAACAATTTCGTCTATGCAGTATTTAATCTTGACAGGAACAGAAGTTAAGTGAGTTCGAGAATAAGGTTCTTAGGAAAATACTGTATTTGAGGCTAAGAGGAATGAAGTTACAGCAGAATGGAGAAAGTTATACAACGCAGAACTGCACGCTTTGCATTCTTCACCTAACAAAATTAGGAACATTAAACCCAGACGTTTGAGATGGGCAGGGCATGTAGCACATATGGGCGAATCCAGAAATTCATGTGGAGTGTTACTTTGAAGACCTGAGGGAAAAATACCTTTGGGGAGGTCAAGACGTAGATGAGAGGGTAATATTAAAATGGATTTGAGGGAGGTGGGATATGATGCTAGGAACTCGATTAATCTTGCACAGTATGTGAGGGCGGCAATAAACCTTCGGGTTCCTTAAAAGTCATTTGTAAGTAAGTAAGTTTATAAGTATGTATTTAATCTTATTAAATCTTATTTTCGAACTGACCTTATTTTGCTACAATAATAACAATCCGCCATGCATTGTGGGTCCCTAACACCTCGGCATGGCGCGTCCTCAGGTAGCGCATCGAGCAGACTGCCTCCAGATATCGAGGATAGCTGTGAATATATTGAATAAGCAGTCGCGGACAGCCGATGAGGGGTGGTCCTCCAGCTTGGGGGTTGGGCGAAGGGCTAACAACCCATCACCGTAAAAAACAGTTTGTTACGAAACCTTCAAATAAGATTCTTCACTTGACATAATTAGGAATATTAGCTAAATCCAGACGTTTAAGATGGGCAGGGCATGTAGCACTATGGGCGAATCCAGAAATGCATATAGAGTGTTAGTTGGGAGACCGGAGGGTAAAAGACCTTTGAGGAGGCAGAGACGTAGATGGGGAGATAATATTAAAATGGATTTGAGAGAGGTGCGATATGATGATAGAGACTTGATTAATCTTGCTCAGGATAGGGACCAATGGCGGGCTTATGTGAGGGCGGCAATGAACCTCCGGGTTCCTTAAAAGCCATAAGTGACTAATAATAATCCGTGGCGCCACAACACTTGAAGGGCCTAGACCGACCAGCCGACTGCTGGTCTGACGTTCACATGCCGAAGCAGAAGTGAACGATCATCCAACCAGATTAAAGGTATCGTGTGGTTAGTACGATGATCCCCCCAGCCGTTATAGCTAGCTTTCGCAACCGAATTTCGCTACCTATCGTAGCTCCCCAAGTGCATCACGATGCTGGGAGAGCACCGGTCTCATACACTGGCTGAAATTTCATGAGAAAATTTCATGAGAAAATTTCTTCCCCCAGCGCGCATTCTGTAACGCGAGTCCTAGGCTAGATGCCTTAGACCACGACGCCACGGCATTTTTCTACCATAGTTACCTGATATTCAACTTATTGTTGAGGAAAACCTCGGAAGAAACCTAACCAGAGAATCAGTCCATTCGGGAAACGAATCCATACCCGAGTGCAGCAGGTTGACTGAACTGCGACGGAGACATAATTATCTTTGTGTTATCCAATATATTATTCTACGAAAACGTACGCCATATTCCATATACGAACAACAAGCAAAGACATCTTTATTACACAAGACTGTTCGTAGGTGGTTAGTTCCCTGTTGGATTGTTTAATCAAGGTTTCAAAGCCACGGTGGCAGAAAGACGTGTACAGCTGCTGAAGTCATCGCCTGACCTCTCTTTGCTCTTCGTGTACGTCGCTCCAAATTGGACGCAGGTAAGAGACCAACAGACTGTAAGAAGAGCGTCACTGACTGCCTCCCCGAACACCAGCCTTCAAAGCTCCGTTGTAGTACAGACCGTCTGTGTTGTAACAGTTGTCTGTCTTTATACAACGCACATTTCAAGTCTCAACTTTCAGTCGAGTGAACTCAGCCTGCTTAGCATGGCGCATCTCTGGGACGGATTATAAA
This sequence comes from Periplaneta americana, assembly GCF_040183065.1. NCBI lineage: Eukaryota > Metazoa > Arthropoda > Insecta > Blattodea > Blattidae > Periplaneta > Periplaneta americana. The sequence continues at coordinate 16,016,709 of NC_091120.1, forward strand.
AATACTTCGTATTGCTGCATGAATGGAATGGAATTCTGCAAAGGGGCCACTACGACCCAGCACTCCGACCTTTAAACATCTATTGCATCAACCCTCAAACTAGGCGCATTCTCAGGGCTGCCATAAACTTTGGAACTAAAACTGGGACATACAGGGACATCATTTTATTTTTACTAACATCTTTAATATTAACCTAGCTATACCTTTGAATTAACGGATCGAGAACCGGAAACACCGTTTGCTACCCCCTTCCACGACTGGAGTTCGATGATACTGGCGTAAAATACAAACAAATCACTTTACTACGTACAGGAGGGAAGAAAAGTAGTTCATCCATTTACGTAAACTAGGAAATATCGCGATTTTGAGTTTGATAATTTTCATTGGGTTTTTGTTTAATCAAAATACAGTACAGTATTAACAATGAGTGTTTTTAGTCACGAACTGAGCTATCCATGAGAATGTATTCATTATGCAGTGTATATTATACTGTCTACAGCACATTAGCGTACAATTTAGAGAATGAAGTTAAATTGAAAAATAATCATAATATGGATATTTAAACACATTTCTGAAAGTGGTGGCCATTCATTTCGATACAGGCTTCAGTTCTTTTGTGCATATTATCGCACGATAGACTATTGTATCTAATTCCAATTATTACCAGTTTCGTCCTTCGTACTAGTAACTCATGTTGAAATACGTAATTCTGTACCTACTCTATAAAAGAGTACCTTACGTACTGTAAATTCAATCTTCACTTCTACCCGACCCGCACAGATAAAATTATTTAGACATGTTATCTACTGTCCGTCCAGGTGGTAATGTCGCAGGATCGTAGAAAAGGGGAAAATCACGTAACAATTAATTATTTAACGAGGCCCTTTTATTTAAGTTATTTTAAATAGTTGTATAATATTACGTAGACATCCAATTCCTAACAGAAATTATTGTTTTCAGAAAAGATCTAAGACAGTCCAGCCACTAGCCCTTACAGAGGGGCGAGCAGAAGCAAGTGGGAGAAATTGGGATGCGACGTAGGCAAACGGACGACAGTACCTGTGCGAAAATATGATTCAATATTTAAAGCTCTTTCGTCACTGGAAAACGCGAACATATTTCTGGAACGTACTATACTCAGTAACTCATTTCTGTCTTGGTTCTGTGTGCAGGACAGTTGCAACGTCGTTAGTAGAAGGGGTGGGAGTGAAGTACATTCAAAAACTCAGGTACAATAAAAATTGAAGTAAAAATAAAATGATGTCCCTGTATAGGCTAATTAAAACACACGCCCATTGTGCAAAAATTGATTTTTAGCCGCTATCCGATAAAATTTGTGTTCAAGATTTGCATTATGAGCAGGCACAGCGAAAATATATTGACAGATTTCCAGTAATTCTGAATACTGTCCTGTATGGTTTACAGTCTCAAAAAATTTAAGCCACTTGTTTTGAACTTTTCCACTTTCCCATTCATGAACACCCAGATTTGCACTCACGTAGATTTTCAAGCAAACAAACTTCAGATTCTGAAAGCTGAAACTTTTTTTTCTGGGGTAAGTCAATGTCTCTTCTATATCATTATATCACTTCTACAGGGTGTTTCCGAAGTGGTGTTACAAACTTTCAGGGATGATGGCGAAGGGCACATGTATCAATTTGAGATAAGGAACCCTGGTCCAGAAATGACCGAGTCGAAAGTTACAAGCAAAAATAGTTCTGTGGAAATTAAATAATTTTATTCCTCCGTATACCTCATTTATGTGTATTTATCTGTACATCTTACACATACTGTATTCATCTGACGTTGTTTACGTTGTCTACTTACAGTATTCCATTCAGTGCGCTGTCTGAGGGATGGGGAAAGGAAACTACACTGAAGCAATGCAGATAGCGTAATGTGTAACGGACATGGTCGGTCCTGATATGCACGTCTGTAGACAGCAGTGTATGTGTACAAGTTGCAGTGTCCAGTCGATCAGTCCTAGTGAAATGGAGTACACGAGAGCGGAATAAGCAGACCTGATTTTGGAATACGGATGAGCCAATGGGAACAGTAGACAAGCTCACAGATTGTATCGGGCCTAGTACCCACGTAGGAGACATCCCGCTCATACCACTTTTCCACGACTGTTGCAAAAGTTAAGGGACGGAGCCAAATTATAATTCCATTTCCACACAACTATTTTTGCTTATAACTTTCGACACATTTATTTCCGGACCATGTTTCCTTATCCCAAATTGATACATGTGCCCATACCATCATCCCTGAAAATTTGTAACACTACCTCGGAAACACTCTGTATATCACCATTTAAAGTTTTAAACAGTAACAAATATATGTATTTTGACAAGAATACGTTTTTAAAACCGTAAAATCAATCAAGCACATGGGATACCAGGACGGAAACGGTATGTAACGTGTGCAGGGTAATCCATTCCGACACTGTAACTTCATAACTTCCTCTATAGTATATTGTAAAACCGTTCTGTATATATTTCAACTAGACTGTGACCATGTAACTTTAGTACTGTTAAGACATTTTTGCCATGTTCCATATTCTAGCTATGAGGCGATGTACGAATACCATGGAATGGAAATAAATACAATACAACACAAGACCTCTCATATAATATTGGAGTCCACACCTGTGGAGTAACGGTCAGCGCGTCTGGCTGTGAAACCAGGTGGCCCGGGTTCGAATCCCGGTCGGGACAAGTTACCTGGTTGAGGTTTTTTCCTGGGTTATCCCTCAACCCAATACGAGCAAATGCTGGGTAACTTTCGGTGCTGGACCCCGGACTCATTTCACCGGCATTATCACTTTCATATCATTCAGACGCTAAATAACCTAGATGTTGATACAGCGTCGTAAAATAACCCAATAAAATAAATAATATTGGATTTTTTTTTCTATGGGAATGAAATTGAGTATCTCGTATCTTTTTGATGAACAAGTATCCTACTCATTTTTCTGAAGATTTTAATTTTAAGACCCATGTTTACTAGACATTTTGGGTGCTATGCATAGACATTTCGCTAGCCCGCGCTACGAGCGTGCTAAACTAGCCCCGGCTATCGAGTGTTTACTTGTACAGGATTCATATCATATCATATCATATCATATCATATCATATCATATCATATCATATATATATCATAATTATATCATATATCATAATTATCATATCATATCATAATATCATATCATATCATATCATATATCGTATCATATCATATCATATATCGTATCATATCATATCATATATCGTATCATATCATATATCATATCATATCGTATCGTATCATAAATCATATCATATCATATCATATCATATCATATCATATCATATCATATCATATCATATCATATATCATATCATATCATATATCATATCATATAATCATATCATATAATCATATCATATCATATATCATATATCATATCGTATATCATATATCATATAACATATATCATATATCATATATATCATATATCATATCATATATCATATCATATCATATCATATCATATAAGTATCATATCATATCATATCATATAAGTATCATATCATATCATATCATATCATATCATATCATATCATATAAGTGTCATATAAGTATCATATCATATCATATATCATATCATATCATATCATATCATATCATATCATATCATATCATATCATATCATATCATATCATATCATATCATATCATATCATATCATATCATATCATATCATATCATATCATATCATATCATATATCATATCATATATCGTATCATATCGTATCATATAAGTATCATATATCATATCATATCATATCATATCATATCATATCATATCATATCATATCATATCATATCATATCATATCATATCATATCATATCATAACATATCATATCATATCATATCATATCATATTATATCATATCATATCATATATCATATCATATCACATATCATATCATATATCATATCATATCATATCATATCATATCATATCATATCATATCATATCATATCATATCATATCATATCATATCATATCATATCATATCGCTAACACTGGTTTATGAATACGGAAAACGTTAGTTCGTTGATCATCCACCGGAAGCCCGCGCTGTGTATGTCTTGTTTTGATGGCTACTACCACTTCTCAGAATATTGAATGCTTTTAACACCCTGTATAAGGCCAGTTTTTACATAATATACTGAAATTACATTTATACAAGTTAAGTCGCCAAATTCAAAGAACGGCTAGGAAGTAAAGTCTATTAAATGTTTAGCTTAAAAGAGCTCTAAGTTGAAGCTTTACATTTTGTTTACGTCTCCAGTGTTGCATAAATCCTATTTAAGTGAACACAGACAACCTTGTATGTTCTCTTTTCATCTTTTTTCGCACATTAATTATTCTGTTTTTAAAATCTCAGAAGATAAGTAACGTATTGCTATTCCTGGAAGACGTTTCCTCCATACAGAATTCCATTTAATTCCAGTTTTATCTCTTATGGAATGTACTCAAACATTTATGACGCACAATCCACTCCACACAGAAGGCATGTCGTGGGCAGAGCCGTAATGTGGTGCATATTTCCTGGCCTTTTCATTGAATTAAGGCGCACGAGGAACGTTCAGATAAAAGTTTTCGCTTCACAAAATTGTGGTTTTCTATTCATGTTTGTCACTCACTTAAGAGTATTTGTATTGTACAGGGACATCATTTTATTTTTACTTGCATTTTTATTGTACCTGCATTTCTGAATGTACTTCACTCTCACCCCTTCACTAATGTCCTTGCTCCCGTCAGACACACAAACTTACGGCCGCTGTTGCGTTCGAAGACTTCAAGCAGTGAAGTAAACACTGCAGTGTATAGTGTGTTTCAGAAATATGGTTGCGTTTTCTATAACCTATATTAATAATATCGTACTAAAAATTATATTGAAGAAACGATAAACTCAATTTCAGAGGATATGATTCAAAATGTTTTTAATAATATGCGTAAAGAATTGAAGCCTGCATTGTAATGAACGGCAACCATTTTCAGCAACTTGTTTAAAAATTCATATTAGCTTATTTTGAATTGAGGTGGCTAGAAGCAAAGGAATGCTAGTGACATTTGTAATAACATGAGTTAAGTGCATCCAGTGTAAGCTAAAGTATCTAAAATTTTAGTGGCAAAGAGATATTTTAATCGCATCACACATTAAAATTTAAATAAAAATTTCACCGGTTTTACGAAAGCTTAAATATTTAATCCCCATTTTCTCAAAAGTAACTTAAGTGCACTTACAGCCCTTTACTTATGAGCCCCTCATTTTAAATGCACTCTCTATATTGTATGTTAACATCAATAATTAATATGCTAAATAAAGTAGGCATTACATAACGAACATAGCCGCCTGAAAAGTTGAGTTTTTAGAAAAAAAATGTTACTACTCTACTGTATTTTGGTAAATTTCGTAAAAGTGATAATCAAACTGAAAATCGTAATATCGTATTTCCCTACAACATAAATAGATACACTACTTTTCTCTCCTCCTATAGCTAGTAAAATAATTTGTTTACATATTGCATCAAACTCCTGTAATGGAAGGGGGCAACAGTGTTTCCGAGTATAGCCAGGTTAATGTTAAAAATGTTGGTAAAAATAAAGTGATGTCCCTGTATATGTTTACGTGCGTAATAAATAGAATTAATGTTGAAATTTATCTCTCACTAAAGAATTCAACAAATCATTTCATTATGACAGTCTTAGAAACAATTGGTGGCGCGACCCTTGGAGGTAGAAAAGATTTACCTCACTACAGTCAACTCTGGATGTAGTGAACTCGATTATAGTGAACATTCGGTTATAGTGAGCCTAAACCGTTCGTCCCGACCCGCATATACAGAGTGATTCAGACCACCCATAACAGTAATTTATTTCGGAAACGAATGCATTAAATTTTTCGAGAAAAAATATTTGTTACTAAACCACATGTGAACTTTCACTTGAGCTTAATTTAATCAATCAGCTCTAACAGGAAGTAGGGTCAGTGGCGTATCACTTTAAAATTTCAAATGGGAGTATGGGTCAAATAAGGTACCATTTGATAGAGCTCTTCAAAACAAACAACTTTCACGGGAAACGTTTTTATTAATTCCTATTCTTTCAATGAGAAAACGTACGAAAAGGCAATGGGCGATTCGGACCACACGTAAGTTTGACTGTTTCAACATTTATAAAAATTAATGGAATTGTCCAGTCTTTCAGTAAAAGTCAACATTAATTGTCTTGTTTACATTTTCGTCTTTTAACATTTCTCAATACTGATGGCATTATTTTTTTGTACGTTTTCTCATTGAAAGAGTAGGATTTGGTAAAAACGTTTCCTATGAAAGTTGTTTGTTATGGTACCTTATTTGACCCGGACTGCCATTTGTAATTTTAAAGTGATACGCCACTGACCCTACTTCCTGTTAGAGCTGATTGACGAAATTAAGCTCAAGTGAAAGTTCACATGTGGTTTAGTAATAAATATTTATTTCTCGAAAATTTTAATGCATTAGTTTCCGAAATAAATGACTGGTCTGAATCACCCTGTATTAAAAAGTGCATTAATATTTCCGTTTGTAGTGAACCCTCGCTTCGGTTATAATGAACCTAAAAAATTGAAGTTACAAGAGTTGTATCCTGACAAATTCTTATTTGAAGTCTGACATTCATGTATAAAATTGAAAGACTGTGTTGAGAACAACATTCTAAGTTTCTTATTCCTTTAGTCAAAGGACAAAGTTAGGATGAGTGATTCCTAGACAATGAGTTGTACTGTAAATCCAGGCAACGCGTGACGACCTTGTCTCACTCCACCGTCTAAGACTTGCCATTCTGTTCTCAGGCACACTACTCTACTGTTATTTCTAATCCTTCACTTCAAAAGGTTGCCTTTTGTTCTCAGAAACATTACCATTATGACGGATAGCAACGAAACAACGGAAAATAAAATTGCCTTCTTTTATTAAAAGAGGACGGACATTACGTCCAGAGCACAAATGAAGGTAAGATTCCGATGGCTTTCAAACTCCATCAATCCACTCCCAGTTTCATTAAGTGACCCGGGAAATTCCAAAGCTGAATACGCAGTCACACCATAACAGCATTTGTAATTACTACCTGATCAGTCTGTTTCTAGTGTTCGAACAGTGAATGTACTGTATAAAAATGTCGAAGCGTAAAGTGTTTTCTTTGGAAGATAAGGCGAATATTATAAGTGACATTGAACGTGGTCTTTCGCAAGCGGATGTGGGTCGACAGCATAGTTTAAGTGAATCAACTATAAGTAACAGTATTCAGTGTAATCCATTCCACAAAAATGAAATAATTTAATTACTGGAAAGTATTTTATTTTCTTGTTCACAATTTCATTTATTCCTGTCATTTAAGATTAGGGAAGAGACACTTCGGATTTAGTGAACCTCGGATATAGTGAACGAAATATGCAAGTCCGCAGAGGTTCACTATATCCGGAGTTGACTTCTGTATAAATAGCATAGTACAGGGACATCATTTTATTTTTACTTCAATTTTTATTGTACCTGAGTTTTTGAGTGTACTTCACTCCCACCCCCTCTACTAGTAAACTTCCAACCGTTCTCCACACAGAACCAAGCGTATACAGTCAAAGTCGCCTTACGGTCTTAGTAAACACAAACAGTACTGAGTTAGTGAGTATAGTACGTTCCAGAAATATGTTCGCTTTCAATATTGAATCATATTCTCGCACAGGTACTGTCGTCCGTTTGCCTATGTCGCATCCCGGTTTCCCCCACCCACTTCTGCCCGTTCCTTTGTGTCTGGGCTGTCTTAGTTCTTTTCTGAAAACATTAATTTCTGTTAGGAATTGGACGTCTACGTAATATTATACAACTGTTTAAAATAACTTAAATAAAAAAGCCTCGTTAAATAATTAACTGTCACGTGATTTCCCTCCTTTCTACGACCTCAACAAAACCACTTGAACGGATAATAAATAGCATGTCTCAATAATTTTATCTTTTCGGATCGGACAGAAGTGAAGATTGAATTTACAGTACGTAAGGTACTCTTTTATAGAGTAGGTACAGAATTACTTCAACATGAGTTAGTAGTACGAAAGACGAAACTGGTAATTGGAATTAGGTACAATAGTATATAGTGCGATAATATGCAAAAAAGAACTGAAACCTGTATCGAAGTGAACGGCCATCATTTTCAAATATGTTTAAATATCCATATTATGATTATTTTTCAATTTAACTTCATTCTCTATATTGTACGCTAATGTGCTATAGACAGTATAATATGCGCTCCATAATGAATACGTCCGAATGAATAGCTCAGTTCGAGAGTAAAAACACTTATTCTTAATATTTTACCGTATTTTGATTAAAGAAAACCCTAATGAAAATTATCAAACTCAAAATTGCGCTATTTCCTACTTTACGTAAATGGATGAACTACTTTTTATCCCTCCTATACCTAGTAAAGTGATTTGTTTGTATCTTACGCCAGTATCATCGAACTCCAGTGGAAGGGGGTATCAAACGGTGTTTCCGGTTCACAACCTTTAAGCCAAAGGTATAGCTAGGTTAATATTAGAAATGTTAGTAAAAATAAAATGATGTTCCTGTATAAATAGATTAAATGCATTGCGTATGGCATTGATACTGGATGACGGAAAGCGTGTACAATTTTCCGCTCTAATTTATAAGAAAACAATAGAGAATTTATTGCAGAAAATCTCTTAAATATATCAATTTGTTCCACATAAAAAGCAGTAACAGCTACTGCACTTAATGTATTCTGAAAACATTGAATATGTATGAAGAATTTTGATGAGTGTGACGGAATTTTCTAATCTCAAGTTAGTGACGAGAGTGGTTGTATTATGATATGCATCGAAAACTTTTGTATCATGTTTCCTTCAGAGTTAATATTTGTCTGCATAGCATTGGAAGGGGAAAAAATTGTTAGGACAGTGTTGGCACACATTCTCGAATTACCCTGCAGCGATACAGGAGAACGGTCGCTCACCTGTAATGGAATAATGTCATTACAGGGCGCAATTTTGGCAAGCCTGCCCCTCCGCATCCGAGCACCGAAATCTACTTCATGACACTACTCGCACAAGAGAGCAAGAGAGGACACTTTGGAAAACTGCTGTGTTGTCGTTAAAAACCGAGACATCTATTATTGGCTGCATTTTTATACTCTAAGGCAGTGATGTCAAAGAAAGCGCATTTTTCTGACCTTGACGTCGTGCGCGGGCATTAAGCGCTATACTGTTTTCGCTGTAAGAAAAATCCTAATGTAAACATAAGCACGTTGCTGTCATAACCGTGATTGGCTCCCAGTCGAAACACTCAGATGACACAGGAAAATATAGTCCTTATTTGGAAACTATCATCTTGTATTATTTGAAAATAAAAAATTGAATTCTAGTTGTTAAATACAATGAAACATATAACTTCACTCATAGTAAAACGATATGTAAAAGAAAGGCTACTTTTATATTTTGTTATGTACTATGAACGCGGATGAATACAAGCAGTAATGCCGAAGTAGTCTGTTCTTGTAACAAGCTGGCGTCACTTGATCTCGTAGTTGTTCACGTAAGCACGTGGTACTGAAGTATGGCTTCTGCATCCTCGTGGTGTGTGGTTGTTAATCATAAGAGTGGAAACCCTCTCAAAAGCGGAGAAAAACAAATAGTCTTAAATGTATATAATAAGTTATGTGAGTTTTAATTAGAGTAATTATAAAGTAAATGTTTCCTAAGCAAACGAATGCATAGTAGTGAGGTTAGGCCTACTTGACGAGGAACGGGAAATGTTTAACATGGAACAGAATGTACAACAGTAGCCGGGAACATGTACTGAGAATCTATGGCGCCAAATAGCGGCCAATGAAGCCTCACTTCAGTCACGTGCTATTGTTTATATCAGGATTTTTCTTGCAGCGAAAAGATTATAGGTATGCTAGGAGGAATAAGCAGCCTGTTGGATTAAGAAAACAGTGGTGCACAAACTTCAAACGGAACGTGAAATTTTATGTCGTTATTTTAATATGGCTTCTTTATGTTTCTTATTTTCTATATTGTCTGTAAAGCAAAAGTACTAACACCTATTTCTTAGCCTAATATTGCAGTTCTGTTTTAAACGTTAATAACATAATAAAGAGTAAAGAAGGAATATTCACACAAATTCCATAATAACTACAACTGTACTGTACTAAGTGAATTAAACACATCATTCATAAAGAAAGTGTTATCCCAAAGAAAGACACTGAATATGACATGATAAGTTGAAATTGATATTGATGGTATCTTTAGCCTTATACTGTAAAAGTAATCAAAACAATATTATAGTACAAAGCAAAGTTGTCTAGGTACATGTTTTAACTGTAACTAATATTACATAATAAAACTCTTATCGCATTATGCTTTTAGGAGATATTAGTGCGCAACTTTCTGTTATCAGAATATTAAATTATCTCGAAATCTGCTGAAGCTATAGAGCTGACGTTTTACCAACACATAGGCACATATCTTTTGTTTGTGATGTAACAGTATTTGCTTTGTTAATTGATTTCCTTACAAACATTTTCCATGCGAATATTTTCAAACATTTGAATATACTACTGTATCTTCAGTAATATTGTACGTATTTACGATATATTAGATTTACGAAAACATTGTTTTAGTATACCTGTAAGGTTACTGAACAAACATATCTGAAAATTTCACTTTTCTGTAAAAAAGTTGAGAAAATATTCCTTTGGAATAAAAAAGCAAACTCGTGAAAAATGAACATTAAAATTAAAACTTACGTTCTTATAACACACTTATACTTCTCACACAAATCTAAAAATTACCATGGATACAGTTTTAATAAGTTCTCTTCCCTTTATCCATTGAATCAGAGCTGGTCATCCCTGTATATAGCTCGATCAAGCGGCATATACTACCTCTTTCGTCTGTCTCTTTCCTTTCCGCTGTAAAGCGCTCAGGCTCTCCTGGGCTCTAAAGCGCGCGCTTGCTCCTATGGGCATCAGTTGACATCACTGCTCTAAGGAATTATTCGTAATCATATTGAAAGCTTTGAGGGCGTATAGCTAGATAAAAGAAGAGAGTGTTCCAGTGAAATAGTGTCGTAAGCATTTCATCATCGGAATGGTAATTTACAATAAAAATAAATGATGAAAATAAAAATGAGGAATGAAGTTAAAATGGAAATAAAAACTGGCATGCCGTTCACAAAATCGCGACGGTTATATGGATGCATCTTTCATATATGCTATCCACATAAATAATAAACTTCCGTTTTCAGTTTACTTCCCACTATTATTTATATGTTTACTATTTATTCCACAATTGGGAAATCTGGCCGACAACTACGGCTGACTATTAGGATCCAAAATACAGAAGTACAATTTGATTTGCTAAGAGGAATATCACTTTTGTTGACGTCGTACAAAATTTTGTCCAATATTCTTTTGAGAAGATTAACTCCGTACGTAGATGAAATTATTGGGGATCAACAGTGCGGTTTTCGGCGTAATAGATCGACTATTGATCAGATTTTTGTATTCGACAGATAATGGAGAAAAAATGGGAGTATAAGGGTACAGTACATCAGTTATTCATAGATTTCAAAAAGGCATATGACTCGGTTAAGAGGGAAGTATTGTATGATATTCTTATTGAATTTGGTATTCCCAAGAAATTAGTTCGATTAATTAAAATGTATCTCAGTGAAACATACAGCAGAGTCCGTATAGGTCAGTTTCTATCTGATGCTTTTCCAATTCACTGCGGGCTAAAGCAGGGAGATGCATTATCACCTTTACTTTTTAACTTCGCGCTGGAATATGCCATTAGGAAAGTTCAGGATAACAGGCAGGGTTTGGAATTGAACGGGTTACATCAACTTCTTGTCTATGCGGATGACGTGAATATGTTAGGAGAAAATCCACAAACGATTAGGGAAAACGCGGAAATTTTACTGGAAGCAAGTAGAGCGATCGGTTTGGAAGTAAATCCCGAAAAGACAAAGTATATGATTATGTCTCGTGACCAGAATATTGTACGAAATGGAAATATAAAAATTGGAGATTTATCCTTCGAAAAGGTGGAAAAATTCAAATATCTTGGAGCAACAGTAACAAATATAAATGACACTCGGGAGGAAATTAAACGCAGAATAAATATGAGAAATGCGTGTTATTATTCGGTTGAGAAGCTCTTATCATCCAGTCTGCTGTCCAAAAATCTGAAAGTTAGAATTTATAAAACAGTTATATTACCGGTTGTTCTGTATGGTTGTGAAACTTGGACTCTCACTCTGAGAGAGGAACATAGGTTCAGGGTGTTTGAGAATAAGGTGCTTAGGAAAATATTTGGGGCTAAGAGGGATGAAGTTACAGGAGAATGGAGAAAGTTACACAACACAGAACTGCACGCATTGTATTCTTCACCTGACATAATTAGGAACATTAAATCCAGACGTTTGAGATGGGCAGGGCATGTAGCACGAATGGGCGAATCCAGAAATGCATATAGAGTGTTAGTTGGGAGACCGGAGGGAAAAAGACCTTTAGGGAGGCCGAGACGTAGATGGGAGGATAATATTAAAATGGATTTGAGAGAGGTGGGATATGATGATAGAGACTGGATTAATCTTGCACAGGATAGGGACCGCTGGCGGGCTTATGTGAGGGCGGCAATGAACCTTCGGGTTCCTTAAAAGCCATTTGTAAGTAAGTAAGAGAATACATAACAAGGATAAACTTAAGAATAAAGTGCAATTTGATCTGCTGAGAAAAATGAGGTAAAAGTAAAATGAAGAATAATTGAAATTAAGTAAATAATATTATGTAATGTTATGTTGGGGTTGTAAACCGAAACAAAACCTAATGCATATTATGAGTTTATGTCCTATTTCCGGTTCCTTATGATTGTTGGCATGTTCTTTTGTACTTCTAATAAATAAACATATATTGGTCCCTTCTATTAAGTAAATTTAATAACAGTTCAAAGTGAGGTCTATGCAATGAACAAACTAGGGTGTAGTTTTCAGTATTTAAAAGAAAAGTTTACCGGTTTGAGTGAATGTAAATTAAAGGAGGGCATTTTCATCGGTCCACAAATTCACAAAGTTTTGGCTGACTATGTTTGAAGACAGAAAAATGGCATGGCGCGCTTTCGAAGACGTTTGCTCAAATTTTCTTGGAAATTCTAGGGTAGACAACTACTTGGAACTTGTGAAAACCATGTTAAGTGCATTTGAGAAAATGGGGTGTAATATGTATCTCAAAATACACTTTCACATTCTCATTTGATTTCTTTCCTCCTAACCTAGGAGAGGTAAGCGATGAACATGGCATGCTTGCAGTCTATTGTTGGTTCCTTGTAGAAGACAGTTCCGGGTCTAGTTATAAACAGAAGTCATCCAGAAAATTCTTTTAAATGCTAAGTTCAAATTCCGAAATTGTTTTCATTATACGCATGAAATACTTTTATTGTTGTGTTTTTTTTTGTGTTTTAAACTATGTAACATCATTTTTGTATCCAGTACATATTTTTCACGTATTATGTGGCATTTTGAATCCCTAGTGTGTTGTAATTTTATCAGTAGCAGTGAAAAATTAAAAAAAGTTTTTCATAAAGAATTCAATTCGCTTTCCGTGGAAAATGGTACGTGATGGGGTAATTTGGATTTTAAATTCAAATTTAGGGCACACACATTATTAGTAATATTCACCTATTTTTATTTCGGAGCAAGACAAAAAGTAAGAATTTGTTGTTCAGTGTAATGAGTCAATAGAAGAATCCTCCCACAAAAATCAACAGTTTACACAATCGTACAGGAATCATCGCAATTCATTATAAGCAAAGTCAAGAAATGAAAAGCAGCCTCAACATTTCACTTCATACAGTATTTTTAAGAGAGAGCGTGAAATTAAACAGGAAATTCTGTACATAAAATCAGTGAAGAAAATCAAGTGGGAATCAAAAGCAAAAGTCCACACATGTGGAGTAACGGTCAACGCGTCTGGCCGCGAAACCACGTGGCCTGGGTTCGAATTCCGGTCGGGGCAAGTTACCTGGTTGCGGTTTTTTCCGGGGTTTTCCCTCAACCCAATACGAGCAAATGCTGAGTAACTTTCGGTGCTGGACCCCGGACTCATTTCACCGGCATTATCACCTTCACTTCATTCAGACGCTAAATAACCTAGATGTTGATACAGCGTCGTAAAATAACCCAATAAATAAATAAATGATTGAATAAATAAATAAATAAACAAATAAGTAAATAAATTATTAATAAATAAATAAGTAAATAAATTATTAATAAATAAATAAATAAATAAATAAACAAATAAGTAACTAAACAAATAAATAAACAAACGAATAAACGAAATAATAAATAAGTAAATAAATAAATAAGTAAATAAATATGTAATCAAATAAATAAGTAAACAAATAAATAAGTAAATAAATAAGTAAGTAAATAAATAAGTAAGTAAGTAAATAAGTAAATAAACAAAGAAATAAACAAATAAATAAATAAACAAATAAACAAATAAATAAACAAACAAATGAACAAAGAAACAAATAAATAAATAAATAAATAAATAAATAAGTAAATAAGTAAGTAAACAAATAAATAAGTAAACAAATAAATAAGTAAATAAATAAGTAAATAAATAAATAAGTAAATAAATAAGTAAATAAGTAAATAAACAAGTAAATAAACAAATAAACAAATAAATAAATAAACAAATAAATGAACAAAGAAACAAATAAATAAATAAATAAGTAAATAAGTAAATAAATAAATAAGTAAATAAATAAGTAAACAAATAAATAAGTAAATAAATAAGTAAGTAAATAAATAAGTAAATAAATAAATAAACAAACAAATAAACAAATAAATAAACAAATAAATGAACAAAGATATAAATAAATAAATAAATAAATAAATAAATAAATAAATAAATAAATAAATAAATAAACAAATAAATAAGTAATAAAATAAATAAGTAAACAAATAAATAAGTAAATAAATAAGTAAATACGTAAATAAACAAGTAAATAAACAAACAAATAAACAAATAAATAAATAAACAAATAAATGAACAAAGAAACAAATAAATAAATAAATAAATAAATAAATGAGTAAGTGAATAAGTTAGTGAATAAATAAATAAATAAATAATAAATAAATAAATAAATAAATAAATAAATATTACTTGATCTCCATAGAAACAGACCTTCAGTGGAACTTGATATTAGTTGCATCATTGTAAGCATCTAGTGAAGACTTCTTGAACATCGTGTATTAGACCTACTCATCAATTGTACCTAAAAAAAAAATATATTCATGTCGCTATGGAATAAATAGGTAAATTGTAAACAGAGAAGATAGAATATACAGTATACTCCGCAAAATATAAATAATGAGGGAAATGTAAGAAGTAGATGAAATGTACGGAATAATAGAATAGAAATAGAAACAAGATTCAATTTAGATAACAAATATTATTCCGTTCTAGGCAAGATTCTGAAGATGGCAGTCAGCTGAAATATATTTATATAAAACCATATTAAGACCAATTGTAATTTATGGAGCGGAAATATACATTTTAACAGAAAAGATCACAAAAATACTGCACGAACTTTCGAGAGCAGTATTAAGAAAAATATATGAACCAACTTTTGAAAGTGGATAATGAAGGGGAAAAATTTATCGTCAATTGTACAGTAAGTTCTCAGCTCCAGATATAGTGACTGTAATGAAGGATCTATAAACAGTAGGAACATATCGATGTAATTCTGTCAGCTTATAGTGGGTTCTGCAAAGAAAAAGGAGTAAACCATTTTATCTCATGTAATAGCAACCCACACATTAACGTTCGGGCCATTGCACTCATGTTGAACAATAGCATCTGGATTTTGATGAGCCCATATTCTTACGCCGTGTTGATGAACAAGCCCGGAAACATTAAAAGTGTCGTCATCACTAAACACTACCCGATGTAATATCTGTTCGTCGTTGTCAAGCTTATGTGGAGCTTTCGTGGATATATAGTATTTTCTGTGATAATCATTTGGATAGCGTGCATGTGACAAAAGTTTAGAGGCAATAAAGCGAAAACGTTTATTTTCATCATCATTATCTAAATATTTTTCCTGGAGTCTCTACAGATATTATTCACAACTATATTTTTTCATAGTATGAAAAAACTGGCACAAAATGCTTACCTTAAAAACCAGTAAAAGTTCAAGTAGATTGTTTTAATGAAATGTTTTTAACGGTTAACGAAAATAGATATTAATTATTGTACAGTACTGTTATTATTATATTAATTCCTGGAATACGAGTTTCACTTCTACCGAAAATATTTGATATATCTAGTATGTTAATGTGGCGTCAGGTTTCTTCATTACTGCCGTTTTCACGGAAAGACTACATCGACGAGCAGAAAGTTTCCAAAGATCTTTATTGGAATTTCCGTTTTGTTCTCCATGCTGTCTTTTACATATCGCTATTCATTATATTAAAAACTAGCTGTACCCGTGCGCTCCGCTGCATTTGTTAGAAATAAATATAAAGTAATTACATAATTAAAATGGAACATTTGGTCCAGGGAACATTCGTGTTTGATAGAAGAATAAATCGTTTAATATGCTACTTAATTTAAATTGTATTTAAATAATTAAAATGCGATCATTTTGGACCAGAGACCACTTATTTGGTGCAAATATAATTCGTTTAACATTTTTCTAAGTTAGTCTTGAATGCATCCTTTAATAAATCACTCCAAATTAATAGACTTGATTGTGTACGGAGATCATTTTTATGTTAACCTTACTGTGCATCTTTTTTTTTTGTTAAGTTTATTTTATTCACGCCTTAACGTCTGTGGTCATGTCGCGTGTTTAGAATGTGTGGGTATATCAGCAGGCCGTTTTTACTCTTGTTGAGTTCCTGTTTATATTGTGTGTTGTAGATGGCTTGTATTCATGTAACTGATTATAGACTTTGATTAATGTTTTTGGTATTGGTAATTGAGGCGGTGATGAATAATGGAATGTATCTTTCCAATCCGGCATTTGCCTTTATGACTAAGGGAAATCATGAAAAAATCCCAGTCAGATAGGTCGGCCACGGGGTTTGAACCCGGGACCCCCGAATGCGTGTCTCAAATGCTACCGCCTGAGCCAACTCATTCGGTTGTATATCATTGTTTATGCAAATAAAAAAAATGAGGTACCCTACATAAATATTATTTTATGCTCGACCATGCCGAAATGTAGTAATTATACACCTGGTAGCAGAACTTTAATGTATGTCATTAAAGTACACCTACTCATTAAAGGTCAGGTTTTTCAGCCAATGACGACTCAGGTTACAACTGTTCAGCCAATGACAGGTCAACTTTCTACCTTTATAAAACCGCAAGTATCGATTATTCTCGGATATGCAATCGAAAGAGAATTAGCGAAAAGTCACGGAGGCTGGAAATCCAATACTGTCGCAGAAGGTTATGTTCTGTTACTATAATAATTAGCGTTAATTGTAAATAATATTCAAATAAATTCAATTTGTCATCTCGTTTTTCAATGTCTAATTTAATTTTAATGTTATCTCTGTAGGTTCTTATGGCCTAGCAAGGTCAATGTGGATATCTGTTCCTCGGAAAAAATCAATGCTTTCGCGTCTGCGCACATCTCACAACATACGGGACATTGGCCAAGGTCAGATACAAAGAAAATTAATAATATCAAGTTAGAAATATGGTCGAGCATAAAAAGTCGTATGAAACTCGCCTATAATGGTAATTATGCGCTCGTTTCATAAATATCCATACTCACTTCTTAATTACCTTCATTATAGGCTCGTTGCATAATGTACTATTAATAAACACAGGAAACGAATAGCCTATGGATAAATTATGAGCGCAGAAACGCCATTTCATGACAACTTTTAAAATAACTCAGCTCCAGTGATCTCTATGGTAAAATGAGTGTATAAAATTAGAGTATTTTATGTGGATCAAATAAAGTTGCAATAATCCAGTTATACAATATTTCGCAGAATATCAAGTTTTCTGTGCGTACAGATTTCTTTACATCTTACCTCAGTCCTCATTTGTAGCATTACATCTATGTAGAGAAACTACAAATTTCAAATAGTGAAGGTTAATTAGCTTCTGAGATTACTTCATACAGTACAAACACACAAAATATTCTCTGTATATTATTGATAAACGTCAAGGCCGCCTTAAATAGACGGAGTCATTTGTTTTGATTTCATTGTAGCCATCGTAGTCGTTCCTGCAATAACTCCTATGTCACATATCGATTTTCAGATTTTTGCTCTATTAAATAACTTAAATAGTGATGCAGCAAATAATACAATCTATTATAGCCTATATAACTTAATTATATTTCTTTCTTTCGAAAATGTAAGAATTCACGATCTCCTATGCACTACTGCCATAGATGAATAAATTTTTTCTTCCTACTAAAAAATTTAATATTTTGCACACAGAAGTTACGGAACAACGACACTATAATCTGAGGCGGCGATGGAAATGTATTATATTGTTATTTTAAAACTCTTGTATATCCTTAAATATCACTTCTATCAAAATTTTGTCTGGGACAAAACTTATCGGAAATCATTTTTAAAGAAACATTTGTTATGTAACATTTTTCACAAAAAATCAATAATAAGCGAGATATTACGATTTATTTAATTCAGGCACCCTTATAACCCCTCTTTTATATAAAATATTTTGAATGCCATATAGCCTAAAATCTAAGTTATAACGAACTTAATTTATATTCCAATTTTCATCGAAATCCGTTCAGCCATTATCGCGTGAAAAGGTAACAAACATCCAGACAAGGAGACAGACAGACAGACAGATAGACATACAAACAAAAATAAAAAAAAGCGATTTTCGGTTTCAGGATGATTAATTATACATGTTAACACCAATTATTTTTGGAAAAGCGAAAATTACCAGAAAATTTCGCTTACAGATTTATTATTACTATAGATGCAAACAAAATTACTAATTTATATTCTTATTTTATCTTGTTGTTAAACTGTTACTATGGAAACCACTAAACATTATTTTAAAACCCCCCGCCTTCTGGAAACGTATCTAAATACGTTGCTTACAATTTATTAGGTTGTTCTAATATAATTTTTCATAACTATAATTTGTACATTTAAAAATATTATGTTTTTTCTGCAAATATTTGAATGGTGACGAAAACATCTATATTATTACTGATAACCGAACGGTGATTTTTTACTCGTGGCTTTAGCCACATGTTATATAAATTGCTATTTCAACACAATGTGGACTCTCTTTTTTAATGTGTGCTTGTTAAGTATATTTTCGCATTGATTTCTTGGAAGACCTGTGATTTTGTCGCTGTGGTAGATTTGTCACCAGTTCCGACTCTGACCATAGTTCCAAAATCACAGCTCTGATAAATCGCCATCTCCGATCGATATCTGATTCATGGTGATGGTGATTGTTGTACAGTAGTGGCAAAAAAAAAATAAAAATAAAACCGGACCGACCTTGTAGCTGATTTCAGAGCCTAGTTCACTCTAGAGCACGATAGACTGGTAACTAAGACTTTCGTGGTTCGAATCCTGCCTGGGAAGGAAACTTTATTTTGTTCCTTATTCAAATTTATTCCCAATACTTTTCGATTGCAGCTATATTTTACTACTTAATTAACTTATTATTCCCAGAACATGAATTTTACCAGTAATCGAAAAGTATTGGGAATAAATTTGAATAAGAAACAAAAAAAAGTTTCCTTCCCAGGCAGGATTCGAACCACGAAAGTCTTAGTTACCAGTCTATCGTGCTCTGGAGTGAACAAGGCTCTGAAATCAGCTACAAGGGTCGGTCCGTTTTTTTTTGCCACTACTGTAATATATGACTCATCGCGTTAACAATGGCGAGAGTGTGTTTTGTTTTTAGTATACTCGTCGCACTTATCACTATTGTTGATAGAAGACACGGTACCGGTATATCAGTTCAACTCGCAGAACAACAGTGAACATAAATCTATCTCGGCTCGTGATGGAAAAAATCGAAATGTTTTCATTAAATATATTGCTAAAAATATGAAATCCAGACGTTTGAGATGGGCAGGGCATGTGGCGCGTATGGGCGAATCTAGAAATGCATATAGAGTGTTAGTTGGGAGGCCGGAGGGAAAAAGATCTTTGGGGAGGCCGAGAAATAGATGGGAAGGTAATATTAAAATGGATTTGAGGGAGGTGGGATATGATGACAGAGACTGGATTAATCTTGCACAGGATAGGGACCGATGGCGGGCTTATTTGAGGTCGGCAATGAACCTCCGGGTTCCTTAAAAGCCAGTAAGTAAGTAAGTAAGTAAGTAAGTAAGTAAGTAAGTAAGTAAGTAAGTAAGTAAGTATGTAAGTAAGTATATTGCTAAATTAGGTAGTCTATATTATTAAAGGCGATTAACTTAGAAGAATTTAACAATGGAATATTCAGTATATTCAGTATTGTACAGTCAGAGCACACAACATTGTGCAATTGTGAAAGTCAGTAATAAAAAACAAAACAATAAAATTAATTCAAAAACTCTCAACAATGTTGACATTAAAAAACTCATTAATTTCATAAAATGGTTTGTTGATTAACCAACCAGAGACAAGTCTGTTAAAAGACTTCCTTTCCAGATTAAAAAGATATCTCGGAAATTTATTTGCTATTTTTAACGATATAATAAAATAATTATTCATTGTTTTAGTCAGCCTACACTTAGGTATGTCAAAAAGGTCACGGTTTCTTGTGGTGTATATATGAACATCATTCCTATGTGTTAACATGTGTGAATTTTCTTTAACGAAATTTTGGGCTTGATGAATATACAGTGATGTTACAGTCATAATTTTTTCATTTACAAATAACGGCCTGCCGTGTGCCTTCATTGATGAATTAGTTATAATTCTAATAGTTTTTTTTGTAACATAAGTACCTTATTAGCATGAGAACTATTACCCCATAAAAGTAGTCCATAAGAAAGTCATCATCATCATCATCATCATCATCATCATCATCATCTTCCTAACAAGTAATAGGCCAAGTGGCCTGTTACGGTCTCAAACTAGAATTTTCAGTCCATCTCTTCTTTGGACGGCCTAGAGATCTTTTGCCATATGGATGGTAATGAAGCAGTGCTTTTGGAATTCTGCATCGATTCATTCGTTCGAGATGACCCTTCCACTGAAGTTGATATTTGCTGATGAACTGCATAATGGGTTCTATTTGAAGTTCTTGCATTATGTCCTCATTTTTTTTATGATCCCAGCGAGTATATCCAGCTGTTGCTCTCATGAACCTCATCTCACTTGCTGTTATTCTACTGACATCTTTATTCTTCACAGTCCACGCTTCGCTACCGTAGCTTAATACTGGCTCTGCTAAGGTTTTATACAAGCCTATTCTTGTGTGTCTTTGTACTAGTGAGGGTTTCATGATTTTATTAATGATCCCCATTGTTTTATTATATTTACATATTTTTTCAGCAATATCTACTTCATCATAAGGTGATAGTCCATAAGAAAGTATACTATGAAAATAAGAAAAAATAGACAACTCTAATGTAATTCTTCGGAACATACATTTTCAAATTTCGCAGAAGAAATATTACTCTTGACAATTTTTCACAAACAGACTCAACGTGGTCTGCCCAAGTAAGTGTGCTGTCTACAGTAATACCAAGAAGTTTAAAATTATTATTTTCCATGACTGTACTACTAAACAAAAAAGATGCAGTTTTACTTTAATTTAAAAGAAATTTATTAGAACTAAACCATTTCTTGGCTTTATTGAAAACGGAATTACTAAGAGTTTTCAATTCATTAATATCACTATGACTTGTCATTACTGATTTATATAAAATCTCAAATAATCGAATTTTATGTAGTACGTGAAAGAGAAGACTGAACACATCACTTGTCACCAGTTATAAGTGATGGTTTGGGTTTCAAAACGAAGATTTTATCATTTTATTGTAATGTTCGGATTCATTGCGGTTTTGTTCCTATATGCATTCCCCTTGTAAGGAACAGTTATATTCCTCAATTTTGTAAAATTACTACGAAGCGAAAAATTGAAGAACCTGTAGGTAGATAAGCTGGGATTTGCAGCAACAAGTATCTTCTACATTACGACTTCTGATATCACTAGGGCTAGGATTTTGATGAAATTGCATTTTTTTTCTAGTAAGTCAGAAACATAGCTGCTTTAGTATTTGTATGTTACGTGATAAACTGAGTGTTTTAAGACATATTTATTAGGGCATTTTTTTTTTTTTTTTTTTTCATTTTTTGCCTGTTTCAACTCATAAGAGCATCTTTTGTTTTATTCGGCCATTTTTTAGGCATTTTCATTTAATTTTGGCCATAAATCCCCGTTATTAATGTAAAATAATGTCTATTTCCTTTGATATTTTCATTACATATTTGTTTCCTTTAATACTCATTATTTTGTATAATATTTTAATAGTTTTTCTACACAAATACTGCCATTTTAATGTAGTACACCCCACGTAATGGATCAGTCCAACCACCCCTTCAATATAGACTCCTCTATACCTGCTAATTACAGATAAGAGTGGCCTTGTGGTAGACTACAATGAAACTAAAAGTAAAGTAAATCCATGGTGCTACAGCCCATGCAGGGCCAAGACCGACCAGCCGACTGCTGACCTCACGTCCACATGCCGACGCAGAGGTGAATGATCATACATGGAAACTACATCAGATAAAACAATTAATTAAAGTGTACTACTCGGTAAAAATTATGTAAAATTTAATTCAATTACTAGTCTAAATATTAAGTAGTATAAAAACTCTTTTCCTATTAAGGCAGTTATGTAAGATCAATTTTTAGGGCATTTTAAGGGCATTTTTGAAACATTTTTAGGTAATAAATACATTGTTTTTAGGACATTTTTTCATTATTTATATGTCATCAAAATCCTAGCCCTAGATATTACCCTTGTAATGTGGCAAGTATTGTCTGCCATCACCTTTAATGAATGACTCTGTGAAATCAGGGCTTTACAATATTAGTAATCGCCAAGAACCATCCGAACACAAAAATCACACTATGACAAAATCGCTGTTATCTATCACAACGATTTTTCCTAGCTGTCACAGTTGGGAGCTGTGATGACAAAACGCTGTCACACTCCACCTCTATTACAGATAGGTAAATAGAAATGTGGGTAGCTAGATATATAAGTAAGTGTGTAGAAAGGTAGGGCTTTCTCAGAGAATTTCGTCTATATAAGGGCAATATTCGAAACGTTCATTTCCGTCAAGATGCCAAATTCATATTTCACAGCATCACAAAATTTTCTCTTTATATATCGTGTAGCAAAGCAAAAATCTGCATTAGTTCGGCGATGTACTTGGAGATAAGTCTCAAATGTGCTTAGAAGTTACAGATATTTAGTAAATATCACCGCAGTCTAGTATATACAGTCACGAAGCTCAATACTTAGTAAATATGCATCCATAGATAGTTGCTAACCACTAGGTTCGCTAATATCGCCTCATTACAGACAATGCGAAATAGTACCTGCACAGTCTATTGTTCCTAGCACCCTCACAACTCAAGCTTCGTGACTGTATAATACTAGACTGTGATATCACGTTCATTGCAGATAACTATATAAGCAGTACTACAGTAAATAGGCACTTCAGTATTGTCGTGGTATTTCTGTTGTCACGGAAACCACATCTTCTGTCGTTCGGTCAATGGCCGCATGCACAACTAGGTCAACATGTCGAAGGCTTCAGAACAACACCCCTGAGAATTTACCCTGGGACGTAGTGAGGAAGACCCGTGCTCATGCATGTACGAGTATGGAGAGACAAATGCGAAGCGTTCGGGCGACAACTGAAGAAATGCAATGTAAGAAGACTGATAGATCACTATACGAGTATAGCCTATTTTCAAAGTTTTAGAATAGAAGTGCATAGAATATATCACTTTAGGAATAGATTGGCTTTTGGGTATTTCACAGTGTGCTAAAATTTAACAAACAGATATTAGTATTGAATCAAATAAGAAGAAACGCTGTCAAGAGATTAGATTCTTATATCAACCGGACAAATATGCTATCGAGGGACATAGTATTAATTGATCATACCAATATTTTCCTTAAAAAGGCAGGTTATTGAGAAACGGTGATATCAAAAACCATTCAAGTCCACTTTTAACCGAAATTGAGATATTTATACAACCAGTTACTTCGTTTCCTTTGTCATCCATCGAGTTAAAGAACAATTGAAGTACGTGATTTTTAACACTACTTTTTCATGTATTGTGTTTAAGAATCAATCAAGTCCACGTGTCGAAAAGGTTCTCGCTAGGAGTGTCTTGCAGTTTAGCAGAAAAGGCGCTGTTAGTTGTTTTGTGGTGTGGTGTGAAGATCGTGTTCCTCTAGTGTTGTTCTTTTTTAGTGGGTTATTTTACGACGCTGTACCAACATCTCAGGTTATTTAGAGTCTGAATGAAATGAAGGTAATAATGCCGGTGAAATGAGTCCGGGGTCCAGCACCGAAAGTTACCCAGCATTTGCTCATATTGGGTTGAGGGAAAACCCCGGAAAAATCCTCAACCTGGTAACTTGCCCCGATCGGGAATCGAACCCGGGCCACCTGGTTTCGCGGTCAAATCGCTAATCGTTACTCCACAGGTGTGGACAGTGTCTTGTTAAAACTTGAAAATATTGTTCGTTTATACGCATTATGTACGGAATTGTAGGATGGGGTAGTTTATTTAAATCCAATTTTAATCCACTTTATTTATTACAGAAGAAAATAATTAAAGTATGTCTTCATATACCTATTGATTTTCCATCTCAAAAATTGTTTTTAGACTTTAATGTTCTTAAAATAAGAAAATTTATTATATTGTATTAATAAAATTCTTACATAAAAATCGAAATAATTTTGAATTGTATTCTCATAGTTATGAAACAAAAGGTATGAATTCTTTAAGATTGTTTGAACCAAAATGCAACACTGCTACAGTATTTAATTATAGTAGTAATTTAGGCCCAAGAATTTATAAAATATTTATATTTAAATATCCTAATCTTGTCAATTCTAATAGTTCTAGTATTAAATTTAAAAAGTTGTGTAGGCCTTTGGACTTTATAAAAATTGAAAAATTGTAAATTTAAATTTATATATTGTTATTTCGTAGTAGACATAAGACTGATTGTATTATATACTTCTTAATTTCAATTCAGGAATCCGCCCCTGAGCACGAGTTCTACTCTTTCAGGGGCGAGATAAAGTTTTTCTCTTTATATTATATTTTATGTGACAACTATTAGCAAATTAAATAAATAAATAAATAAATAAATAAATAAATAAATAAATAAATAAATAAATAAATAAATAAATAAATAACACAGGTTAAGGATGTTTAAGAATAAGGTTCTTAGAAAAATATTTGGGATAGGAGGGATGAAGTTACAGGAGAATGGAGAAAGTTACACAACACAGAACTACACGCATTGTATTCTTCACCTGACATAATTAGGAACATTAAATCCAGACGTTTGAGATGGGCAGGGCATGTAGCACGTATGGGCGAATCCAGAAATGCATATAGAGTGTTAGTTGGGAGACCGGAGGGAAAAAGACCTTTGGGGAGACCGAGACGTAGATGGGCAGATAATATTAAAATGGATTTGAGGGAGGTAGGATATGATGGTAGAGAATGGATTAATCCTGCTCAGGATAGGGACCAATGGCGGGCTTATGTGAGGGCGGCGTTGAACCTCCGGGTTCCTTAAAAGTAAGTAATTAAGTAAGTAAGTATTATTAACTAAATAAATAAATAAATAAATAAATAAATAAATAAATAAATAAATAAATAAATAAATAACACAGGTTAAGGATGTTTAAGAATAAGGTTCTAAGAAAAATATTTGGGATAGGAGGGATGAAGTTACAGGAGAATGGAGAAAGTTACACAACACAGAACTGCACGCATTGTATTCTTCACCTGACATAATTAAGAACATTAAATCCAGACGTTTGAGATGGGCAGGGCATGTAGCACGTATGGGCGAATCCAGAAATGCATATAGAGTGTTAATTAGGAGGCTGGAGGGAAAAAGACCTTTGGGGAGACCGAGACGTAGATGGGCAGATAATATTACAATGGATTTGAGGGAGGTAGGATATGATGGTAGAGAATGGATTAATCCTGCTCAGGATAGGGACCAATGGCGGGCTTATGTGAGGGCGGCGATGAACTTCCAGGTTCCTTGTGAGTAAGTAAGTCAGTATTATTAGCTAAACAAATAAATAAATAAATAAATCTATAAATAAATGAGTAAGTGAATAAATGAATAAATAAATAAATAATTAGATAGATAAATAAATGAATAGATAGATAGATAGATAGATAAATAAATAAATAAATAAATAAATAAATAAATAAATAAATAAATAAATAAATAAATAAATAAATAAATAAATAAGTAAATTATTAAATTTATTGGAATATGAATTTAATATCACGACGTTTCAAGTGACCAAGGAGAGACCATTGACAAACGAATGAAGTAGCCTTCATCTCGGAAGCTTAATGAAATACGACAAAAAACCGCAAATGAAAAAGAGCATATTAATTCTGTAGTGCTCGGAAAAAGTGGCACAAGTCAAAAATGTTAATTTTACAAGAGAAGGAAAAAAAACTGTCTTCACACTGGTTTATGTCGATTTGATTTTCTTCTGTATGAATTATTGTAATGGGAGAAATACTTATGTCTCTTTTCCCAAGCGAGCAGATGTTCCGTAAGTTGTCAATAAATCAATAAAAAATGTTTGTGGAAACTGACTTATGCCACTTTTCCCAAGCATTGCAAAATTGGAAAGAGGAACATGAGGCACGAGAAGAGGGTCCAGAATGATTACTGACTAAATACTGGCGAAATGAAAACAAAGCTTGCCAAAGCTGCTGATATAAAGAGGTATGTTTGCCTATGTATGCCGTAGTTCAGGAGAAAAATCAATTTGTTATGAGATAATGTAAAGCACAGGAAACTGCTGGAAAAATCTACCAAATGGCGTTAAACGTTTGACGTTACAAATTTGCTCCCTCTTCGTTTCTGTGGTGCAGCCGATATGCAGCTGCGCTGTGTTGAATATTCTGAAGATCTGGATCCAACTTGAAAGTTTTCTTCGATCATGTTAGGATGTGTTTATCGATGTTCGAACAAGTCGCTCATGCACTGCTGATGCTATCTGAGGAGTTGATGCGATAGGTTTAATTTCCTTTTCCGTGCTCGAAACGGGGACAAGTCCCCAGAGGCTGGCGAACCGCGCGATAATCCGGAGGTAATTAGCTCGCAGCTGGGAGAGCTTCCTTAAAACTTGCAGCAAAGCAACCTTATATCAGCGACTCTTAATGTTGTTGCATAAATATGTACAATGAGCGGAGGGAAAAATGATGGGGACAGTCACATATTCCCGGGGCTCTGCCGCCTCGAGACGTTCTTGCATTGAACACTTTGAAATAATGGAAAGAACTTATGAAGGAAAAATACCAAATAGTACGGAAGAACAAACAAGCTGGCCTGAATAAGAGATGGTACAAAGTTAGGCTAGAGCAGGCCTCCACAACCCGTAAGTAGGGGAAATATGACGTCAGCCTCCATTTCTATTGGGGATGATCGACTTCCGCGTAGAGTTGTTTACATTCTTTGCACGTGAAAGGTCCATCAGTGGCGACCAGAGTGCTGCATTGGAGTTGAATCGCTCGCTTGAACTCGGTCGAGTGTCGCACCCCCGAGTGAGATAAGATCGGTCGTGATACGCTCGTAATAAATAGAAGCACAGTACAAGGTCATCTCACCGACATGTCTTATCTTGTATGGAAGGGGACAGATAAGATACACATATGTTTTGCTCACACGGTAAAAATAAGGCTTTATTTTCTGCGTTTATGACAAACGTTTAATGGAACAGTCAATGGAACGTACCAAAACAGGAACATGAAGTTATAAATAAAATAGTATGAAAAAGTTCGATATACAGTTATTATTGCTAATTAATAATTATTCAATATTTGATTTACCACATATATAATATGATAGGTCCATACATAGTGTTCCGCCTATATACTGCGACAATGTAGAAACGTTTTACAAAATATTATCGATATAGCAGTAGATCAATAACAATATTAGTACAGAGATAACGTCACAGAAAATATAATAAAACGAATAATCATGCTGCACAACTGTTACAGACGCAAAGATTCATTCACTAATTATTAGATATTATTATTAGATATTATTATTAGATATTATTATTATTATTATTATTATTACTACTACTATTACTACTACTACTACTACTACTACTAGAAAACTTGATACAGTTCTTGCATTATCGTGATTGTGTTCTCCGTTTATAATAATTACATTTACATCCAATAACATCTATCTCTACCAGATGTGGCAAAAACAAAATCATTTCTGTGTGGGGGGAAAACAAAACAAAACAAAACAAAAACATTTACCTACAACATTTATATTACATTTTAAAGCAAGTTTTGTAGTTGTACTATGGAGAGGTTAGTTAAACACTGCAAAGTTTTGAAATGATAAACATCTATGATGTTACTACACAGTTCATCACTGTAACAAGAACGAATGTCTAACGCTCGGCTTATACCGTTCGAGAATTTATCGCTCGTGACAATTTTACCCGTCATGCATGTGCGCTACCTATCTGATTATGCTATGAACTACTTGGCGCTCGAGCGAAAAAGTCCGATGCAGACCTCTGGTGGAGACATTGTGATTTTCAAAAAGGATTGTAATAAAGTCATTGTCTTTGTAATGCGTTATCTCGTTTCAAGGTTTACAATTATGCTAGATTTCCTGTCGGTAGTTTCTTTGAGATTTCTTTGCACCTGGCCTGTTTTAGATTTTCGAAAACTTTCCTCCTACCATCACCTACGGAAACATAAATTTATAGCATTTAAGTAATGAACCTTGAAAGTCACTATTAATTTCAATTCAAAATGAACACAACGAGTGACGTCCTTAATTTTACAGGATATAAATAAATAATCAATATACAGTTCGTAATAATTAACTTACCCGAAAGTTTGTGCATTCCACAATTCTTAATATGGGCTTTATTGAAATGTGGTTTAATATTGAAATGACGAGTAGAAATAAATTGGATGGGACACAGTAAACAAGCAATTCTTTCGTCTTTATCAACAAAATAATCATATTCCCATTTCCTTTGGAAGTAGTATTTTTTTCACGTGGTTAGATTTTGCCATGTTCCAGTTCTCTTCAAAGTGCAGTACGTGCATTGTGTATTTATTTGTTTATTTATGTGTTTATTTATTTATTTACTTACTTATTTATTTTTATTTATTTGGCTGCAGTGCATTACAATGTTGAAGACAACACTGACCCTCGGTCATATAGCTATCACTCACTTATCAACGTACAATTTATATATCGTCCTATTACTAGTAAAACCAGTTAAGTCCATTAATGCAAGTTTTGTAAAACACAAGAATTCAAACTTTATTAATGCACGAAAAATTATAATAAATTCTTCAAATAAAGTAATTGGTTTGTTGCCTACAACATTTCGGATTTATTCTATTTTAGTAGAATACAGAGCAAAGTGGGGGACTGTACTTAACTTATTTTACACAAAAGTGAATTTAATCGTCTTTACTAGTAATAGGACGCTATAGATACAGGTAGACCTTCATACATTATATGCACACATACATTTTAAAATTTATTTTACATGTCTTTTAACTTATTTATTTCCCTCATTCATTTTTCTCTTACTTTCTAAAGGTATGTTACTAAGGATTTCATTATCTGTTCATTTGTAATTCTTGATAGCGTATTATGTATGTACCTGCCGCCGCGAGAATGAATGTTGATGCAGCCGAGCGTAACTAGAACGTTATGACCACACTAGTAGAAAAGGTGGGTGGGGTAGGAGGGATACAAAGGCAGTCGCTCTGAGGAGCTACAGTTCTGCAGGTGTAGTCTGGAGTGTGTCAGGAGGTTAAACAACTGATAATAATTCAGGGATGCACCATGTTCCGCCCAATCATTACAACTATCAATGAAAATCCCTTATTTATTTAGTTTATTTATTTATTCACTCACTCACTCACTAAGTCACTCACTCACTCACAAACTCACTCACAAACTCAGTCAGTCAGTCAGTCAGTCAGTCAGTCAGTCAGTCGCTCACTCGCTCACTCGCTCACTCGCTCACTCACTCACTCACTCACTCACTCACTCACTCACTCACTCACTCACTCACTCACTCACTCACTCACTCACTCACTCATTTATTTATTTATTTACTGATTTACTGATTGATTTACTTATTTACTTACTTACAAATGGCTTTTAAGGAACCCGAAGGTTCATTGCCGCACTCACATATGCCCGCCTCGGTCCCTATCCTGTGCAAGATTAATCCAGTCTCTATCATCATACTCCACCTCCCTCAAATCCATTTTAATATTATCCTCCCATCTACGTCTCGGCCTCCTTAAAGGTCATTTATATTTGTTACTTAATTAATTTATTTTATTTATTTATTTACTGATTTATTTTCTTATTTGCTTATTTATTTAATTTATTTAATTAATTAATTAAATTAATGGATTAATTAATTAATTGATTTACTGATTTACTGATTTGTTTATTTAATTAATTTAATTTATTTATTTTATTTTATTAAATCAATTAATTAATTAATTTATTTACTTATTAAGTGATTTACTGATTTACTGATTTATTTATTTATTTACTTATTTACTTATTTAATTAATTAATTTATTTATTTAACCTGATACAGATGAGGCCATCAGGCCTTCTCTTCCTCTCTACCAGGGGATTACAACTGCAATATTAAGAATACAATTACAGTTATAATTACAATTAATATTAAATTTACAAATACAATAAAAATCAAAGTACTAAAAGATTAACTGATTAATAAAAGCTAGACAAGATAAAAAAAAACCTTATGACAGTTGGATGAGTTAATATTTTCTAAACTGGTCTTCCAATGTAATTCTAAGGCAAAAAAGAGAGAGAGATGTTACTTTCGGGAAAGAGACTGTGGATGTGAATAAGAAAACGTTGGAAGCTTAATTAATCTCTGATATATATTATTTATTATTTTAATGTACCGAAGTACATATGATATTTCCATGCAGATATTCTGCGTCATCATACGATGAAAGAGTAATGGAACGGAGAAAAATTCTCTCCGGCGCCGGGATTTGAACCCGGGTTTTCAGCTCTACGTGCTGATGCTTTATCCACTAAGCCACACCGGATACAACTCCGACGCCGGCTAGAATCGTCTCAGATTAAGCT
This sequence comes from Periplaneta americana, assembly GCF_040183065.1. NCBI lineage: Eukaryota > Metazoa > Arthropoda > Insecta > Blattodea > Blattidae > Periplaneta > Periplaneta americana. The sequence goes on from NC_091120.1 coordinate 16,048,239, forward strand.
CCAACTCTTGGGTTCCCTCTAGTGGCCGCCCTCTGCACTACGTCATTGATGTCTATGAACGCAGGACCGAAGTCCACACATGTGGATAGTCTCTGATAGTCATGATATCTGATGACGGAGAAGTGCTATATTTATGTAAAAATACATGAGTTTAGCAATATTACAATGTAATACATTATGAAGTTGGCAGCTCTGCGAGATATAAAAACTGATTACGCGGTGATACGTGTTAGAGAAGCACAAGGACACCAGTAATTAAAATTGTATAAATAATCGCTGACGTAACAAGAAAGTGTAAACACACACCGCGAATTTCGCAGTACAATTACTTTCATCCGGACATACGAAAGCGAGTTTTTGAATGGAAGTAATAAACCATGCAACTACATCGTAAAGTCTTAACTGCTCGCTCTGAAATGGTGCAATATAAACGTAGGTTGACTTCAGTAGAAGGAAGCAGAAACGAGAAGTAATAAAAACTGATACAATGTTCACCTGTCGCAGCGCCGTGTGTAGGAAAACTGCAACAGATGCGTTTTCACACCAAACTGACCATAGGGTATGTACAAAATGTTCTTAGTTTCCATTTTCGCTTTCTAGTAGAATATAGCATGTGGAAGTTTATAAAAAAATTGAAGGAGGTAGAACTCTATCCTTTTATGACTTCGGCGTTGAAAGTAATGATCGTCTTTTATCTTCGGGAAAGACCCAATACTAGTGAATCTCACGGCCTTCCTCGAAGTTTTGGCAACGAGAAAAATCCCGTTACCAACTGGAATTGAACCCAGGACCTTCCAGTCGAAAAACATTCCTCAGTCCATACTTTGGCTTTTCGGAGTGGGCTAATTATAAATGTTTATAAAGGAACTCAATAAATATAACTTACTTACAAATGGCTTTTAAGGAACTCGCAGGTTTATTGCCGCCCTCACATAAGCCCGCCATTGGTCCCTATCCTGTGCAAAATTATTCCATTCTCCATTATCATATCTCACCTCCCTCAAATCCATTTTAATATTATCCTCGCATCTACGTCTCGACCTCCCCGAAGGTCTTTTTCTCTCCGCTCTCTCAACTAACACTCTAAATGCATTCCTCGATTCGCCCATACGTGCTACATGCCCGGCCCATCTCAAACGTCTGGATTTATTGTTACTAATTATGTCAGGTGAAGAAAATAATGCATGCAGTTCTGCGTTGTGTAACATTCTCCATTCTCCTGTACCTTCATCCCTCTTAGCCCCAGATATTTTCCTAAGAACCTTATTCTCAAACACCCCTAATCTCTGTTCCTCTTTCAAAGTGAGAGTCCAAGTTTCACAGCCATACAGAACAACCGGTAATATAACTGTTTTATAAATTCTAACTTTCAGATTTTTTGACAGCATACTAGATGACAAAAGCTTCTCAACCGAATAATAACAGGCATTTCCCATATTTATTCTGCGTTTAATTTCCTCCCGAGTGTCATTTATATTTGTTACTGTTGCTCCAAGATATTTGAATTTTTCCACCTCTTCGAAGTATAAATCTCCAACTTTTATAGTTCCATTTCGTACAATATTCTGATCACGAGACATAATCATATACTTAGTCTTTTCGGGATTTACTTCCAACCCTATCTGTTTATTTGCTTCAAGTAAAATTTCCGTGTTTTCCCTAATCGTTTGTGTATTTTCTCCTAACATATTCACGTCATTCCCATAGATAAGCAGTTGATGTAACTCGTTCAATTCCAAACCCTGTCTGTTATCCTTAGCTTTCCTAATGGCATACTCTAGAGCAAAGTTAAAAAGTAAACGTGATAGTGCATCTCCTTGCTTTAGCCCACAGTGAATTGAAAAAGCATTAGGTAGAATTTGGCCTATACGGACTCTGCTGTAAGTTTCACTGAGACACATTTTAATTAATCGAACTAGTTCCTTGGGAATACCAAATTCAATAAGAGTATTATATAAACTTCTCTCTTAACCGAGTCATATGCCTTTTGAAATCTATGAATATGTACTGTACTCTTATAGCCTACTCCCATTTTTTCTCCAATATCTCTCGAATACAAAATATCTTATCAATATTCGATCTATTACGCCTAAAACCGCACTTATGATTCCCAATAATTTCATCTACGTATGGAGTTAATCTTCTCAAAAGGCTATTGAACAAAATTTTGTACGACGTCAACAAAAGTGATATTCCTCGAAAGTTACCACAGTTAGTCTTGTCCCCCTTCTTAAAAATAGATACGATTGAGCCGTTCAGAGCAGAAGTGGTGTAAGTCAAGAATGGGTAATGAGGGTTGAAGTACACATTCTGTAAAATACAGCGCAAAGTAGCAATTAATATTCACTTTATTTAAACTATTAATAGTCAGTGGATAGCACGAAGGACATATTAATTGCTACTTTGCGCTGTATTTACAGAATTTTTATTTTAAACCTCATTACCCAATTTTGACTTACACCACTTCTGCTCTGAACGGCTCAATTATCGACTCCTTCCATTGTTCTGGTACAATTTCCCAAATAGCAAGTACAAGCTTATAAATTTCTCTAGATAATGCGCTTCCGCCCTCTTGTATTAATTCAGCTGGAATTTGATCTATACCTAGACTTGTACTTTTTCAGATTATCTATCGCAATTTCGACTTCAGAAAGTGTGAGTTCGGGTATAAATGGCTCAGCAGTTTGTATTTGAATTTCGTCCCGATCATTTCTATTAATAAATATATTATTATTATTATTATTATTAGACTATTATTATTATTATTATTATTATTATTATTATTATTATTATTATAGCCTAACTGTTTTATGGAAGTTGTTCAGTACATTTACAGATTACATAGGCCCATTCATTTTTTTTTTGGAATAATCAAATTGCGGTTTTATATGAAATCAGAAACTGAAATTGTATCTCTTTCTTTCGATGTATAGTAAATGATTTAATTTATTTTATTTATTTATTTGTCTAATGACTAGTACATGATATTTACTATCATTGACTGAGGGAAAAACAAGAAAGTGGTGAACAAAGCTACGGATTAAGTAATTAAAAACATTCGGGCTCTGGCTTCCCAGTAGCGGTCGACTACCTTGGAGGATTTCAGAGCAGGGCATTTTGCAAGATGTTGTCTATCCATGTCTTCCTGTTGATGGCACAAAATGCAGGCTGCTGATGGAAGGATGCCAAGACGATTGAGGGGTTCACCCAGGATGGCATGTTCAGTGTTAAGACGAAAGCTTGCAACTGCCAGTCTTCTGGGTTCAGGAGGTATATCCTTCAGTAATTTCCTACGTTGTTGCGAAATTTTTATGTCCAGTTCTTGTTGGTGATTATTTTTTTGTAGTTGCTTGATATATTGTTTTACTGAGCTAAATGACAAAGGTTTCCGTAGGTTTATTTTGAGATTGGTACCCTTCTTAGCTAATGTGTCAGCCTGTTCATTCCCATGTAGATTACAATGTCCTGGGATCCACTGTAACACAACTGTTTTGCCACGTTCTTTTAAAGTTGCAAGTATTTTTTTTGACAATTATTGATTTGTTCTGTGTAGGGATGATCAGTTTTATTTATGGACAAAATAGCTGCTTTTGAGTCCGAGAAGATGACGACGTTTGTGAATTTATCCATATGGAATAAAAGTTGATTTAAGGCAACATGTATAGCTTCAATTTCTCCATCATAGGCAGATCGATTATAACCAACTGGGAGATAGAAGCAAAAAAGATAGGTACTAAAAATACCAGCTCCTACATTTCCTTTTTGTAGTACCTTTTAAACCTTTGAAGTGATCGTTCGAGAAAACAAATTATAAACTAGGCTATAATGACATACGCAACATGACAAAGGATCTGAATAATTGTTATTGAACACGTAGAAGAAACCTTCGCAACGTTGTTGGATCCTTACCTTCACACTAGCATCTCCTCTTCTAAATTATCCGCCATTTGATTCTATCTCGCTTAGGAGATTGAGGTTCGTCAAATAAGCGAACCAGGTGCAATAACTTATACTGTACATAATAATCCTTTGCGCAGAATCTTCCTTCAGGAGTGGATTAAAATTAAGCCCCATAAGAACATCGCTACTGCCGCGGATCAGGGTTACCACTACACGCACCGTTATGCATGATCTTAAGCCGGACTAATTCGGTTTCCGTACTAAAACATATTTATGTAATATCCATTTAGCACACCGTCTGCGAGCAAGATTGCCCTAGAGCAAAGCTTAGTGCTGAAGAAAATCGCAACAAACTGCAAAGTTAATTATGATCTCAAATCACAGCTTCAGCGCTGCGTTAATGTACGGTCATGAGTTCGAATCCCGCCTAAGATGGATGTATGAGAAATATAGCTTGGGAGTTCTCAGTGTTAAGGAATTATAATAATAATAATAATAATAATAATAATAATAATAATAATAATAATAATAATCCGTGGCGCTACAGCCCGTGAAGGGCCTAGACCGACCAGCCGGCTGCTGGCCTCACGCCCACATGCCGAAGCAGAGGTGGACGATCATCCAACCAGAATGGAGGTATCGTGTGGTTAGCACGATGATCCCCCCAGTCGTTATAGCTGGTATTCGAAACCGGATTTCGCTACCTATCGTAGCTCCCCAAGTGCATCACGATGCTGGGTGGGCACCGGTCCCATACACTGGCCGAAATTTCTTGAGAAAATTTCTTCCCCCATGAGGAATCGAACCAGCGCGCATTCCGTAACGCGAGTCCTAGGTGGGATGCCTTAGACCACGAACGCCACGGCGCGGGACGTTAAGGAATTATATACAAAACTAAACGTGATGAAGATGGTAGGTAAATTTCCTTAATTCCTTGGCGGAGATAAAAAAAAATAGCGCCAGAAACCCTGCTGGGAACTGCAATTTTCCGGTTTGTACAGGGTGATTCACGAGGATTTACCGTCCTTTACGGACGAGCTTATTTCTGAAGACATTTTGAGCAAAAAAAGTCATATAAACATAGTTTCTATTCTCAATATTTTCAGAGTTACACTAATTTAAATTTGTGTTTAAAAACGTATTTTCTTTAGTTTGAAGGTAGAAGAATAATGCAAATAGAGAATGAACCATTCAGAAGTATTATTTCTTTAATTGGCAAGTATTATGAAGCTAAAAATCTGCTGTGAAGTCCTTAGTTGCTTCGTACAGACATCTTTTTTCTATTTTTAACTAGAAAATTACATTATTCTTACGCACTTATCACAACAATTATTACAAATCACACCACTTCCACCGACTTAATTATTAGCAGTTCAATTTACAGTCTTGGATAGTTTACAACACATTTTAAAAAATGTCGCCGTCCGCTTGAGTACACTTGGCCGCACGCTTGTGAACGGCACTCGTCGCGCTACGTAACTGCATACGGCTATCTTTGATTTCCGTAGCAGCGCTCGCGCTGGCTGCTGACTGCACGCTGACCAAGAGCACGCGTTCACAGCAATGCGTTCCATTAACGAAACGTAACTATGTAAATATTGAGAATAGGACCCATGTTTATATGACTTTTTTGTTCACAATGTCTTCGGAAATAATCTCCGTAAATGCGTGTAAATCCTCGTGAATCATCCTGTATGTGTATGTGTGTATTTATTCACACTGCAATGGGTATATACCCGGTGGCAGTGGTAACTAATTACACTCAATAATGACAATAATAAACTTATTAATTAAAAATACAATTAGTAATAATACTAATAATTAACACTAACAATAATGAACAACAACAACAACAACAACGACAGGGAATATAATAAATTAAATGAAACGATCACTTAAAATAGCATTTGAAATATTCTAATTTGTATCTTAAAACTAAGATCGAACTAAAACCCACGAGTATATGTTCATATCTGCACAAGTACCTTTCAACATTACACTCATTTCGCTGTCAACTCACTCACTGCACTGGAACTACGACACATTTCACTGATTCTATCCTGATTTCACTAACACTTCAAAAACATTTCACTGTTCAAATTCTTTGCACTGCCACTATAAACTCTAAAGCTTCACTGACAGGAACACGTTTCACTTACACAGCACACTTCACTGACACGACATACTTCTTCACTGATACTACACACTTCACTGACACAACATAATTCTTCACTGATACAACACTTCAATAGCAACATATCATTTACACCCTTTAAATACTGTGTATAATTACCGTCTATTAGTAAGGTCCTTTAGCCTGTTTTTAAATACATTTTTGGTTGTTGGCGGTTCATGTCGAGGGAAATGTTCTCACGATTTCTACGTTCATGAGTTAAAATTTCTTTGAAAGTGTTACGAATTACGTTGACAAAACCAGTAGTTTTGAATCTTCGGTCTAATAATATAAACATATTACGAAGGATAAATCCATCTTCTTCTTTTCCTTCTCCAAATGAAAAAAAGATTTGAAAGAGTGTTGTCCTGTTATTAGTCCCCTTTGAAAGGAAAGACACGGGCTAAGGACTGCCCTCGTACTTAGGCCACTTGGATGGACCCATTGTAAGTGTATTACCCGGAATGGAATAATGAGCATGCCCTAAGGCCCCCGCACTACAGATTCCCCTGCAGGCTGCCCCCGAACTACCCTACAAAATCTCTTTACCTTTCCGCATAGGCATAATCTCGGTCCCTCAACCCTAGTCCCACGAACTACCTTGAGTTCAGAGAAGAGCCTACGGTACATACCACGTACTACGTAGTCCAAGTTCGGAATATGGGATATAAACGGAACAAATTATGAAAGAGGGGAAGTATTATTATGATGGCGAAATGAGTCCGAGGTCCAACGCCGAAAGTTATCCAGTAATTCTGCTTCAATTGTTGTTGAAGACAGGTCTGAACCTCACAAGTATCACCAATAAAGCACCACTTATGAGGCAACTAAGCCAGTAGATAATGGGGTAGGTTCAGTGAAAATCTCGGAAATATCTCAATAAGGTAACTTGTCCCAACCAGGATTTTAACCCTGGTCCTCTCGTTTCAGGGACAGATAAACTAATCGTTACTTCACAGACAGGTGCTGTCTTACTCGTTCGGGTCGTTACATATGACTTCATCCACGTGAATGACAAACGATGTATACAAGCTTGTGTAAACAATCATGGTTAAGAATAATTTTTACAATAAATTTCCCTTTTTTAGTTTGCATTGGCTTCGTTCAGTACTATTACGAATGTAGTAGACAATATCTCAATACATTGAGAACATTTAGAACTTTGCATGGATTGAGAAATGGCCGCTGCTCTGAAAAAACATTTCGTAAGTTAGTGAACAAATTTCAGGAAACTGGTGCAGTTCCCTATAAAAATTGATGGGGTGGTAGTTTTTATCTTTCTTTTGTTTCTTCTTGTTATAATACACTCTCGACCTCCTCTGTGGTATAGAGGTCAGCTGGTCTCTTACGCAGAGGGCCAGGGTTCGATTCCCGGTCGGGTTGAATTTCCTGGTTGAGGTTTCTTCAGGGTTTTCCCTCAACCGTAAGGCAAATGCCAGGATATTCGAGTCACAACGTCCCTGAATATCACCAGCCTCATTCATCACCGAAAACATGTCATAACAAATCAGTAATACATATACAGTCGCCATCTAGTTTACAATAGAACCAGTCTGAACAATAGTACACAGGCCTTCGGATTTCACACAGAAGATTAGATTAACTCACGATATGACCAGTGATGTTAAAGCGAGTATAAATAATAGCGAGAAAAATATACTCTCATTTCTTTACGAACAAATTAGTTTTTTTTAATTGTTAGTAACTCTATAGCATTTATTATGCTTTATGATTGTGCTAACAGATGGCGTTCCTTGTCAACAATGTGACGCTGAAACGTGTGTTTTAGGTTATTGCCCAGCAACAGTCCTCATAATATATATTGTATTTTATATTTTTGATGATTGGTTAATTTATATTAACCCGGTACAATCACATTCATACAAATTTCCAGACTCTAGACTCTAGGTAATTTTTCTTCTGTCCACACCTGTGGAGTAACGGTCAGCGCGTCTGGCCGCGAAACCAGGTGGCCCGGGTTCGAATCCCGGTTGGGGCAAGTTATCTGGTTGAGGTTTTTTCCGGGGTTTTCCCTCAACCCAATACGAGCAAATGCTGGGTAACTTTCGGTGCTGGACCCCGGACTCATTTCACCGGCATTATCACCTTCATTTCATTCAGACGCTAAATAACCTAGATGTTGATACAGCGTCGTAGAATAACCCAATAAAAAATATATAAATAAAAATTTTTCTTCTTCAAGAAAAATTCACCAAGAGCCGAGCTCAGGAATCGAACCTGAGACCTACAGATCTGGAAGTTAGTATGCTGACCAACAGATCACGGAGGCAGTCAAAACAAATTGATGTTTCTATTTTTGCAGAATCTAAGAATTTTTCGAAGTTATGGCCATTTGAAACTGGGAACTTACTTTAAAATAACCTTATACCGGTATTACTAGTCACAAATGCGAATTACGGATAATTCAGAATTAAGTTATAAGTAATTAAATGTAACGTTGCCAGAACCCGTGCATAATTTACGTATAGCCCAAGTTCTACTCTATTTTATGTAACGGCAAACATAATTTGTGTAAGCAGTTGGTACGCTTAAACTTGGCAACATCGCTGTGCTGTAATATCTTCATCATATTATGCCTGGACTTGACGTCCACACGTAGTCCTCAGTAAATTAACCAACTGGTCAGAGTTATACAGCCGGACATGATGAGCTCGTAATCCCTACCTTTTCGTGAAATAAGAAAAGTAGACTGGAAGGCTGGCCGTCGTAAAACAACCATGCGGCCTGCACTGGGAAGTATAAAGTAAAGCGGTAACGAGTTCACAGGAGAAGGAAGGGACCCACCCGCACTCTTTACGATAACAGCACTCCGCAGGAAACAGGCGGCCCTTGCGTCATCCCTTGCAACGAGAAAACGGAGGTGTTCAAATATTCAGCCTCCTCCCTGTAGCCTCCTGCGGTTGGTTCTCTTGTGAATTCACTTTTGATATTCCAACTCCAACTTGTCTTGATTTCATGCGAAGTAATTGTCTACCTTATCCCAACAAGATACAGTGTGTTAAAAACTATTTTGAGAAGTGGTAGTACAGTATGTATCAAAACAAGACAAAAATGCCTAATGAACACGAATCCTAAAATTAATATCTTCCGAGAAATGAGTAGTTGTCCACCGACATCATAGGATGTGTTCAGAGAGATTTCCATTAAAAACATGAATAATCTGAGAGATGGTAATATTCATCAAAACAAGAAAACGTTGCAACAAAATTGGGTCGTACAATTACATTTGAATAAAATAAATAAATATATATAAATAAATAAGTAAATAAATAAATAGATAAATAAATAAACGAACACAGATAAATAAATAAATAAATAGATAAATAAACTATGAACACAGATAAATAAATAAATAAATAGATAAATAAATAAACGAACGAACACAGATAAATAAATAAATAAATAAATAAATAGATAAATAAACGAACACAATAAATAAATAACTAAATAAATAAATATAAATAATTTAATAAATAAATGAACAAATAAATACATAAATAAATAAATAGATAAATAAAAAGTGAGTAAGTAAATAAATAAATAAATAAAAGAACGAACACAGATAAATAAATAAATAAATAAATAATTAAATAAATAAATAAACAAATAAATAAACGAACACAGATAAATAAATAAATAAATAAACGAACGAACACAGATAAATAAATAAGTAAATAGTTAAATAAATAAACTATGAACACAGATAAATAAATAAATAGATAAATAAATAAACGAACGAACACAGATAAATAAATAAATAATTAAATAAATAAATAAGTAAACGAACACAGATAAATAAATAAATAAATAAATAGATAAATAAACGAACGAACACAGATAAATAAATAAATAAATAGATAAATAAATAAACGAACGAACACAGATAAATAAATAACTAAATAAATAAATATAAATAATTTAATAAATAAATGAACAAATAAATACATAAATAAATAAATAGATAAATAAAAAATGAGTAAATAAATAAATAAATAAACGAACGAACACAAATAAATAAATAAATAAATAAATAAATAAATAAACGAACACAGATAAATAAATAAATAAATAAATAAATAGATAAATAAATAAACGAACGAACACAGATAAATAAATAAATAAATAAATATATAAATAAATAAACGAACGAACACAGATAAATAAATAAATAACTAAATAAATAAATATAAATAATTTAATAAATAAATGAACAAATAAATAGATAAATAAATAAATAGATAAATAAATAGATAAATAAAAAAATGAGTAAGTAAATAAATAAATAAATAAACGAACGAACACAGACAAATAAATAAATACATGAACAAATAAATAAATAAACAAATAAATAGAAACATACATACATAAATAAGTAAATAAATAAATATAAATAAATAAACAAATAAATAAATACATAAATAAATATATTTAAATAAATAAATAAACAAATAAATAAATACATAAATACATAAATAAGTAAGTAAATAAATAAATAATAAATAAATAAATAAGTATATAAATCACTAGATAAATAAATATATAAATAAATAAGTAAATAAATAAATTGATGGACGGATGAATGAATGAATGTATGAATAAATAGATAGATTGAAGGATGGATAAATGGATAGATAAGCACATAGACAAATAAATAAATATATAAATAAATATATAAATAAATAAATAAATAAATAAGTAAATAAATACATAAACAAATATATAAATCACTAGATAAATAAATAGATACATGAATAAATGAATAAGTAAATAAATAAATAAATAAATAAAATAACTGAGTGTATAAATGAGTGAATAAATAGATAGATAAATAAATAAATAAATAAATAAATAATGAACACAAATTTGGTAAGTGAATAACTGAGTAATATAAATAATAATGTGTAGGCTAATTTGAGTTTCATGTAATTTACATTTCAATATGGTTTCCTGACTTTTTTCATAATTCATTTTATGTTGTGGATTTGTTATATAATTTTCTTTGAGCTTATTATTCGTTCTAATAATCCATTTTATAGAAGTAGTACGTACAGATATAAAGAATGAAAGCATTGATTGTAATTGAATACAGTTTCTTATGTCAAACGACTGTACACTCATATATCCGATATATAGAATGGGCACAAAGTCCCGTTACCCGCTATAAATAAGAATGATGGGGACATACTGACCCTTTGGTCACTTACGACACACAGTTAGTGTAAAGTGCATGTATGTCTGCATTATGACCGGAATTACATAAATAGTGTGTATGTTTGAGGTATTCACAGGGCGTAACGGGACTTTGTGCCCACCTTGTACAAGCAACACGGAAGTACGTAGGCTCTCCTGTCCACAGTCTTGAGTATATAGTCACTGATTACCTAGCTTGTGTGAAATGTGACCAAACACTGTACTTTTCACATGATATTGAAAGAATTCACTCGGTGATTGTGGACATTAATTTTATATGCGGAATTAAATCCCGAAAAGACAAAGTATATGATTATGTCTCGTGACAAGAATATTGTACGAAATGGAAATATAAAAATTGGAAATTTATCTTTAGAAGAGGTGGAGAAGTTAAAATATCTTGGAGCAACAGTAACAAATATAAATGATGCTCGGAAGGAAGTTAAACACAGAATAAATATGGGAAATGCGTGTTATTATTCGGTTGGGAAGCTTTTATCAACCAGTTTGCTGTCCAAAAATCTGAAAGTTAGAATTTATAAAACAGTTATATTACCGGTTGTTCTTTATGGTTGAGAAATTTGGACTCTCACTTTGAGAGAGGAACATAGGTTAAGGGTGTTTGAGAATAAAGTGCTTAGGAAAATATTTGGGGCTAAGAGGGATGAAGTTACAGGAGAATGGAGAAAGTTACACAACACAGAACTGCACGCATTGTATTCTTCACCTTACATAATTAGGAACATTAAATCCAGACGTTTGAGATGGACAGGACATGTAGCACGTATGGGCGAATCCAGAAATGCATTTAGAATGTTAGTTGGGAGGCCGGAGGGAAAAATACCTTTAGGGAGGCCGAGACGTAGATGGGAAGATAATATTAAAATGGATTTGAGGGAGGTGGGATATGATGATAAAGAATGGATTAATCTTGCTCAGGATATTGACCAATGGCGGGCTTATGTGAGGGCGGCAATGAACCTCCGGGTTCCTTAAAAGCCAGCAAGTAAGTAAGTAAGGACTAAGAATAAAACAAGAAATGTGTGTTCTTACCTGTGAGAAACTGTCTAAACGTTGAAGTCCATGTCCACTCTGGGTTCCCCAATTTGCGGGAGAAAAGACATTCTAAATGCAGGATGGAGCCTGGAAACACTGCCAGGTCCCCTGAGGGCTCTACGGAGGCAGAGCCTGATGGGATTTTTATCAACACAGTCGGTGGGGAGTCCTCTGAAACACCAAGAATTGATGAATTACTGATATTGCCGGTATAGCAGAGTCATTATTTTTACATTGCTTGACGTCACTACTTTTAACGTCTGGAAAAGTTTCAGGGGTAGATTATTGTCCCTATTGAATCGAACGGCGTTAGTAAAGATAAAGATAATTATGCGTAACAAAGGAAAAATTGTGATGTATACAGTATATCGTGTGTAAATTTTTCAAAAGGAATTACTCGAAAACTTCGGCCTCAAATCCATATGTAACATATAGGCTAGTGATGTCAACTGATGCCCATAGGAGCAAGCGCGCGCTTTAGAGCCCAGGAGAGCCTGAGCGCTTTACAGCGGAAAGGAAAGAGACAGACGAAAGAGGTAGTATATGCCGCTTGGTCGACCTATATTCAGTGATGGCCAGCACTGATTCAATAGATAAAGGGAAGAGAACTTATTAAAACTGTATCCATGTTAATTTTTAGATTTGCCTGAGAAGTATAAGTGCATTATAAGAATGTAAGTTTTAATTTTAATGCTCATTTTTCACAAGTTTGATTATTTTATTAAAAGGAATATTTTCTCAACTTTTTTTAAAAGAAAAGTGAAATTTTCGGATATGTTTGTTTAATAGCCTTACAGGTACTAAAACAATGTTTTCGCAAATCTAATATATCGTAAATATGTATTACTGAAGATAGTGTATTAAAATGTTTGAAAATATTCGCATGGAAATTGTTGTAAGGAAAGGAATTAACAAAGAAAATACTGTTACATTACAAACAAAAGATATGTGCCTATGTGTTGGTAAAACGTCAGCTCTATAGCTTCAGCAGATTTCGAGATAATTTAATATTCTGATAACAGAAAGTTTCGCACCAATATCACCTAAAAGCATAACGCGAAAAGAGTTTTATTATGTAATATTAGTTACAGTTAAAGCATATACCTAGACAACTTTTCTTTGTATTATAATATTCTTTTGAATAGTTTTATAAGGGATAAACAACTAAGTATACGTGAATATTTTAGAACACCTATAATGCATATTTCAAAATTTATTTTGCTTACTTAGGATCTGGACTCTGCATTGTGTACAAAGGGGAGGAACAAAATACCTTCGTCCAGTATGCATAAATGAAATGACTGGCATGACATTCCTATAAATGGATTTTCTGCACTTCAGACACATCATAGATAACCCAGATAGATTCCTAATCGACAGCAGATATTGTATATAATCTGTGAGAATACCAGCTGTTCTCAACAACTAGAAGGCCTAGAACTGAACCCATAACCATCCCACGTATGCTACTGAGTCTCGCCACAGGACTTCAGCATGCCAGCATTTCTGGCCATCTAATAAAACAGTGCAGTTGCAGATGAAGTAAAGTACGTTTTTTTATGTGCTTCCGTGTGTAAAACAAATCATCAATTAACACACTTCAATTTCGAAAGTGTCACTTTATAGCACGTAAATAAAGTACTCTTTGCTATTATTCTTACACAGTAACATGTTATAATGATGTCATATCAAACCCTTTGCAATGTTAATTGAAATGTATATATTAAACCTGCTCTATTGTAATGAACCAATTACTAGGCCTACTATTTTATATATTCACTTTCGATACTGAGTTTTTTAAAAGTGACATATACCCGACATCATTAACAAAACTGAAGTTTTATTTTTTTTTATCATTTGTTAATTCATTTCTGACATAAAATCATATATACTTTTTTTATTTCTGCGAATTTTGTAAGAAGTAGTAAATTTAATTTTTTTGAAGAGACTCCAACACACTATTTTCGTGAAAACGCCCTTAGCTTACTGATTTCACTGATATCCACGTTATCGTCAATGCTAAGCGTTGTTTTCGTCATTAAGTATTCAGACACATCATCAATGTGGTTTTAGATGTAATAGATCGACTATTCAAAAGATTTTTTTGTATTCGACAGATATTGAAGAAAAAACAGGAGTATAAGGGTATAGTACATCAGTCATTCATAGATTTCAAAAAGGCATATGACTCGGTTAAGAGAGAAGTTTTATATGATATTCTTATTGAATTTGGTATTCCCAAGAAACTAGTTCGATTAATTAAAATGTGTCTCGGTGAAACGCAGAGCAGAGTCCATATAAGCCAGTTTCTGTCAGTGGTTTTCCTATTCACTGCTGTCTAAAACAAGGAGATGCACTATCATCTTTACTTTTTAACTTCGCTCTAGAGTATATGCCATTAGGAAAGTCCAGGATAACAGAAAAGGTTTGGAATTGAACGGGTTACATATACTTCTTGTCTATGCGGATGACTTGAATATGTTAGGAGAAAATCCACAAAATATTAGGGAAAACACGGGAATTTTACTTGAAGCAAGTGAAGAGATAGGTTTGGAAGTAAATCCCGGAAAGACAAAGTAGCTATATGATTATGCCTCGTGACCAGAATATCGTACGAAATGGAAATATAAAAATTGGAAATTTATTCTTTGAAGTGGTGGAAAAACTCTAGTATCTTGGAGCAACAGTAACAAATATAAATGACACTCGAGAGGAAATTAAACACAGAATAAATGTGATAAATGCCTGTTATTATTCGGTTGAAAAGCTTTTATCATCCAGTCTGTTCTCACAAAGCTGAATGTTAGAATTTATAAAGCAGTTATATAACCGGTTGTTCTGTATGGTTGTGAAACTTGGACTCTCACTTTGAGAGAGGAACATAGGTTAAGGGTGTTTGAGAATAAGGTGCTTAGGAAAATGTTTGGGGCTAAGAGAGAAGAAGTTACACAACACAGAACTGCACGCAATGTATCCTTCACCTGACATAATTAGGAACATTAAATCCTGACGTTTGAGTTGGGCAGGGCATGTAGCACGTATGGGCTAATCCAGAAATGTATATAGAGTATTAGTTGGGAGCCCGGAGGAAAAAAAAACCTTGGGGAGGGTGAGGTATAGATGGGAGGATGATATAAAAATGGATTTGAGGGAGGTGGGATATGATGATAAGGACTGGATTAATCTTGCTCAGGATAGGGACCGATGGCGGGCTTATGTGAGGGCGGCAATGAATCTCGGGTTCCTTAAAAGCCATAAGTAAGTATGTAAGTAATATTCAGACGAGATTAAAATGATTAAGACTCTTTGATTTGTCAATAAGTTAAACTAGTAATATTAAGTATTCGCCTTAGCTAGACCTTGGTGTCAAAGTTTAGATATTGTTTTAGGCAAAAGCCTGATAAAAGAAAGAAGTACAAAAATAACGGAAAAGTTACCGAATATCAGTGAGAAACAAATTTAATGTAAAGCTATGGCGTTTATAAATCAAACAATTGCATAAAAAATTCAAAATAGAGCAGTGAATTCTATTGTGGTGTGTGGTAAAGAGATCAGCGATGAAAGACAACACACTAAAATCCGAAATAGAGTATATTACAACCAGAGTGAAAAAAGGGAGCCATATTTCGGAAAATACAGGAGAGTGCAAAAGATAACCTCATTCAACGCCATTATAACATGATAAATTTTATAGGAGCCAACACTCACGCATCATCGCACAAACACAGATGGCCAGTACCAGAAGCCGGAGAAGCTGCTCTGAAATATGAGCCTCATAACCTCAGGGTTCGACGGAGGTACGGAGAGCATCGCTACCGAACAGTTACCAACACATATGTCTTACTTTAACAGAACTATAATTTATGTTATCATTCTTTACTTACTTACTTATTGGCTTTTAGGGAACCCGGAGGTTCATTGCCGCCCTCACATAAGCTCGCTATCGGTCCCTATCCTGAGCAAGATTAATCCATTCTCTATCATCATATCCCACCTCCCTTAAATCCATTTTTATATCAACTTCCCATCTACTTCTCGGCCTCCCAAAGGTCTTTTTCCCTCCGGCCTCGCAACTAACACTCTATATGCATTTTTGGATTCGCCCATATGTGCTATATGCCTTGCCCATCTCAAACGTCTGGATTTAATGTTCCTAATTATGTCAGGTGAAGAATACAATGCGTGCAGTTCTGTGTTGTGTAACTTTCTCCATTCTCCTGTAACTTCATCCCTCTTAGCCCCAAATATTTTCCTAAGAACCTTGTTCTCAAACACCCTTAACCTATGTTCCTCTCTCAACGTGAGAGTCCAAGTTTCCCAACCATAAAGAACAACCGGTAATAGAACTGTTTTATAAATTCTAACTTTCAGATTTTTTGACAGCAGACTGGATGATAAAAGCTTCTCAACCGAATAATAACAGGCATTTGTCATATTTATTCTGCGTTTAATTTCCTCCCGAGTGTCATTTATATTTGTTACTGTTGCTCCAAGATATTTGAATTTTTCCACCTCTTAGAAGGATACAACTCCAATTTTTATAGTTCCATTTCGTACAATATTCTGGTCACGAGACATAATCATATAGCTACTTAGTCTTTTCGGGATTTACTTCCAACCCTATCGCTTTACTTACTTCAAGTAGAATTTCCGCGTTTTCGCTAATCGCTTGTGGATTTTCTCCTAACATATTCACGTCATCCGCATAGACAAGACTCTGATGTATCCCGTTCAATTCCAAACCCTCTCTGTTATCCTGAACTTTCCTAATGGCATATTCTAGAGCGAAGTTAAAAAGTAAGGGTGATAGTGCATCTCCCTGCTTTAGCCCGCAGTGAATTGGAAACGCATCAGATAGAAACTGGCCTATTCGGACTCTGCTGTAAGTTTCACTAAGACACATTTTAATTGATTGAACTAGTTATTGGGAATACCAAATTCAATAAGAATATTATATACAACTTCTCTCTTAACCGAGTCATATACCTTTTTGAAATCTATGAATAACTGATGTACTATACCCTTATATAATTGTTTCATATATATAAAAAAGTGTTTATCTCGAAAAGGAACAAAAGCGAGCAAAATTATATTGCAGTTTTTTGTTTGAAATATCTCAAAGAATAATCCTTAAAATTAATAATATTACTTACGTTTCATTCTGTATATTGTATGTATTTATTTACACTGCAAGTGGGCAAGCACCCGGTGGCAGTGGTATATACAATATAAACAATACACAATAAAATTACAATATACAATACAATTATACAATACACAATACAATAAGAATACACAATACAATTTAACACAATAATAATAAAACATAAATAAAATACCTAATTTTACAATACAACCTACATAATTATGTATAGGTCCTACATAAGTTTCAATAGTCTTTCATTTTACTCTCATCTCATTCCCTGTAGTGGCACTATGACGCATTTCACTGACACTTTAGCACACATTTCACTGACACTCTGTAACACATTTCACTGACACTATAGAACACATTTCATTGACACTATAAATTATCACTGATCGGAACTGTTCACTGCATTGTAAAACCATAACTTCACTGACTCACCTCGCTTCACTAATACAACAGTTCAAGTAAGTCAAATAATTACATGCTTATGCATACTTATAAACAGAATTACATTTAAACTAAACATTTCTAGTCTAAGGCCCTCTAACACGCTATTTTTAAATAATTTACAATTCAAACCAAGGAAGTAAACTCGTCAGCCTAGATAAATACATGTCACCTTAAAAAATTAAATGTTGAATGTCACCTTAATTTTAATTTGCACTTTATACAAAACTTTTTAAGTTATTCTTGAATCTCCTTAAGGAAGGACAGCCCTCAAAGACCGCAGTAGGTAGGTCATTCCAATCATTTATAGTTCTATTTAAAAATGAGAATTTACCTACATTCGTTTTCTGTTTCCTACATTTGATTTTAAAATCATGATCGTTCCTACCATAGTACGTTGGCTTTTCTAACCGAGCCGTTATGTCTGCCCATGCTTTCTGACCTATTGAAAAAAGAAGAACTATGTTATCTGAGCCTAAGTTTGTTTTTCCCGGTGGGATTTATGCCCTTCTCCATGGGAACGAATTACTGTATTCTCTGATATACATATCGCGACTTGTACAACCTTTCGTGTGTCGCAGCTTGAATTTGCATAGCAGCTCAGTGATTAGTCCAGCATGGCGTAAATGACAATAATCCGCTTATCTCGTGAAGGACAGTCATTGCGCTGCATTCACACACCTCAAGTTTGGAAGCAGGATATTGATCTGCACGCAAGCATCTAAATACGCAATTAGGCTCGCTGCATTTGCATTGATTGAGGCTGAAGAACCATTCAGTGCGACGGACGGAGCTCTTAATCTCGCAATCCGGTTTCGTCTCGTGTCTCACTGAACATATTACTTGGCAAATGGGCGATGTAACTGTCGGATGACATCATGTGCACAATATGACCTCCTCCGGAACGCCTGTATAATACCAACCGCCTCACTGACGAGGCAGAGAAGTTGCCGCGGATTTACGGCGATATGTAAAGATATTTTCAAGCTTGTAATTTCACACATCGCTTGTTTGCTTCTTAACAAACTAACGGTGACGTTTAACCTACTACGAAGGATTAAAATTCAAAACGTTTTCTTTATAAATGAAAGGCTTGGGGCAATACAGTGACAAGCCACTTCTTGTATTCGCTTCGTCTGCGATGTCCGTCGCGCTGACCACATTACCCCATCCTTCCAAACTCTAAACTGGCTACGGCTTAACGAACGTAGAAATTTTCATTCTCTTGTTCTCCTTTTCCAAGTCCTTCACACTTCTACACCTACCTACCTTGCCTCCCGTTTCAGTTACCTGTCATCATATCATAATCTCTTCACACGCACGCAAAATAGCCACATACTAGCCATACCAACACATAAGACATCATCGTATTCATCATCATACACAATCTCGCTCTCGCGCTTGTGGAATACCCTACCCAGTGACATCAGAGACTGTCGGAATTTAGTAGCGTTCAAAAGCAAACTTATTAAGCATTTTCTTACTGCGTAGAGTAGATTTAATTTTTACTTAGTTAATAAAAAAAATTTTTCTTTCTTCTTAAGTTTTACAAAAAACTGTCTAGCTTTTATTTACTTACTTACTTACTTACAAATGGCTTTTAAGGAACCCGAAGGTTCATTGCCGCCCTCACATAAGCCCGCCAGCGGTCCCTATCCTGTGCAAGATTAATCCAGTCTCTATCATCATACCCCACCTCCCTCAAATCCATTTTAATATTATCCTTCCATCTACGTCTCGGCCTCCCTAAAGGTCTTTTTCCCTCCGGTCTCCCAACTAACACTCTATATGCATTTCTGGATTCGCCCATACGTGCTACATGCCCTGCCCATCTCAAACGTCTGGATTTAATATTCCTAATTATGTCAGGTGAAGAATGCAATGCGTGCAATTCTGTGTTGTGTAACTTTCTCCATTCTCCTGTAACTTCATCCCGCTTAGCCCCAAATATTTTCCTAAGCACCTTATTCTCAAACACCCTGAACCTATGTTCCTCTCTCAAAGTGAGAGTCCAAGTTTCACAACCATACAGAAGAACTGGTAATATAACTGTTTTATAAATTCTAACTTTCAGATTTTTGGACAGCAGACTGGATGATAAGAGCTTCTCAACCGAATAATAACAGGCATTTCCCATATTTATTCTGCGTTTAATTTCCTCCCGAGTGTCATTTATATTTGTTACTGTTGCTCCAAGATATTTGAATTTTTCCACCTCTTCGAAGGATAAATCTCCAATTTTTATATTTCCATTTCGTACAATATTCTGGTCACGAGACATAATCATATACTTTGTCTTTTCGGGATTTACTTCCAAACCGATCGCTCTACTTGCTTCAAATAAAATTTCTGTGTTTTCCCTAATCGTTTGTGTATTTTCTCCTAATATATTCACGTCATCCGCATAGACAAGAAGCTGATGTAACCCGTTCAATTCCAAACCCTGCCTGTTATCCTGAACTTTCCTAATGGCATATTCTAGCGCGAAGTTAAAAAGTAAAGGTGATAGTGCATCTCCCTGCTTTAGCCCGCAGTGAATTGGAAAAGCATCAGATAGAAACTGACCTATACGGACTCTGCTGTATGTTTCACTGAGACACATTTTAATTAATCGAACTAGTTTCTTGGGAATACCAAATTCAATAAGAATATCATATAATACTTCCCTCTTAACCGAGTCATATGCCTTTTTGAAATCTATGAATAACTGATGTACTGTACCCTTATACTCCCATTTTTTCTCCATTATCTGTCGAATACAAAAAATCTGATCAATAGTCGATCTATTACGCCGAAAACCGCACTGATGATCCCCAATAATTTCATCTACGTACGGAGTTAATCTTCTCAAAAGAATATTGGACAAAATTTTGTACGACGTCAACAAAAGTGATATTCCTCGAAAGTTACCACAGTTGGTTTTGTCCCCCTTTTTAAAAATAGGTACAATTAGGGACTCCTTCCATTGTTCTGGTACAATTTCCTTTTCCCAAATAGCAAGTACAAGTTTATAAATTTCGCTATATAATGCGCTTCCGCCCTCTTGTATTAATTCTGCTGGAATTTGATCGATACCTGGAGACTTGTACTTTTTCAGATTTTCTATCGCAATTTCGACTTCTGAAAGCGTGGGTTCGGGTATAAATGGCTCAGCAGTTTGTATTTCAATTTCGTCCCGATCATTTCTATTTGGCCTATGTACATTTAGTAGTTGCGCAAAATAGTTTTTCCATCTGTTTAGGATTGATGGAGAGTCTGCAAGCAAGTCACCATTCTCATCCTTGATCACGTTTACCCTTGGTTGATATCCGTTCTTAAATTCCTTTATACCCTTATATAAATCTCGAATGTTTTTATTCTTACTATTTGTTTCTACCTCATTCAGTTTTTCCTTCAAGTAACCTCTCTTTTTATTCCTAAGTGTACGACTTGCTTCCCGTCTTTCATTGAAATAATTATCTCTCTTCTCCTCAACTGGATCCTGTAAGAATTTCAATTTTGCCTGTTTCCTTCTTTCTACTATCATGCAACAATCTTCATCAAACCACGGTTTCTTTTTCTTAGTTTCATAATAACCTATGCTCTGCTCAGCTGCAATTTTGATACTATCTCTGATATTTTCCCACACGCTATTAACATCTAATTCTTTCTCAACTTCGTCGGAACTTTCTAAAGTGGCAAACCTATTCGAAATTTCGACCTGATAATTTTGCTTAGCTTCCTCGTCCTTTAATTTCAAAATATTGAATTTAGTAATATTAACTTGTTGCTCTACTCGCTTGGCTACTGATAATCTTTCTCTTAATTCTCCAATCACCAAATAATGGTCAGAATTACAGTCTGCACCCCTGAAAGTTCGAATATCTACTATACTAGTATGTCTCCGTTTATCTATCAAGATGTGATCTATTTGGTTGTGTGTCAATCCATCTGGAGAAGTCCAAGTATATTTATGTATATCTTTATGGGGGAATGTTGTACTTTTGACAATTAAATTTTTCGATGTGGCAAAGTTGACTAATCTAACTCCATTGTCACTACTAATTGCGTGTAGGCTCTCTTTTCCAATAGTTGGTCTAAAAATATCCTCTCGTCCTACTTTAGCATTGAAATCCCCCAATAAAATTTTCATATGATATCTAGGGAACTGATCAAAAGTATGTTCCAATTCCTCATAGAAGCTATTCTTTATATGGTCGTCTTTCTCTTCTGTAGGGGCGTGAGCATTTATAACTATGATGTCGCACCATCTACCCTTAAGTACTAAATATGATAACCTGTCACTGATAAATTCGACCTTTTTTACTGCTGATTTTATTCTTTTATGAACAAAGAATCCTGTTCCTAATTGGTGATTATTGTTTCCTTCCCCATAATACAACAAGTAATCTCCTATTTGTGATATGCCATTCCCATCTAACCTAACCTCTTGTACTCCCACGAAGTCTATTCTATATCTAGCTAGTTCTTTTGCTACTAATGTTACCCCTCCTGTTCTATAAAGACTAGTTACGTTCCAAGTGCCAAATCTCAAAACCTTATTCCTTTGCTGTGGTCGTGCCAGAGAATCAGTCGTATTCCGAGGCTTATTATAGGGATACGTAACAAGGTCTAGCTTTGATTAGTCAGTTAATCTTTTAGTATTTTGATTTTTATTGTATTTGTAAATTTAATATTAATTGTAATTATAATTGTATTGTATTCTTAATATTGTAGTTGTAATCTCCTGGCAGAGGGGAAGATAAGGTCTGATGGTCTTATCTCTACCAGGCTACATAAATAAAGAAATACATAAATAAATAAATAAATAAATAAATAAATAAATAAATAAATAAATAAATAAATAAATAAATAAATAAATAAATAAATAAATGCATGAATGAATAAATAAATAAGTAATCAGATAGACTAGACTAGACTAGACTAGGTGGGTGGATGGATGGATGGGTGGGTGGATGGATGGATAGATAGATAGATGAACTTTACAGGAAAACAACACTTAAGTCATAAAAGTTTAAGTGTTGTTTTTCGTCCACACCTGTGGAGTAATGATTAGTGCGTCTGGCCGCGAAACCAGGTGGCCCGGGTTCGATTCCCGGTCGAGGCAAGTTACCTGGTTGAGGTTTTTTCCGGGGTTTTCCCTCAACCCAATATGAGCAAATGCTGGGTAATATTCGATGCTGGACCCCGGAATCATTTCACCGGCATTATCACCTTCATCTCATTCAGACGCTAAATAACCTAAGCTGTTGATTTAGCGTCGTAAAATAATCTAGTAAAAAAATAGTTGTTTTCCTGTAAAATATGAGTGTGGCTTGTGACTATATTGCCTCAAGCCCTTCAAATGTACTCGTAGTTTAAAAAGAAAATATTTGATTTTCCACCAAGGAAATTTTTGGGCATTGAGATAACCAAATCATTACGTGGATCAGGCCTACCGAGTTCGCATTTTCGTCGTTATGACGGATTTTTACATTCTCATTACACGGAGATGAAGTGTTGTATACTTCAGAAGCCTTAAAGCTATGGAGCTGTGAAATCTCTAACTTCTAAATTTTTACACCAATTCATCTTAAACTTTTGCCACATATTTCTTATAATGAGGACGTGCAATGCACAAATTTTCACTTTGATATTCTAATTAATTTACTTAGCTTCCAAGAGAAAAAGGCCATCAAAAATGTCCCCACTAACATACTGTCTAACCAAGGACTCGCCACCGGCGTGGCTCAGTCGGTTAAGGCATTTGCATGTCGGTCTGAAGTTGCATTCGGGCGCGGGTTCGATCCCGGCTTGGGCTGATTATCTGGTTGGGTTTTTTCCGAGGTTTTCCCCAACTGTAATGTGAATGGAAGGTAATCTATGGCGAATCCTCAGCCTCATCTCGCCAAAATATCATCTCGCTATCACCAATCTCATCCACGCTAAATAACCTAGTAGTTGATACAGCGTCGTTAAATAACCCACTAAAAATTATGAATAAATTTGTAGAAATTTTGTTCATCACAACACTACGTTGTTAAGAGATTGTTTATCATTTGTCATTTGGAGTGTTATGTTTGTAAAAACGTTTTGAATTTTAAATATTTGAAGAAAAATTAGCGCTGTTCGTGGGCTGGAAGAAATGGAGTGTCAAGCGGAAATATCTGAAAACTTCCGACATTTTTCTGTATGAATTTAATACAGTTGAAAAGGCAGCGGAAGCGGCTCGAAACATTTGTGTCGTGTTAGGGGAGAATGCCATCGGAGAAAGCACTGCAAGAAATCTGTCGTTTCAACACAACACATTAGACACATTTAATCAGGAAGCTTTAAGACGGACAGAAGTTGCTTTATACAAAGAAGGCTTTATAACCAGTTTAGACGATATTTTGCCTGAATCTCACAAAATACAAAACATTACAAATTAAAATTTCACATTCCTCATTGCGAAATATACTAAAAACTATTCGATTCTAGTACAACAGAAACGAGAACAATAAGAGATATTTAATGAGACGTGACGTCATTGTCGCCCGTCGCAACGAATTTTTAAGAACAATGAGAAAAACAAGGGAATTAGGAAAGCCTATGATGTTTTAAGATGAAATTATTTTAGTGTAGTTCTGTATATAGCGTTCATATATTTCTATAGTTGAATGTGTTTTTATAAACTTAGTTCTGAAATGTCGTATAAAGTAGCCCTGCCTCGAAGTAGAGATGTTCAGACCGTTGGAAATTTCAGGTATAAGTGTAGTAGACAGACTACTCAAATATTAAGTACGATTGGTGAAATCGGTGCTTAATCAAAAAAATAGCCTACTTCCGTTTGTTTTAGAGTCTAAATCTTTGATTTTCCGATGTTGTACAGAAGAGCAGATCGTAATGGATATTGAGAGACTTACCGGTGAAGTTGGTAAGCATGGTGGTTGGGATGCAGGCGGGCACGCGGTGGTTCCAAGCACCGTTCTGGCACTGAAGCGAGGACTCCCCTAACAACTTGTACACCCCCAGCTCGCGACACCTCGCCAGCACCACGGCGTCGTGAGGGAACGTGAGCCGCTCGGTCTGCACAGAAACCACAGGCACTCTGTACTGAACGCACTCTCTGGGTTCTTACTAATTGCCACATTGGGTTCAATGTCACTGCCACTGCATGCAGTATGTCTATACAAAGTCTTCTTCTCGAAAGAAAAAAAGAACTCCTTTACACAAACACTATCTTTATTAACCATTTTAATGCACTTCCTCAATGCAAGATTTTGCATTCAAGGATATACCGTAGCTTCGTTTTATACGACCACATGACAGAAGAATTGTATGATCTAAATGAGGGGTTGGAAAGCAATGGTGGATCATTAATGTTTAGGTGAGCGGTTTGGACTTTTTCCATTGCTGGTTGTCACAATCAAAAAATTAAGACACAACGTTTCGAAGGGTGGTTCTCCCTTCGTCTTCAGGTGGAAGGAAGGAGAGAAAGGAAAAAACCTACTCCTCGCCTAAACAGAAAAATTGTATGTATGTATGTATGTATGTATGTATGTATGTATGTAGGGGAGAGTCGGGTAGTATCGGACATCGGGTAATATCGGACAGTGCGTTTCTTTCATCTACCACCATATGGTAGTACCTGAATGACATGGTTACGTTTCTCTATGCGACATCACAGAAACGTAACCATGTCAATCAGGTACTATCATCGTGTGGTAGATGAAAGAGACTCACTGTCCGATATTACCCGATGTCCGATACTACCCGACTCTCCTCTATGTATGTATGTATATATGTATGTATGTATGTATGTATGTATGTATGTATGTATGTATGTATGTATTTTTAAAATTTAATTATATTGGGTTATTTTACGACGCTGTATCAACTTCTCAGGTTATTTAGCGTCTGAATGAAATGAAGGTGATAATGCCGGTGAAATGAGTGCAGGGTCCAGCACCGAAAGTTACCCAGCATTTGCTCATATTGGGTTGAGGGAAAACCCCGGAAAAAACCTCAACCAGGTAAATTGTCCCGACCGGGATTCGAACCAGGGTCACCTGGTTTCGCGGCCAGACGCGCTGACCGTTACTCCACAGGCTTGGACTGTGTGTGTTTCTGTGTGTGTGTGTGTCTATGTAAAAATGTGGTTTATTTAACGACGCTCGCAACTGCAGAGGTTATATCAGCGTCGCCGATGTGTCGGAATTTTGTCCCGCAGGAGTTCTTTTACATGCCAATAAATCTACTGACATGAGCCTGTCGCATGTAAACACGCTTAAATGCCATCGACCTAGGCTGGGATCGAATCCGCAACCTCGAGCATAGAAGGCCAGCGCTATACCAAATACACTACCGAGGCCGACTATGTATGTATGTATGTATTTTTTAATCCTTCTTTACAAGCATGTTCCATTACAAAAATGCAATACTACATGCTAATAGACTACACATTACAATATTGCTAACTCTTCCGAATACAATGTATACACATCATTGCTAGCCTATTCTACTTTCCCTAAATATACTATTTACAACATGTTAACATCTATGCTACTGTTGAATCTTTTAAATACTTTGTACAACACTATTTTAGTACCTATTCCCTTTTTCGATTTACAGATAAAAAATCAATACTATGGCTAATGATTTTAAAAACTATGTTTAGAAATATACTATTTAACAAATTAACCTAATTTCCCTAAATTTACTATTTACAACGTGTTAACATCTATGCTACTGTTGGATCTTTTAAATCATTATACAACACTATTTTAGAGCCTATTCTGTATGTATGTATGTATGTATGTATGTATGTATGTATGTATGTATGTATGTATGTATGTATGTATGTATGTATGTATGTGCGTATGTATGTATGTGCGTATGTATGTATGTGCGTATGTATGTATGTGCGTATGTATGTATGTATGTATGTATGTAAATATAATGTAATGTATGTATGTATGTATGTATGTATGTATGTATGTATGTAATGTATGTATATATGTAGTCTGGTATCATAGAAAAATCACTAAGTTTCGAGAGCTGCCAAACATTGGGGAAACTTATGTAAAGATTATTAATTTTTGGTCCTACAGAATTCTCTGTTATGGTTATTATTTCGATGGCTGAGAACCAAACTGTTCTAAGTCCAACTTTTTATAAGAAGGAAATCTGTGTTTCATTGTATTCCAGTTGTCTGCATATATGAATCGAACAAAACTGTAAATATTCCTCTCCATAAGATTGTTATGTAGTTATTCCAAATTGCTTCATGAAGCTTTGAATGTCAGGAGCTTAAAATAGCTCTCCTGAAAAAAAAAGAGTAAAATGGACTTGGAACGGTCTGGTTCTGGGCCATCGATTTGTTGATGACGGATAAAAATTCGCTTCGGCGCCTGAAATCGAACCGAGGACCCCATGCACTGAGTCTACCACTGAGTTACACCGAGACTCAATCCACGGCACCGAATCCAATATATATATATATATATATATATATATATATATATATATATATATATCGAACATGGAGTAAGGTCACAAAGGGAAAAGACCAAAGGAGAAAAATTCGATCCGGTGCTGTGGATTGAGCCTCGACGTAGCTCAGTGGTAGAGCACCCAGTACGTAGAACTGGGGTCCTGGGTTGGATCACCGGCGCCGGAGCGAATTTTTCTCCCATCATTAATAAATGAGCCGTTCACAGCACAAGTGGTGTAAGTCAAAATTGGATAATGAGGTTTAAAGTAAAAATTCTGTAAAATATAGCGCAAAGTAGCAATTAATATGTCCTTCGTGCTATCCACTGGCTACTAATAGTTTAAATAAATTGAATATTAATTGCTACTTTGCGCTGTATTTTACAGAATGTTTACTTTAACCCTCATTACCCATTTTTGACTTACACCACTTCTGCTCTGAACGGCTGAAATAACTGCGGAAATTGTTGACTGAATCTCACAAAAAATGAACCTGTATGACTGTATGATATGTTTTGAAGGGCGTGGATTGCCATGGCATTTTTTTTGTAATCGTAATAGCTTAATTCAGATTTAATAAATCCGCTATTTTTTTCTAATTAATAATGTATTAATTTTATTGGCGATGAAGATGGGAAAGTCACTGATTTCACTTTTGGGGAAAGAACATATTATAGGAATTATATAGCAATGAATGTAAATGAGTGCATGCGATTGAATTGATTAAAGTGGAATTTATGTTATCATGTAATCAGATTGACAAATAATGTGTTTAAACAAGTAAGCTGACAGCTGTACTGAGGTTACGTCGAGGATTTTGCTGACAAGCGTAAGCACGAGGTTAGACACTGCCCTACATATACACATAGAATGAACTGATTCAGCTATTCTGTTTGGTCTCATATTATCGGCATCTGCTAACCTCTATGCGATATTTATTACATGAAATAGTTAAGTATTGTGTAAACGAGGAACTGAAATTTAAATATAAATATGACTGTGGTAAAAGATAATTAGATGAATATAGCAGCAGGGACGATTTATATACACTTGTTTATTATAGAATTTAAAAATAAAAGAAAAGAAATGAGAATTTCAATCTTAGCATGTAAACAAGTTTTGAATGTGTAAAATAAATGCGATAGGGTGAAAACTTGCACTAAAACCAGAAGTAAGTGTAAGTTAAACCAACATAAGTTGAATAATTATATGATAGAAAATTTGTTATTAAATTGTGTAAATATTGTGTATTATAATTATTTGTGAATGTATCAGTTTTAAGATTAAGTTTATGTACTTTTGAACTATTAATAAATAATATCAATACCAATTATAGGAATTATAGCCAACAATAGAAATGGTTACCAGGAGTGTTTCGAAACGTCATGGGACCTAGAAACTACCTGATTGTTCTCATAGAATAATATTATTATTTCAGACACATACTGATCATTTGAAAAAGAGAGAAAAGTTTAGACGCTAGAAAGACAAGATATGCTGTGTATTGTGGGCCATGGTATTGTATTGTTTTTTTCTTGTTCGTGTTGATTTTTGTTTGCAATAGTCCACTTCAGTTCCGACCACTTGATTACAATGTTCGGAATCAACATTTTCATATTGTAACTTGTTGACTGCAGCTCAATTATACACATGCATTTCGAATGTAATTAACTTCACGTTTGATATTAACAAGTGACAAGTTCGTGTTGCGGGGTTAGAACTCAGTCTGTCAATGTGGAACGTATCACTGATCTCAATCCCAGCTGACTGCTCGTTACTGTGAAGTACCGATAACATATAATGAGTGAATGCAAATATGTCAAAACACGACACATTCTAACAGCAGTTCAACATTCCTGGCTGCAATTTCATGCGAAACTGTTGTGTTAAACATTCTATTAAAATGGACAGAACGTGTATAAAAATAAACAAGATGCTAGACAAGACTACTTGATTAATGAACACAACCGATCACAATCAAAGAAAAATAGTGTAGTGCCAGCAGCAGTAGTAGGAGCAACCACATCGGTAATAGTAGCAAGAAGTAGCAGCAGCAGTAGCAAGTAGCAGTAGTAGCAGCACAAGTACTGTAGTAGTAGCACTAGTCGTAGGGTAGATAGTAGTAGAAGTAGCAACTAGTAGTAGTAGTAGTAGTAGTAGTAGTAGTAGTAGTAGTAGCAAGTAGCAGCAATAGTAGAACTAGTGCTAGGGTAGGTAGTAGCAGAAGTAGCAGCAGCAGTTGTTGTTTTAGTAGTTGTTGTTTTAGTAGCAGTAGCAGTTGTTTTAGTAGTAGTATAGTAGTAGTTGTTGTTTTAGTAGTAGTAGTGGTGGTAGCAGTAGTAGTAGTTTTTGTTGTTGTATCGGTAGTAGTAGTAGCAGTAGGAGCAGCAGCAGCAACAGCACTAGTAAGTAGCAGTAGTAGTTGTTGTTTTTAGTAATAGTAGCAATAGTTTTAGTAGTAGTAGTTGTTGTTTTAGTAGTAGTAGTAGTTGTTTTAGTAGTAGTAGTAGTAGTTGTTTTAGTAGTAGTAGTAGTTGTTTTAGTAGTAGTAGTAGTAGTTGTTTTAGTAGTAGTAGTAGTTGTTTTAGTAGTAGTAGTAGTAGTTGCTGTTGTTTTAGTAGTAGTAGCAGCAGTAGTTGTTTTAGTAGTAGTTGTTGTTGTTTTAGTAGTTTTAGTAGTAGTAGTAGTTGCTGTTTTAGTAGTAGTAGTAGCAGCAGTAGTTGTTTTAGTAGTAGTAGTAGTAGTAGTTGTTGTTGTTTTAGTAGTAGTTGTTGTTGTTTTAGTAGTAGTAGTAGTTGTTGTTGTTTTAGTAGTAGTTGTTGTTTTAGTAGTAGTATTAATAGTAGTAGTTGTTGTTTTAGTAGTAGTATTAATAGTAGTAGTTGTTGTTTTAGTAGTAGTATTAATAGTAGTAGTTGTTGTTTTAGTAGTAGTTGTTATTTTAGTAATAGTTGTTGTTTTAGTAGTAGTAGTAGTTGTTGTAGTTGTAGTAGTAGTACTTGTTGTTGTTTTGGTAGTAGTAGTAGTTGTAGTTTTTGTTTTATTAGTAGTAGTAATAGTTGTAGTTGTTTTTAGTAGTAGTAGTTGTGGTTGTTTTAGTAATAGTTGTAGTAGTGGTGGTAGCAGTAGTAGTAGTTTTTGTTGTTGTAGCGGTAGTAGTAGGAGCTGCAGCAGCACTAGTAAGTAGGAGTAGTATTACTACTATCAGTATTGTAGAACTGTTTTGTATTTCCTCTCAGAATAAAAATTTTGTTCTATCGCGCTTTTTTGGATTTCAATTTCTACCTGATGTTTCCGTTAATTTACTTAGTTCGCACCAAGCATTATCACGGGAATAATTATTACGATAGTAGTTTTGTGTTTTGTCATGCAATAGCGGATAATTTGTGAACAAAATTTATTAACTCTTCTTCGTTCAAATTATTGAATTGTAATTTTCTGAATATAGGCCTATTGTATTATTTCAGCAATAACTGTCAATAAACAGACTACAGTACAAAAAAATGGATATGGCTCATTTTTTTTTTCATGAAGGCTTCACGAAAACATACGATCATACCCGAAGCAATATGGAATATTAATTTGTTCACTATTTCTAATTTCATGATCATGTATATTGGCCACTAATGAGTAATTGTCGATATTTTGTCGAATGTAAAGTACTAGATCATATATATACAAATTTATGATTGTTAAAATCCGTGATTGTCTGAAAGGTGGCCGACAATGTTCCAGATAGTTTGATTTACATAAAATTCTAATGACCTTCTTTCGTAAAATCAAGACGCTTCCAATTTTGGTTCCATTTTCCCAGAAAATTAGGGCATATCGAATTATCGACTGAAAGAAAGAAAAGTAGGCACATCTTAAATAATTTTGAGACAGAGAAATTCTATTCGATTCGATTCCGCTAAGTGGGATCGGTTGTTCAACCAACCAACGTAGCCTACGTTACCTAATTATATGGCGATGATTATGGCGATATGAGAGTGAACAAGTTTTGTTTGTGTATAAATAAATTATGGGAATAATAAAGGCAAGTATCTGATAATAAAGCTCAAACTTGTGGTGTTGCATCGTTATTAATTTTCCAATTAGAACGGTAAAGGAAATTAGACTCGTTTCACAACGAGTTTCCTGACTCAACCGAGTTTTAAGTTGTATTGCTGCACTTGCTTTCACAGCGGTGTGTACACTGTAGCTTCATACAGGCTGGAATCAAAGGTGCATTAGGAACGAATTAGCCTGGGTTTCACAACCTCTCGCGCGATGATTCCGAAGCTCTCCGTGTCGCATAATGGGAGTAGCGGTCTCTGCATGAGAGACCACGAATGTAATATCGCGGCGTAACGTTCTAAAAACCCAGAGTCTTCCGATAATTTATTAAAACGGCACGGATATACAGCTGTGTACACTGGTCATATGCATAGAGGGGTAACGGGAAGAACAGAACCGGGAACAAGATTACATGAAAATGTGAAATGAGAGAAAATAAAAGGATTAAGGAAAGAACAATTTAAAGACAGAAATAAAGACTGAAAGAAGAACGCGTTAGGAAGATGGCGAGAAACAAATGAAGGACAAAAAGAAACGGTTAAAAATAAAATAATCTTGCAGGACAGAAAAAAAAGCGCATGAATAGAAATGAGTGAGAAATCGTGAGAATATGTTACGGAGAAAGAGAGGTGAAGATACTGCAAGAAGGAATTCAGTTTTGTACTAGCTAACCTGCTTAGTTTCGTTTGTATTACATCTTACACACAAACATTCTGATGGGCACAGATAAAAATATATATTTTTTTTCTTTCACTATGTTAATAATGTCAAAAGAAGTGCTTATACAAATTTTGGCCACTCGACCGCAATTACGAGGCCGTCCAGAAAGTCATTTTCCCTGGGGCCGTTTATAGAAAAAAGGCACAATTGCATGGAAAGATTGATTAAAACAGATACAGCAATTGTTGCGCTATTTGTCAACATATCCCCCACTGAATTGAGACATTTGTCATATCATGGGATCAGTTTTTGTATCCTTGTGTTGTATTATTAGTATTAATATTTATTTATTTAACCTGGTAGAGATAAGGCCGTCAGGCCTTCTCTGCCCCTCTACCAGGGGATTACAACTATAATATGAACAATAAAATTACAATTAATATTAAATTTACAATTACAATTACAATACAAATTAAAGTACAACAAGATTACCTGATTAATGAAAGCTAGACATTTTATCATAGAAGTTAAGAACAAAGAATATTTTTGTATTTACTGAATTACAAATTAAACCTAGAATAACAAAATTCTATAGTGATGAAATTACCGGATATTGAAATATTTTGTGATAGATTAAGAGGACTATTTACAAGAAACCATGTCTGAACGAGTCTCAATTACTGACCAAGTGCCTAGTAAGTTTGCGTTTGAATTCAATTTTATTTCGACAGTCCCTGATGCTGGCAGGTAAGGAATTCCAGAGTCTTAGCAGGGCTATTGTGAAAGAGGATGAGTATGAGGAGGTGCGATGGGATGGTATTGTTAGTATTGTTTCATGGCGAGAGCGTGTGCTCAGATTGTGGTGGGAAGAAAGGTAAGTGAAGCGAGACGACAGGTACGAAGGAATAGAAGAGTTCAAGATTTCGAAGAGAAGGAGAATGTAAATTTATTTTCTTATCTAGTTTAAGCCAACCTATTGTTTCCAGGGATGGAGTAATATGATCATATTTACGAACATTGCTTACAAAACGTACACACAAATTATGAGCACGTTAAAGTTTCGTTTTGTTGTCGCTGGAAAGGTCAGTCGGTAAAATGTCAGCATAGTCAAAATAGGGCAATACAAGCGTCTGCTTAAGGGACTTTTTTAAGCATGAGGGAAGATGAACATTTATCCTTTTTAGCATATGGATAATAGAATATACTTTTCTGCAGGTTTCTGTGATTTGCATGTCCCAGTTGAGATTATTACCCATGTGAATGCCAAGATTTTTTACCGAAGAACTGAAAGGGATATGCACTGTACTTACTTTAACGGGGGAAATGTCGAGGTGCTTCACAGCGTCGGTTTGCCGTTTGTGTCCTAATATAATTGCTTGTGTCTGTAAAAGTCAGCCGCCTGGGATCGCCCAGCGTTTGACAGCCGCCTGCACCTCTCTGTCGATCCCATGATATGACAAATGTTTCAATTTCAGTGGGGAATATGTTGAAAAATAAATTAACAATTGCTGTGTTTGTTCCAATAAATTTTTCCAATTAAATTGTGTTTTCTTTCTGTTAACGGCCCCTGGCGAACTAATTCTTACGGCCCTCGTAATTGCGATCGAGTGGCCAAAATTTGCATAAACACTTGTTTTCACATTATTAATATGATGAAAGAAAAAAAAAAACTGTATCTGCCGCTATGAGAATGTTTCTATTTTCTGTAACTTGTTATAGCAGTCTTTTGTCTACTTATTCTTTATAACTGAATTTATTTACACAAGAAATAAATATTTGTTTATTCATTCGTATTTTTAACAATACATTCACTTGTGAAATATGAAGTTATTCAAAAGTGAGAAAACATCTAAAAATTAATTTAGAGTTTCAAAGTGACAGTGGCGGAAGAAAGATTTTTTGTCATTTCAACTAATGAATGTAAGAAAAATGTTAACTTTTCTCTTGTATTTAAAATACCAAACAACACTCTACTTGCATTTATTAGCAGCTTAACACTTGAAAGAAGGAGGAGTCATTTTGACCCCTTTTCCACATTTATGAGCACATTACTCCTATGTTACATTTCATATCCAATTGTGGCTCTATGATACTTCTTAATTTTACCAAGATATTGTTTACTTGAAATCTGGACGTTGAAATTTTTATAGAAGTGGAGGTATTACAAGGAATACCTACAAAGACTGAGTGGTCAAATTGACACCCGTCGATATTATCACTATGTATGTAAAGTCAGCAACCTGTAGACTGGTCTGAACTCACAAGTGACACCAATAAGACATCACTCGTGAGGCAACTAAGCCCTTTATTGCATACATCGCTGACTAGTTATAGTACACTGATCAGACTTGAGATAGTAATGAAGTGTAATATTATTTACTTAGTGACAGTTTTAGGACTCAATCCTATGCATTCATACGTAAAATACATAGAATGAGAAAATTGCTGTGTTTGAGAATAATGGAGTAGCGGCACATTCGTAAACATGCCGCCGATAACACCCAAAAGTAGTCAGCCGCTTTGAAGGTTTTGATTTGAGAATGTTCCAAAGCAACATAAAAATCACTTTTCTTTTTTCTGCATTGTTGTGCAATATGTTATTCATATTTCTCTAAGTGGTGGCCTGAACACCTGCAGACTTCTAACACATGAGTACAGGCTGTTACAAAAGAAACATTACAGCGCTTCCATTCCTCAAATGAGGTATAGAAATTCTTATACACTCAGAAATTTAAAATAAATTTCGGAATATGTATGATAAGACTTTCTTGTGTTAAATTCTAACGTACCTTGCTTACATATTTCAACCTATTTATGGGTCATCCTCAGAACTGGCAGTTGTTAGTCTTGGCGCCTTTGTTTTGTTTCCTGTGAGGGTGTGTTCGTGTGGAATAATGTAGAGTCAAAGAGTGTGTATTCTGAAATTGAGTTGTGTGTTGAGAATTTCGTTGGGGTGTGTTTTCGTGTGTCTGTATATTTCATATTGTTCTAGTGTGTTTATTTTCTGGCTTTTTGGTTGGATGTGTAGTATTTCCATGTCTGTGTTGATGTCTCTGTGGGTGTGGTTAGCATTTGTGATGTGTTCTGCATATGTGGAGGTGTTTTGTAATTTTGTTATGGCTGTGATGTGTTCTTTGTAACGTGTTTGAAATGATCTGCCTGTCTGTCCTATGTAGAAGTTGTTGCATTGGAGTTTGTATACGCCTGTGTGGTTGTATTTGTTTGTTTGTGTTGTTTGTGTGTTGAGATGTTTTTGTAGAGTGTTATTTGTTCTGTACGCGATGTTGTACTTTAATTTCTTGAATGAGGTTGCAATGTTGTGTGTGTTTTTGTTTTCGTGTGTTAGTGTGATATATTTTTTGTGTTCTTGCGTTTGTGTTGTATTCTTATGTTTTTTGTGATTATGTTTTGTCTTACCTATTATGTTGTCTTATTATGTTAGGGTTGTATCCATTTTCTTCTGCTATGTATTTGATTGTGTTTAGCTCTTCGTTGTAATCCTGTTGGTTCATTGGTATGTTGAGTAGTCTGTGTACCATTGTTGTTTGTGTTGTGTTGGGTGGTTGGATGTGTTGTGTATGTGTGTTCTTGTTGTTGGTTTTCTTATACTTTCAATGTGTGTTTGTTGTCTACTTTTGTTATTGTGATGTCTAGAAAATTTATGGATTTGTTGTTTTCAATTTCTAATGCGTAGTGTAGCTTTGGGTGTATTTTGTTTATGTGTTGATGCAGGTTTTGGATCTGTCTTTTCTTTCCTTTGTAATTGTAATTGTAGTAATTGTAATTGTAATTGTAATTGTAATATTGTAAAATGTTGACATGTTCCACATCTTAAAGCTTCATTGCTCATGTAAGATCTATGGAATAAAATAAATGAATGAATGAATGAATGAATGTATAGTATTAGTATGTCGTCTACGGAAGTGATACAGTGTTAAAAGTTGTGTAATCAAGATGTATATTAAAATTAATGTTATAGTCCAGACACATGATCTGAAGACATTAATTCAATAATTTAAGCACAGAAAATTATTCATAAATAAAAGCAAAAAAAAAAAAAAAAAGCTTTTGAATTTAATATTTTCTAACTTTAATAGAAAAAAAAAGAGTTGAGACAAGTTTGGGGGCAGTGCCCCCTCATTACTTATTTACTTACTGGCTTCTAAGGAACCCGGAGGTTCATTGCCGTCCTCACATAAACCCGCCATTGGTCCCTATCCTGAGCAAGATGAATCCAGTCTCTACCATCATATCCCACCCCCCTAAAATCCATTTTAATATTATCTTCCCATCTACGTCTCGGCCTCCCCAAAGGTCTTTTCCCCTCTGGACTCCCAAGTAACACTCTATATGCATTTCTGGATTCGCCCATGCGTACTACATGCCCTGCCAATCTCAAACGTCTGGATTTAATGTTCCTAATTATGTAAGGTGAAGGATACAATGCGTGCAGCTCTGCGTTGTGTAACTTTCTCCATTCTCCTGTAACTTCATCCCTCTTAGACCCAAATATTTTCGTAAGAACCTTATTCTCAAAAACCCTCAATCTCTCTTTCTCTCTCAAAGTGAGAGTCCAAGTTTCACAGCCATAAAGAACAACCGGTAATATAACTGTTTTATAAATTCTAACTTTCAGATTTTTTGACAGCAGACTAGATGACAAAAGCTTCTCAACCGAATAATAACTGGCATTTCCCATATTTATTCTGCGTTTAATTTCCTCCCAAGTGTCATTTACATTTGTTACTGTTGCTGCAAGATATTTGAATTTTTCCACCTCTTCGAAGGATAAATCTCCAACTTTTATAGTTCCATTTCGTACAATTATCTGATCACGAGACATAATCATATACTTAGTCTTTTGCGGGATTTACTTCCATCCCTATCTCTTTACTTGCTTCAAGTAGAATTTCCGCGTTTTCCCTAATCGTTTGTGAATTTTCTCCTAACATATTCACGTCATCCGCATAGACAAGAAGCTGATGTAACCCGTTCAATTCCAAACCCTCTCTGTTATCCTGAACTTTCCTAATGGCATATTCTAGAACGAGGTTAAAAAGTAAAGGTGATAGTGCATCTCCCTGTTTTAGCCCGCAGTGAATTGGAAAAGCATCAGATAGAAACTGGCCTATACGGACTTTGCTGTAAGTTTCACTAAGACACATTTTAATTAATCGAATTAGTGCCCCCTCATACCCCCTTATAACTCCTCCTATGTTACTGACCTTTAAATGATTGTACACAGGCTTAAAATTGTAGAACTTCAAGACAAGTCTTGCTTATTGTTATATGAGAACTCTTGTAATGAGAAACAACTCTGAGATGAAGCTGCTAAGCAGGGCGGGTCTGATCGATATATTCAAATAAGTAAGCCAAGTATTAAAATGTCAAGCCGATGTGCCACTGAAGTTCGCTTCGCGCAGTTGATAATTCCTCCCATAAAGAGCGTGTTTTAACATACACGAAGCAACTTCTTTGAGGAAGATTATATAAAGTTTAATCTCCTCTTCCCCCGCTGCAAAGTACACGGGAGACGATACGAATAATGTTTCAGTTTTCAGCGGAGGTCTTGTTTTGATTACGACCTTCACGGGATGTAAAACCCTTGTTAATCTCGAGTCTCCTAGATCACGGCTCGGCGGAACCCACCCTGTTTCTATATACCGGGCATTATAAGTCTCGGAGACTGTAAGAGAAAAGTTTTTGGAGTTCCTTGAAAACTAATCAGCGTTAAGGATTTTATGTCAGTTCGTGCGTGAATGACGCGGCTTTCGGGGGGGGGGAGGAGGAACTAGAACGAGAGGGGAGGAAGGTTAGATGAGAAACAAACACAGATCCCCTGGAGTGGAGAAGGAAGGAGGAAGAATAGAACCCAAGTATCTTCGAACTGAAATCATGAGCGTGTAAAAAAGAACATTGGACTTAATAGAAACTTCAGCAGAATTTAAAATTCGGATCGACTTAAGTGGGATTGCAGTGTCACTCCGCGAACCTGGAGCGTTTGGTGCGGCCAGCGCTGATACGATAAGTTCTTTAACTGATCATCGTAAAAAAAGTTTCTATTCTTGATTAAAAGAATCCATAGCACTAAGTCGTAACCGATGCAGATGACTTCACTTTTATTTCAAGGCATTAAAATTTCTAACTCTAAGTAGATGAAATACTATTTCACGTGCCAATAAGGTAAACCGTCTATTAAAGCCCGCTTATTCCCGCCAAGTCACGTGATAATGGAATTAGCTGCTCGTTTCGTACTGTAATGGTATCGTCGTTTTTACTTTGACGTTATACAAAAAATGAAGAGAAAATCTAAAAATGCTGAATGAGTAAACCTTTACTAATATTTTTAGCAATGGAACTAACATGAGCATTCCAACCAAGATTAGACTCAATCTAAATGCCAAGAAATCGAGTTCAATTTGCGGGTAAAGTTTCATTACGTTTAAAGTAATTTTCATGTCTACTGTTTATCAATATTAAGAGAAAGATAATTTACACTGCACCAGTTATGAATAAATAAATTAAGATCATTAGCAGAAATATTATCATTGACCTTACAACTAATTTTAGACTAAGTAGGTACATCTCTATAAATATAAGACATTATATGTTCAATTTTAATATTGACAGATAAATCGTTCACATATAAAATAAAAAAAACAGAGCTCAAAATGGAGCCTTGAGGGACACCATGATTAACCAATTTTTAATCTGATATGTTGTGACTATTAATACATACAAACTGGTATCTGTTCTAAAGATATGACTGCAGATAAATCGTTAATATATGGAATAAAAGAACAGGGCCCAAAATGGAGCCTTGAGGGACACCATGATTAACCAGTCTGTACTCTGATATGTTGTGACTATTAATAAACACAAACTGGTATGTGTTCGAAAGATAAGACTGCATGAATTGAAGTCTAGAATTTAAAATGCCATAAGGTGTTTCATCGTTTAATATACGAATTTTTGTTTTTTTCTAAAATTTTACAGCTCCCAGCAATCTCTTTGTCCACCACGATACACATATTTTTGGAATATTGTGTAGGCGTAATACCATCCGCAGGTTGCTTACCGCAAGTATCGTAACGCTTACTCGTTTCTCGGAGCTACAGGAAAGACGTAGAAATAGCCAGAATATGATGCGCGCGCAAGTCCCTTCCTTCTTAGTCCGTCCTAGGTGCACATGCTTCTGTTATGTGTTGTTTGAAGCTCTGGTCCGAGAGCTACACAAACGACTATTTAACGTTACACAGACCAGTATTGTGATTTGCGAGTGCAATGTAATTGTATGAGCCGAATGCATGTGTTAGCTGCTGCATGTTTTATTAATTCTTAAACATTAATTTGAAGTATTGCAATGAGTTCGGAATTGTGTGTTATTCAAACCTTATTATTAAATCCATTTTCCCGAAGGACTATTCAAGAGAAGACGGACATTATAGGGAATATGTGCGCTCGTTCAGTGCAGCTCAATACAACAATGTGCATTGGTTGGCAGGGACGAAAAAAACTTAATAAACTGTTTTGTTGGACATGTTTGTTATATTATATCGAACTTCTACATCTGATAAGCGAATATGATCCATGA
Organism: Periplaneta americana; assembly: GCF_040183065.1. Lineage (NCBI taxonomy): Eukaryota > Metazoa > Arthropoda > Insecta > Blattodea > Blattidae > Periplaneta > Periplaneta americana. The sequence continues at coordinate 16,087,938 of NC_091120.1, forward strand.
CTCATAATGATTTCATAATTATAAAATAATTAATTTATGTGGATTTATTTTTATTAATTATGAATTATTATATCCTCCCATCTTCCTCTATGAATAAAAGAGCAAGCCTAACTTTCGTGACTAGCATTCGCTACTGTAATATACCTCAATCATACAGGGATATTATTTTATTTTTACTAACATTTTTAATATTAACTTGGCTATATCTTTAGAGAACCGGAAACACCGTTTGCTATTCCCTTCCACGACTTTAGTTCGATGATACTGGAGTAAAACACAAACAAATCATTTTACTAGGTATAGGAGGCTAGAAAAGTAGTTCATCCATTTACGTAAACTAGGAAATATCGCAATTTTCAGTTTGATAATTTTCATTAGGTTTTTGTTTAATCAAACTACAGTACGGTATTAACAATAAGTGTTTTTACTCACGAACAGAGTTATCCATGCGAATGTATTCATTATGCAGTGTATATTATACTGTCTTCAGCACATTAGCGTACAATATAGAGAATGAAGTTAAACTGAAAAATAGTCATAATATGAATATTTAAACACATTTTTGAAAATGGTGACCGTTCATTTCGATACAGACTTCAGTTCTTTTGTGCATATTATTGCACTATAGACTATTGCATCTAATTCCAATTACCAGTTTCGTCCTTCGTACTAGTAACTCATGTGAAATAATTTTGTACCTAGTCTATAAAAGAGTACCTTACGTACTGTAAATTCAATCTTCACTTCTGCCCGACCCGAAAATATAAAATTACTCAGACATGCTATCTACTGTCCGTCCAAGTGGTTATGCCGCAGGATCGTAGAAAGGGGGGAAATCACGTGACAATTAATTACTTAACGAGGCCCTTTTATTTAAGTTATTTTAAACAGTTGTATAATATTACGTAAACGTCCAATTCCTAACAGAAATTAATGTTTTCAGAAAAGAGCTAAGACAGCCCAACTCTTACAGAGGGGCGAGCAGAAGCAGGTGGGGGAAATCGGGACGCGACGTAGGCAAATGGACAGTACCTGTGCGAAAATATGATTCAATATTGAAAGGTGTTTCGTCACTGGAAAACGCGAACATATTTCTGGAACGTACTATACTCACTAACTCAGTAGTGTTTACATGCGACCTTGGTTCTGTATGGAGGAAGTTAGAACTTCATTAGTAGAAGGGGTGGGAGTGAAGTACATTCAAAAACTAAGGTACAATAAAAATTGAAGTAAAAATAAAATGATGTCCCTGTATAACCTACAATATAATTCCATTCACTTTAGTTTTGTAATAAAAAAACCGCCTTTCCCAATGTCCGTTGCAATGAAATTATCAACGGCATAAAAGTAAATGCAAGTAACTTGAAGTCAACACCAATGAAGGAGTAAATTATTGTAGTACTGGTACTATTTATTATAAACTACGATGGCATTGGTAGGCAACAATATTATGGGATTGACATTAATGCAGGGTGTGTTGCTGCACGATAGGGGCCCTCTAGGCATTCCGCATGCCTAGCATAACGCTCCTACCCACAAGGGATGATAATAATAACCAAAGATGGAAGGGAGCGGCTGTAAAGTCATCGCGTACTGTGAATGTATTCGCATTTAATTAATGTATCTTTGTGACTACAGTAACGAAGTTTACATTCGGTATGTCATTTGCTCAAGCTAGAGTAATGCCACGTTCTACGTGTAACAATTTTGACAGCGTCAAAGTGCTTCACACTGTGTTAGTATGCTGATTTTTGTTAAGGGTGAGTGGAATTGAATTTTGGCTGGAATTTTATTTACTTTTTATTTTTGGAATTTATTATTTGGTTGTCCCTCTATAAATTATATATTACATAATATCAGTTCATTTATGCATTCATAGTGTTCTGTCCAAGGGCAGGTCTTTCACGTAAATCTCAGAATCCTCCAGTCTTTCTTATTTTCTGCCTTCCTCTTAGTCTCCACATATGATCCATTTATATCTCAAAGTCATTGACGTGTATTTATGCTATGAACTGTTGAATTAGTTACAAAGTTTTCACGATTACATACGAGGAAGACTATTAATGAAAAGATATACTGACAAGCCATGGGCATTATTTGTAGCTTTTTGAAAATAGTCCTACAAGATTCCATAGATTTGGCACCTACTATTATTCTAATTACTCTTTTTTGTAATAGAAATATACTGTTACCATCTGTGGAATTTCCCCAGAATATTATTCCAAAACTCATTACCGAGTGGAAGTATGCAAAGTACCGGTCCTTGCATGAATGATTTTCTACTCAACACTAAAACAACTTTAGCGTCGTATCGGTGCGAGATAGGAGACACATTGCTTACGAACAACAAAATGTTTCAGTAGCCACTATCTACCATATACTTCTGTACCGATAACATAAGTTCTTAACCATTCTGTATATACGAGGTGTTTTTTTTATCATCCAATTTGATAAACCCTATTTCACCCTGAGGTATATTAGGGTTATAGTTGGCATCAAAATACATATTTTATAACCAATAGTCCACACCTGTGGAGTAACGGTCAGCGCGTCTGGCTGCGAAACCAGGTGGCCCGGGTTCGAATCCCGGTCGGGGCAAGTTACCTGGTTGATGTTTTTTCCGGGGTTTTTCCTCAACCCAAATGCTGGGTAACTTTCGGTGCTGGACCAAGGACTCATTTCACCGGCATTATCACCTTCATATCGTTCAGACGCTAAATAACCTAGATGTTGATAGAGCGTCGTAAAATAACCCAATAAAATAATAAAAAATATATATATAAGCAATAAACAATTATAAAATTATAATACAAAATTGTGGTCAAGGTTACAATTCACATGAATTATGTACAAGAATGCACCTTAATGAAAGAATGGATCGTTTCATAAAGCCTCAAGGCATGTCTCTATATTTATATCTAATGGTTTGAGGAAGAAATATATAATAGCTATTAAGCATGTTATTTTAGAAGCAATAAATAGCTATACTAAGAGATGGCTTAAAATTTACGAATTAAATACATTATTTAGTAACAACAATTGGGAATAATCAGGTATTACAAGAAATGGCTCAAAATTAGAAATCAAATACCTAATTAAAATAAAAATTAAAACCAATAATACAATATTATAGTATGCGAAATTGAAGGCTTACAGTTTCATTATAGTTGATTAGAACTAATACGATTTTTTTCCCCCCGGAATAATTTAACATTTTACAGTTTCACAAATATTCTATTCAAGAAGGACATGAAATACTTATATGATTTGGAGTTGGTAAGTATATTTGGTTAACGGTTTGGTAAATGTATAATTTAGAGTGTTTAGTAACAACTCAAGCTCGTATCTTTCACGGCAAAAGACTGAACAATCATATAATACATGTTTGACATCTTGAGATTCTTCCCCACAAATGCAAGTTGCATCGTCTTTAATATGGAATCTATTTAAGTATTCCCCGAATTTTCCATGCCCAGTCAAAAACTGTGTCAGTACGAAATTTGGCGTTATTACTTTACATTTATTACGATCATAGACCGTTGGAAAATATAGCTCTTTTGTAAGAATTCCCTTATCACTATTGACCCATCTTTCGTTCCATTCTTGCATATAATGTTCTTTGGCTACTTTTGATATAGGATATCGGACTTACAAGATGTTAATGAATGATGTAGGGTACATTTAAGAGATTGTAGAAGGCTATGAGATGAGTAAAAGCCCATTCACAATGAAAATTAAACATAACCGTAACATAAACACAGAAGTTTGCGGCCAGGTTATCAAATGGGATCATTCACAATGATTCATATAAACACTGACATTAACATTACCGTTAGACGTTAACATGAAAGTCTGCAAACTCAAACTTTCATGCTTATGCTTACATGATTTGGAAACAATACACAATCGTAGAGAGCTGAAGTATACGACAGAATATGAGGAAATGGCGTCGTTGTTATGTTTCCATGGTTACCAAGTATGTTTGCTGTTATGTTTATGTTCCCATCGTGAATGATGGTATGACTTCTTGATTTTACCGTAACGTTTACATTCTTTATGCTCGACCATGCCGAAATGTAATTATAAACCTGGTATCAGACCTTTAATGCATGTCATTAAAGTACACCTACTCATTAAAGGTCAGGTCTTTCAGCCAATGACGACTCAGGTTACAACTGTTCAGCCAATGACAGCTCAGCTTTCTACCGTTATAAAACCGCAAGTATCGATTATTCTCGGATATGCAATCGAAAGAGAATTAGCGAAAAGTCACGGAGGCTGGAAATCCAATACTGTCGCAGAATGTTATGTTCTGTTACTATAATAATTAGCGTTAATTGTAAATAATATTCAAATAAATTCAATTTTTCATCTCGTTTTTCAATGTCGAATTCAATAATCAAGGTTATAATATTATAATATTATCAAGTTTAACGGGACTACGTCAAGGTCAATGACATTATTGTTCCTCGGAAAAAATCAATACTTTCGCGTCTGCGCACATCTCACACTTCACGACCTAGAACAAGGTCACTTCCGATCTTGTCAGTTACAAATAAAATGTATACATCTGAATACCGGTAATTTTAAGTTAGAAATATGGTCGAGCATAAAAAGTCGTATGAAACTCGCCTATAATGGTAATTAAGAAGCTCGTATGAAAATTATGAAACTCGCTTGCGCTCTTTCATAAATATCCATACTCGATTCTTAATTACTATCATTATAGGCTCGTTGCATAATGTACTATAATTTAACGCTTAGGTTATGTTTAATTTTCATTGTGAATGTGCCTTTATTTTCATTCAACAACCCATGGTCGGGTCCACACCTGTGGAGTAACGGTCAGCGCGTCTGGCTGCGAAACCAGGTGGCCCGGGTTCGAATCCCGGTTGGGGCAAGTTACCTGGTTGAGGTTTTTTCCGGGGTTTTCCCTCAACCCAATACGAGCAAATGCTGGGTAACTTTCGGTGCTGGACCCCGGACTCATTTCACCGGCGTTATCACCTTCATACCATTCAGACGCTAAATAACCTAGATGTTGATACAGCGTCGTAAAATAACCCAATAACCCCATGGTCGGAAGTAAGAAATGGCGGAGCTACAGCCCTGTGAAATGTTTGATTTCCAGTCTGTGCGACAGATAACCTAACCATTATCCACCTCAATGAGTTGGCAATATCTGCGGTATGACGTCATGCCACTGCTAATCACGCATCGCTTTTGTACCAGTAAACGGCCTTCTGCTCTGTTTAAAGCAAATAACTTTAATTACACATCGTGGATCCTGCTGATGACAAGTCCTGAAAATGGTGTTGCCCGTAGCTTCTAATAATAATAATAATAATAATAATAATAATAATAATAATAATAATAATAATAATGATAATGATAATGATAATGATAATAATAGTATTATTAATTTTATTGTATCTGACCTGAAGCAATGTCCCGTATGTTGTGAGATGTGCACAGACGCGAAAGTATTGATTTTTTCCGAGGAACAGATATCCACATTGATCTTGCTAGGCCATAAGAACCTACAGAAATAACATTGAAATTAAATTAGATTGAAAAACGAGATGACAAATTGAATTTATTTGAATATTATTTACAATTAACGCTAATTATTATAGTAACAGAACATAACCTTCTGCGACAGTATTGGATTTCCAGCCTCCGTGACTTTTCGCTAATTCTCTTTCGATTGCATATCTGAGAATAATCGATACTTGCGGTTTTAAAACGGTAGAAAGCTGACCTGTCATTCGCTGAACAGTTGTAACCTGAGTCGTCATTGGCTGAAAGACTTGACCTTTAATGAGTAGGTGTACTTTAATGACATGCATTAAAGGTCTGCTACCAGGTGTATAATTACTACATTTCGGCATGGTCGAGCATAAATAAATATATACTTCTCTTACACTCTACCAGGCCACACAGTATACAAGCAGTGTAAATTTAACTAAAAGTTAAAAACACAAAAAATTTCATCACAGAATGTTAGATAGTTTTTTAAATCATAAATTCACGACATGGCGCGTCCTCAGGTTGCGGATCGAGGAGACGGCCTCCAGATATGGAGGGTAGCTGCGAATATATTGAATAAGCAGTCGCGGACAGCCGATGAGGGATGGTCCTCCAGCTTGGGGGTTGAGCGAAGGGCTAACAACCGATCGCAGTAAAAAACAGCTTGTTACGAAACCTTTAAGTAAGCCTCGGAATGGGACTGATTCTCTGGCACGATCACAGGATTATACTTTTATCATCCAGTCTGCTGTCAAAAAATCTGAAAGTTAGAATTCATGAAACAGTTATATTACCGGTTGTTCTTTATGGTCGTGAAACTTGGACTCTTACTTTGAGAGAGGAACATAGGTTAAGGGTGAATAATTTCAAGGGAAAAATTATTCCGGAGCCGGGTATCGAACCCGGGAACTTTGGTTTAACGTACCAACGCCCTACCACTGAGCTACCCGGGAACTCTAACCGACACCGATCCAATTTTTCCCTCTATATCCACAGACCTCAAAATGGGCTGACAACCGTCAAGCAACCAACTTCGAGTGCACACTAACTCCGTGTGACTTAAATTGTGGTTTTCTGTTAACGAACAGTGACGTGTATTATGCAAATCAAGATTTCAGGTATAACTCCCTGTAAAGTTGATTTGAATAATTTCGAGGGAAAAATTGTTCCGGAGCCGGGTATCGAACCCGGGACCTTTGGTTTAACGTACCAACGCTCTACCACTGAGCTACCCGGGAACTCTAACCGACACCGATCCAATTTTTCCCTCTATATCCACAGACCTCAACGTGGGCTGACAACCGTCAAGCAACCAACTTCGAGTGCACACTAACTTCGTGTGACTTAAATTGTGGTTTTCTGTTAACGAACAGTGACGTGTATTATGCAAATCAAGATTTCAGGTATAACTCCCTGTAAAGTTGCTCCGGAACAATTTTTCCCTCGAAATTATTCAAATCAACTTTACAGGGAGTTATACCTGAAATCTTGATTTTCATAGGTTAAGGGTGTTTGAGAATAAGCTTCTTAGGAAAATATTTGGGGCTAAGAGGAGAATGGAGAAAGTTACACAACACAGAACTGCACACATTGTATTCTTCACCTGACATAATTAGGAACATTAAATCCAGACGTTTGAGATGGGCAGGGCATGTAGCACGTATGGGCGAATCCAGAAATGCATATAGAGTGTTAGTTGGGAGGCCGGAGGGAAAAAGACCTTTGGGGAGGCCGAGACGTAGATGGGAAGATGATATTAAAATGGATTTGAGGGAGGTGGGATATGATGATAAAAACTGTATTGTTCTTGCTCAGGATAGGGACCTATGGCGGGCTTATGTGAGGGCGGCAATGAACCTCCGGGTTCCTTAAAAGCCAGTAAGTAAGTAAGTAAGTAAGTAAGTAGAAGGACGTTGTTTTACACATACTAATTTTCATTAGTGTACAATATACAGTAATGGAGGAAAAAATGTTGAATATTTTCAAAATTTTACTGCTGTAAGCTGTACCTAACCCCATAAGCTAGGGGTCTTAAACTTTTGGTAGGCACTGTAACTAATTTCTTCCCATCATTCCAATAGGAATACAGGTACCATACTTCGATCTAATGCTTACGTTAAGGAATATCCATGAGGATATAACTTCCATCATAAGAGTGAAATCCCTACAGAAAATTGAAGTCTCTTTTATCTCTCTCTCTCTCTCTCTCTCTCTCTCTATATATATATATATATATATATATATATATATATATATATATATATATGTATATAATTTGAACTGGTAATGAAAATTACGGGAAAACGGCTTAACGGATTTTAATAAATGACCCCTCATTTTGAAGCTTGGAACCCAAAATTTTTCAGAAAAATAGTAGTTTTCAGCGAAATGTCAATTTTTCAACATAATTTCCCTATTTTCTAAAATCCATCTGTCGTCACTACTAATTGCATTTCATAATAAAACAAAACACACACTACAGTAAAAAATATTACACGAAGGCCGTGATATGCAAGAATGCTGACATATTAAATTAAATTGGTAATTAAAAACTTCAAGACTTACTAAAAATAATTTACAGGTTTGATTCTGTGGTGTGTAATTTTCTGGGTACAGCTCTATATTCAGATTGGATATTAAAAACTACAAAACTTGAGGTGGTTTGATAACATTATTACTATTAGAAATGAAATATTATTATAGTTAATGCCATGCTGTGACTATTTTTCATTAATTATACATATTAATGCTATATTGATGATATGAAAGTGAAACGTTTGGGGTTATATAAGTAGATGTAGAGAATATCTTAATTTAGATCTTGATTTCTATAATTTACTGAGTGGCGGCTGTATAGTATGTATAGTGTATGTTACTGAACACTATAGAACTTACGTAAGATAATAATATTGTTATTAAAATCAAATATTTTTATAGTTATTAATCAAGTGGGGTTGGGTCTTTTTCATTTTTAATGACGGTGTGGTGTAGATTTTTATATGCGTCATTCTCTTCAGTATTGGCTCGACAGAGGGAAAAATTACAGTTCCTAAGGAAAGACCAAAAGGTATTGCTTACTGATAAAATAAGAGGCCTACAAGATTTTGTAGTCTCCCGATCATTTCAGCAAGATCTCTCAGCAGGATAAAATGATTTTACCCTCTAAATTTCAAGGTAATTTACGAAACATGCAGCAGCTATACCAAGATGCTATGTATATTGTTCGAAAGCATAGCAAAACTGACATTTTTTTTTAACTTTCACCTACAATCCACAATGACCTGAAATAGCTGTTGCTTTACTATTACATGAAAAACCGACTGATCGTCCGACATTGTTACTCGTGTTTTCGCGTTCAAACTCAAAAACTGAAGATGGATATGTTCAAGAAAAAGTATTTGGCATAAAAAACCATTCAGAGGGAGTATGTTTCATTATTATGGAAGCAAATAACTTTCAAAATGTCTGGTATTCTTCATTGGAAATAAATCTGAAAAATGTTTATTTGAACGTCTAATGAACTTAGTTTGCAGCATTTGCTGCACAAGCCACTAGTAATATATATTATTGTAAAATTATTCTTTACTAGCCGTACCCGTGCGCTCCGCTTCACCTGTTAGAAATAAATATAAAGTAATTACATAATTAAAATAGGACGTTTGATCCAGGGAATATTCGTGTTTGATAGAAGGATAAATCGTTTAATATGTTACTTAATTTAAATTGTATTTAAATAATTAAAATGCGGTCATTTTGGTCCAGAGACACTCATTTGTTGCAATGACAATTCCTTTAACATGTTTCTTAATTGTTATTACATGTAACCGTAGTTTAATGAAGATTGACATATCATTTGGTTTTAATGTGTGTACTTTATTTTACTTGCTATATGTTTCCATTGAATTACGGTAATAACTTAATTTTAACCCTTGTTTTCTACGTCTTCAGTAAATGGCGCTTGGCCCACTATGGTTCTGAATCCTTCAAATAACTTAAATAGTGATACAGCATATATAGTGATATGTAATTATATATTTTCTTTCTTTCGAAAATGTAAGAATTCACGATCTCCTATGTACCATTGCCATGGAATGAATAAATGTGTTTTTTTCCTACTCAAAAATTTTATATTTTGCACGTAGGAATTACTGCAGGAACAATAACACTATAATCTGAGGTGACAGTGAAAATGTATTGTATTGTTATTTTAAAAGTCTTGTATATCCTTAAATATCAGTCCTATCAAAATTTTGCATAGAATAAATCTTATCGGAAATAATTTGTAAAGAAACTTTTGTTATGTAATACGTTTCATTAAAATTAATAATAAGGGAGATATTTCGATTTATTTAATTCAGGCCCCCTTATAACCCCCCTTTTAAATAAAGTATTTTGAATGCCATATAGCCTAAAATCTAAGTTACAACGAACTTAATTTATATTCCAATCTTCATATAAATCGGTTCAGCCATTATCGCGTGAAAAGGTAACAAACATCCAGACAGACAGACAGACAGACAGACATACAAACAAAAATAAAAAAAAAGTGATTTTTGGTTTCAGCAGGATTAATTATACATTTTGGCACCAATTATTTTTGGAAAATCGAAAATTACCAGAAAAATTTCGGTTACAGATTTATTATTAGTACTAGCCATATCCGTGTGCTCCGCTGCACCTGTTACAAATAAATATAAAGTAATTACATAATTAAAATAGGACGTTTGATCCAGGGAACATTCGTGTTTGATAGAAGGATAAATCGTTATTATGTTACTTAATTTAAATTGTATTTAAATAATTAAAATGCGGTCATTTTGGTCCAGAGAGCAATCATTTGGTGCAACGAAAATTCCTTAGACATGTTTCTTAATTGTTATTACATGCGATCATAGTTTAATGAAGATTGACATATCATTTAGTTTTAATGTGTATATTTTATATTACTTGCTATATGTTTCAGAAGTTACTGTAATAACATTGTAGAATTATGTCCATCTAGAAAAACTACACTTTGCAATGGTGAAATATTAATTAAACAATTAAATAGCTTCCGATATTATTTCATACAAACACAGAAACATTCTCTTAGACTATGTTTAATAGCTTTCGATTGTTGTTGTCCAGGGCTCCTTATAGACGAAGTCATTTGTTTTTATTTCAGTACAGTGCCTTAGATGGCGTTGTTATTGTAATTTGAAAACTCATTTATCTCATTAAATATCAGTCATATCAAAATTTTGTATAGAATAAAACTTATCGAAAATTATTTTTAAAGAAACTTTTGTTATGTAATATTTTTCATGAAATGAATAATAAGCGAGATATTTCGATTTATTTAATTCAGGCCCACTTATAACCCCCCTTTTAAATAAAGTATTTTGAATGCCATATCGCCTAAAATCTAAGTTACAACGTTTTCAATTTATATTCCAATTTTCATATAAATCGGTTCAGCTATTATCGCGTGAAAAGGTAACAAACATCCAGACAGACATACAAACAAAAATGTCAAAAAAGTGATTTTTGGTTTCAGCAGGATTAATTATACATGTTGACACCAATTATTTTTGGGAAATCGAAATTACCAGAAAAATTTCGGCTACAGATTTATTATTAGTATAGATAGATTATCAGAACAAGAAATAACAACTGTGCCCGTTATTGAAAACAATTTCGTTTATAGATTCATGAAATCCGGTCAGGTGGCTCACACCTATTGTGTACAAGCCTCGCCTATCTACACAAAAAACATGATGTTACGCGTTGTATCACATGTGACAGATGACAGCTCTAGATGGATGAGCCACATATGAAATCACATAAAGAGTTTTACGACCAAACAAAAAACGCAAATACTGAAACAACATTGGGTAGCATCACAGGTGCTCGCAAGTGCGCGGTCGCCCTACTTGCCAACATTTGGAGTTGTAATAATTAGGTAATCGTGTTGCAAATGTCGAGCGCCCGCGTCACGACTGACAGCAGACCTATCCACTCCCCAGTTAATGGTCTGCCAAAACGGGGCTCTAAATCATCCGCAGATAACACGCATATCACAGCCTCCATATTACGCCCGCGCTGTGTGAAAAGTCATATGCTGTAGTAAGAAGCAATTTAAACACGGCGTATCAAGTTGATTAATGACCGGACGTTTTTGTCTACATTGACAAATATCATGTGTAAATAATTACATAGCGTTTTATTACAATGTGCAGTGGGCAGAAAGCCACATTTATTAGTATTGGGCTACATTGCGTGCTCGAATATGTATGTATATATCTTTGCGTTATATGTATCAATTTATTTTATGTAAGGCAACATAGAGACCCATTAAAACTTTAATACTGGACCGTGAATTCAGACAAGATAATCCCTCTGAAAAATTTCACAGTAGCAATTTTGTAGCAAAACATCATTTCAAAATCATAAATACAGTGTTTCATAAATATATCACTGCATTTTATACTCTATGGCACATGTATGTATGTATTTATTAACACTACAATTGGGTATACACCCGGTGGCAGTGATATATAATAAACAACAAAATTACAATAATTACAGCAATAAAAAATAAAGTAAATTTAATTCTAACTATAAATAAATAAATGTAATATATCTAAGACTATAAGTAAAAACTATGCTATAGTAAACCTAACTTATAAGTACTTCTATCAAAAACTATTATCAACTTAAGTAATTACAAGTCACCTTAATTAATTACATATCACCTTAATTTATAACGCATCAACTTACTTACAAGACACAACTTAGATAGGCCTAATCACACTGCACCTTACTTACTTACTTACTTACTTACTGGCTTTTAAGGAACCCGAAGGTTCATTGCCGCCCTCACATAAGCCCGCCATTGGTCCCTGTCCTGAGCAAGATTAATCCATTCTCTATCATCATATCCCACCTCCCTCAAATCCATTTTAATATTATCTTTCCATTTACGTCTCGGCCTCCCTAAAGGTCTTTTTCCCTCCGGTCTCCCAACTAACACTCTATATGCATTTCTGGATTCGCGCATATGTACCACATGCCCTGCCCATCTCAAACGTCTGGATTTAATGTTCCTAATTATGTCAGGTGAAGAATACAATGCGTGCAGTTCTGTGTTGTATAACTTTCTCCATTGTCCTGTAACTTCATCCCTCTTAGCCGCAAATATTTTCCTAAGCACCTTATTCTCAAATACCCTTAACCTATGTTCCTCTCTCAAAGTGAGAGTCCAAATTTCACAACCATAAAGAACAACCGGTAATATAACTGTTTTATAAATTCTAATTTTCAGATTTTTTGTAATTGTAATTGTAAATTTAATATTAATTGCAATTTTATTCTTCATATTATAGTTGTAATCCCCTGGTAGAGGGGCAGAGAAGGCCTGACGGCCTTATCTCTACCAGGTTAAATAAATAAATACTACTACTAAATAAATGCTACTATAATTTTCACAATACTTTCTAACTCCATCTTATTCTCCGTAGATTTGGAAGATGATGTTTGTAAAAAAGGAACACCAGTAGATATATTAAGATCCCTGGCTCTTGAAACAATTAATCTCAAGTATCCAAAAACTGAGTGGCTTCGTCTTTATACAGACGGATCCAAATCGGAGGATAATATTAATGTTGGTGCCGGTGTATACAGCGATATCTTTGCCTCCTATACAGCGGTAGGCACTCATAGGTCAGCTTTTGACGGTGAAATTGAAGCTATCAGGTTAGCCTTAGCTCAACTGATATGTCATCAAACTAAATTCAAGAATGTCGTCATCCTGTCAGACTCCAAAGCAGCCATAGAATCTGTAGGTTCCTCAGACCCTGAGTCTTCATCAATCCAAGACTGTCAAAATGCCATACAACGATTACAAGCAAAACACAACATCGAGGTACTACAGTGGGTCCCTGGACACTGAAACTTATTTGGCAATGAGCAGGCCGATGCCTTGGCAAAAAAGGTGCTAAAATTTTACAAACATCTCCTAAACCAACACCCTTCCAGACAATAAAATTATACATCAAAGACAGTTGCCCACAACATCCACTCCCATGAGATTGCAGAAAGAACATATGGCAAACACTGGAGACGGGGCCTAACGGACCAAGAAGACTGGCAGTCGCCATTTCCGCCTTGCAACTAGTCATGACTGCTTGGCGTAGCATCTCCACCGTTTCGGTATTTATCAACATCTAACCTGTACCCTTTGTGACCTTCAAGAAGCGATGAATAGGGTCCACACCTGTGGAGTAACGGTTAGAGCGTCTAGCCGCGAAACCAGGTGGCCCGGGTTCGATTCCCGGTCGGGGAAAGTTACCTGGTTGAGGTTTTTTCCGGGGTTTTCCCTCAACCCTATATGAGCAAATGCTGGGTAACTTTCGGTGTTGGACACCGGACTCATTTCACCGACATTATCACCTTCATCTCATTCAGACGCTAAATAACCTAAGCTGTTGATAAAGCGTCGTAAAATAACCCAATAAAATAAAAAAAAAATAAAGCGATGAATAGGGATCATCTCCAACGCTGCCCAGCTCTAAAATCACTGACTGAATGTGCCAGATACTGGGAAGCGAGAAGCCTCATGCGTCTGTTTAGTTCTTAGTTTTTAGTTCTTTAAGGATTTTGTTTAGTTCCTTAATTAGATTTAATTTTAAGTTGTATTAAGTTAAGTTAATTGTTTTAATCTTGAGGTTGTGTTTAGGTAAAAGATAAGTTATCTATGTACCTGTAATTCGAATAAATAAATAATTTTCACAATATAATGGTTGCATTTATTAATTGGTTTGAAATATGATCTTTCAGAATACGTATTTTGCAATTCAAGTAAATGTTATTCAAGTACAGTATTAGGGACATACGTTGTACTCAGCACGACATGAATAAGCTATGTGCTACCGATATGTGAGCATTGCCAGACGAGACAAGGTACAAATTGAGGCATTTGATTACAACGCTGGGCGGGTCTCACATTTGTCCTTCAGATCACTTTGCTTGCCTGAACTCTTGGCACCCTGGCGCCATCTATTACTGCGACATGCTACGAAGACATGTGCACGAGCTATCAATTAAAATTAACCAACGTGCGGTAACACTACGTTGTCACGTCAGTCTTCTGTCGGATCGATAGCCGGAGTGATAGCGTTGTTTGTCTTCCATACTCTAGGCCAGTGGTTCCCAAACCTTGTGAAGGCACTAGCCACTTTCGGGCAAGATTTCTGTATGCGACGTCCACTACCGAACTGGTAGGGTACTTAACCCCTTTCAAAAAAACATAAATCTCTGTAAAATCGAAAACAACGATAATTTTAATCAAAATAGTTGATACCACCGAAAGAACGACCAAAACAGAACAATATAATGCATGGACATAATTTCTAGTAGCTTATTTTGGTGATATTTTCGAATACTTAAGCACTTTTCACAATAGTTCGCAAGGTACAGCTGTTAACATAATAACAACCAGATTCTATTCGTCCTGCATAAAGTCTAGTCTCCAGGCAACAGTGCAATGTTGATAGTCGAAAGGATTGAAATTTGAATATTCACAATTGAAAATGATTTAATATTGAAATATATATATATATATATATATATATATATATATATATATATAATTTGAACTGGTAATGGAAATTACGGGAAAACGGCTAAACGGATTTTAATAATTCACCCCTCACTTTGAAGCTTGGAACCCAAAGTTTTTCCGAAAAATAGTAGGCCCTAGTTTTCAGTGAAATGTCAATTTTCCTACATCATTTTCTTTTTTTCCAAAATCCATCTTTCGTCAGTTTTGAGAACTAGATAATAGCATTCACGGCCGACTTGATATTCCTTTCGCTTTTTTTGTAAAGCGAGCATCAAGTCGGCCGTGTTGCATTTCAGAATAAAACAAAACACATACTACAGTAAACAATATTACACGAAGGCCAGGATCTGCAAGAATGCTGACATATTTAGACCTGAAATTAAATTGGTTATTAAAAACTTAACTTACTGAAAATGATTTACAGGTTCGATTCTATGGTGTGTAATTTTCTGGGTACAGCTGTGTATTGGATATTAAAAACTACAAAACTTGAGGTGGTTTGATGACATTATTACCATTAGAAATGAAATATTATTGTAGTTAATGCCATTATGTGACTATTTTGAAAGTAAAACGTTTTGGTTTTATATGCAGAGAGTAACTTAAATTAGATTTTGATTTCTATATTTTACTGAGTGGCAGCTATATAGTATATATATATATATATATATATATATATATATATATATATATATACGAAATGGAAATATAAAAATTGGAGATTTATCCTTCGAAGAGGTGGGAAAATTCAAATATCTTGGAGCAACAGTAACAAATATAAATGACACTCGGGAGGAAATTAAACGCAGAATAAATATGGGAAATGAGTGTTATTATTCGGTTGAGAAGCTCTTATCATCCAGTCTGCTGTCCAAAAATATAAAAGTTAGAATTTATGAAACAGTTATATTACCGGTTGTTCTGTATGGTTGTGAAATTTGGACTCTCACTCTGAGAGAGGAACATAGGTTCAGGGTGTTTGAGAATAAGGTGCTTAGGAAAATATTTGGGGCTAAGCGGGATGAAGTTACAGGAGAATGGAGAAAGTTACACAACACAGAACTTCACGCATTGTATTCTTCACCTGACATAATTAGGAACATTAAATCCAGACGTTTGAGATGGGCAGGGCATGTAGCACGTATGGGCGAATCCAGAAATGCATATAGAGTGTTAGTTGGGAGACTGGAGGGAAAAAGACCTTTAGGGAGGCCGAGACGTAGATGGGAGGATAATATTAAAATGGATTTGAGGGAGGTGGGATATGATGATAGAGACTGGATTAATCTTGCACAGGATAGGGACCGCTGGCGGGCTTATGTGAGGGCGGCAATGAACCTGCGGGTTCCTTAAAAGCCATTTGTAAGTAAGTAAGTAAGTAAGTATATATATATATATATATATATATATATATATATATATATATATATATAGTATAGGCTATGTTACTGAAAGCTATAAAACTTGCGTAAGATAATAATATTATTAAAATCAAATATTTTTATAATTATTAATCAGGTGGGGTTGGGTCTTTTTCATATATTTAATGGTGGTGTGGTGTAGATATTTATATGCGTGGTTCTCTTCAGTATTGGCTCGAGAGAGACTATCTTTCATTGTTATGGAAGCAAATAACTTTCACAATGTCTGGTAGCCATTTCTTCATTGAAAAGAAATCTGAAAAATGTTTATTTGAACGTCTAATGAACTTAGTTTGCAGCATTTGCTGCACAACCCACTAGTATAAAATATATTTCGGTTCTAATATTTCAACTCTCGTTCATTTTGAAATGTTTGCAGATTTTTTTGTCTCCTTGTATTACAGTCTCTAATTCCAGATTGTAGAAATTAATTATGGACACTTGATTTGCATTGTAACTGGACACATCCTACGTACCGCATGTACACATCTGTCAATAAATTGAAATAAATTCTAGGAGAAATTCCATGTTTTCTTTCCTGTAAAGTTCACAATTTGCATGTTGAAAACATTTTTCCTGTAGGTTTTAAATTAGTTATATACGTACCTAGGCACTATATTTATTCATTTATTTATTTATTTATTTATTATTTTGCTAATAATTGTAACATATAATATAAAATATAAAGAAAAAACTTTACCTCGCCCCTGAAAGAGTAAAACTCGTGCTCAGGGGCGGATTCCTGAATTGAAATTAATAATTATACAATACAATTTGTCTTATGTCTACTGTGCAATTATAGTATATAAATTTAAATTTACAATTTTTATAAAATCCATACATAACTTTTCAAGTTTAATACTGGAACTATTAGAATGTACAAGATTAGGATATTTAAATATAAATTTGTTATATATTCTTGGGCCTAAATTACTACTATGATTAAATACTGTAACAGTGTTGCATTTTGGTTCATACAATCTTAAAGAATTCATACCTTTTGTTTCATAACTATGAGAATACAATTCAAAATTATTTCGATTTTTATGTATGAATTTTATTAATACAATATAATAAATTTGTCTTACGTTAAGTACATTAAAGTCTAGAAATAAATTTTGAGATGGAAAATCAATAGGTTTATGAAGACTTATTTTAATTATTTTCTTCTGTAATAAATAAAGTGGATTAAAATTTGATTTAAATGAGCTACCACATCCTATAATTCCATACATAATTACCGATTGAAATAAAGTTAAATATATTGTACGTAATAAACGGATTGACAAGGAATTCCTCAATAAAACAAAATAATATACTATTTTACGTAATTTATTACAAAGGTAATTAATGTGTTGGTTCCATTTTAAATGATTATCGAAAATTATGCCTAAATACTTAACTTCAGAGGACTCTTTAATAATCGGGCATTTACATTGTATAAGATAACAGTAAGAATTATGTAATTTAATACTTAATATAGATGTAGGAGGTTTGTTACATTTTTCAGATAATGACAATGGAATAATTATGGTTTTATTTTCGTTGATAGAAAGATAATTTATGTGAAACATTTTTTTTTATTAATTTAAGTCCATTATTTGAATTATTATATGCATCATACCAGGTTTTAGTGTTAGTTGGGAGGCCGGAGGGAAAAGACCTTTGGGGGGGGGCCGAGACGTAGGTGGGAAGATAATATTAAAATGGATTTGAGGGTGGTGGGATATGATGGTAGAGACTGGATTAATCTTGCTCAGGATAGGGACCAATGGCGGGCTTATGTGAGGGCGGCAATGAACCTCCGGGTTCCTTAAAGCCAGTAAGTATCATACCAGGTTTTTCCACCAAAAAGTAAAACTGTGTCATCTGCATAAGAATAGTGAAACCATTGTATTGTTGTAAGTGAATTTTTAATAATTCATTAATATACAGTAGAACTTGGTTATAGCGACCTCTTTTTGTGCGACACCTCGCCTATAACGTCAAATATTCTGTGGGCCCAACTAATTCCCCATAAGACATATGCTTTTCTACCTTGCTTAATATGACAAACGTATATGCGTCTACCTCGCATATAACGTCATTTTCAACCTGAGTTTGGAATACAATTTTCTAAGAACCAAAGTATTTTAAGAAATATTTTGCTGAAATCTGGCAGATCCATTACTGTTCCCTTCTATCATAGACCTCTGGAATGCAGGCAGATTCCCCATCCCATTGTAACCTGCCCGAATTCATGCGGTATTAATGGTACCTGCATGCGGTCAGTTTCGACAGGAAGTTTTCACTAAGTGCACGCATTTTAACGCAGTATGGCCACTAAAAGAAGTGAGTGACGCTTAAGAAGCCATTAGAATTGTGAACATTTCTATGAAGCTAGAAGAGGGAGGATGAAGCTAGGAGAAGGAGCAGTGAAATTGCAACTGAAATAATGAACATAGAATTTAATTTAGAAAGTGTATATTGGGCAAGTAGGAGACAGCAGAGTAAAATGACTGATTACTTCACTCCTCAGTAAATAAGTTTGGCGAGTAATGAACAAATTGTTTTAATACAGAATACTGTATTTATAATTGTATATGTATTTTATTGTGTTCATGGTATGCTTAAAAGTGAATACATAAATCTAAAATAAGCCTAATTATGTTTATTATTTTTCATTTTCCACCTCAATAGATTGATAATATGAATCTCGGTTAGTCTACTACGACACTCGTTTATAACAACATAATTTTCAAGGTTCCTTGGATGTCGTTATAACCAAGTTCTACTGTATATTAAAAATAGAATAGGGCCTAGAACTGTGCCTTGGGGAACACCTCAACATCATCATCTTCAAACAAGTATTAGGCCTCTCGAATGGCCTGTTACGTCTCCTCACAATTGATCTCGCCATCTCTTTCTAGGTCTTCCCAGCGATCTTCTTCCTCTAGGCCATGTACTGTACAGCAGCTTTTGTTATGCGTGTTTCAGGCATTCGGTCTACATGTTGTATCCAGTTAGTTCTGTAATTGTTAATCGTCTGGATTAAACTTTCCATTTTTAGCTCTTTCCTTATATCTTCATTTCTCTTATCTATCAAGGTGTAACCTGCCACATATCTTAAGAACTTCATTTTGCTGGCTACAATTCTACGTTCTTGATCTTTTCTTAATGTCCAACTCTCACTGCCATAAAGGAATGCTGCTAGAACCATAATTTTGTAAAATTTTAATAAAGCTTCCTTCCTCACTGTTCTGGCCAATGTTCGTCTTATAGTTCCGCAAAAATGATTAAAAACATTGATTTTAGTTTCAATCTCTGAGTCTGCCTTGTAAATCACATTGCAGCCTAAATATTTAAATGTATTTACTTGTTGTACACTTATATTATTTAATTCAATTTTCACCCGTAATGGTTGTGATCCTATTAGGAAAGTTCAGGATAACGGGCAGAGTTTGGAATTGAACGGGTTACATCAGCTTCTTGTCTATGCGGATGACGTGAATATGTTAGGAGAAAATACACAAACGATTAGGGAAAACACGGAAATTTTACTTGAAGCAAGTAAAGCGATCGGTTTGGAAGTAAATCCCGAAAAGACAAAGTATATGATTATGTCTCGTGACGAGAATATTGTACGAAATGGAAATATAAAAATTGGAGATTTAGCCTTCGAAGAGGTGGAAAAATTCAAATATCTTGGAGCAACAGTAACAAATATAAATGACACTCGGGAGGAAATTAAACGCAGAATAAATATGGGAAATGCGTGTTGTTATTCGGTTGAGAAGCTCTTATCATCCAGTCTGCTTTCCAAAAATCTGAAAGTTAAAATTTATAAAACAGTTATATTACCGGTTGTTCTGTATGGTTGTGAAAATTGGACTCTCACTCTGAGAGAGGAAAATAGGTTAAGGGTGTTTGAGAATAAGGTGCTTAGGAAAATATTTGGGGCTAAGCGGGATGAAGTTACAGGAGAATGGAGAAAGTTACACAACGCAGAGCTGCACGCATTGTATTCTTCACCTGACATAATTAGGAACATTAAACCCAGACGTTTGAGATGGGTAGGGCATGTAGCACGTATGGGCGAATCCAGAAATGCATGTAGAGTGTTAGTTGAGAGGCAGGAGGGGAAAGACCTTTGGGGAGGCCGAGACGTAGATGGGAGGATAATATTAAAATGGATTTGAGGGAGGTGGATATGATGGTAGAGACTGGATTAATCTTGCTCAGGATAGGGATCAATGGCGGGCTTATGTGAGGGCGGCAATGAACCTGCGGGTTCCTTAAAAGCCAGTGAGTAAGTACGTAAGTATATTGATATACGTACGTAGGCACTATATGAATTTACTTCCAGTTAATTAAATAGTCGAATGATTTAGAAAAGCGAAGACATCTAATTTTCTGCGTGAAAATGTGATCTCCTGCCGTGTTCGGACTTGATCTGTGTTGTTGTGCATGCATTCCATCACCGCCGAGGCACCTGTGCGCACGCAACCCGCATACGTGCGGAATATGAACGGCGCGGCGAGGCCATATCCGCACTTTACATACAGGACACGCAGAATAGTGTTATGTTCGGGCAATGCATTGCGAATTCGAACCAGAAACTCGCTCAGCACTCGAACAGACACGCACTGCTAATGTAGGACAATGCCCCCCTCCGGTCCCCCCTCGGGGGGGGGGTCATCGTGACTGTCACGCGCATCGGGCCGCGGGCGCAGCAGATGGAATATTTTGAAAACAATGGGGGAACAGTATAGTCGTCAATCCAATTATAATGGACATCAACACTGCATTAACAAACAAGTGCTCTGGCGAGAGGGTGTAATTCCAGCCTCCACGTCTGTGTCGGATCACACTCGTAATATAGCGATCGCTGTAAAGAGCAGACTTGCTTGTACAACATTGTTTCATTTATTTTTAATCAGGCTATAAAACATTGCGTAGCGACTAACGGCGTATTTTGCAATGCGAAATCCACAGTAATAATTTATGGCAAATAACATCGTTGCATATGCTGGGCAGAAGGGATGACAGGTATTTATGGAAGCGCCAATATCTATGATAGTACCTGTATATATAGGCCTATATGTATATGTTAGTGTAGTGTAGTGTTCATATAAACACTGCAATTGGGTATATATCCTGTGCCAGTGATATATAATATACAATAATAACATTACAATAATTACAGTAATAAAAACAGCAATAAAAATAAAATAAACGTAAATTTAATTCTGACTATAAATAAATAAATGCAATAAATGTAGGATTATAAATAAAAACTGTACTGTAGTAAACCTAACTTATAAGTACTTCTATTAAACCTAACTATTATCAACGTAAGTAATTACAAGTCACCTTAAGTAATTACATACCATCTTAATTGATTACATATCAACTTAATTTATTACATAACAACTTAATTTATTACATATCAACTTAATTACATATCAACTTAATTTATTACATATCAACTTAATTAATTACATATCAGTTTAATTTATTACATATCAACGTAATTTATTACATATCAACTAATTTTATTACATATCAACTTAATTACATGACACAACTTACATAATTACAATGCACAATTATATATATAATTGTGCATTGTATATATATATATATATATATATATATATATATATATAGAGGGCATATCAAAAGTCCGGTAACACTTTCAATATTTTATTACACAAAAACTACTAATGATAGCACTTTCAAACACACGTCAGTTTAAAGTCAAACTCTCAAAGTTCGTTTTACACCTTACAGAGATTCAATGTGTGAACCACGAGTGACTCGGCAGATGTCCAAACGATAATCAAACTCTTCCCATACCCTTTTCAATATATCCTCTGTAACCGTGGCGGCAGCTTCTCGAATTCTGGTTTTTAGTTCCTCTAAATAACGTGGCAAAGGCGGTACAAACACACGGTCCTTTAGGTACCCCATTAGAAAAAAGTCACATGCAGTCATATCGGGTGACCTTGGTGGCCATGGAGTGAGAGTATGCACCCTTGTCTAACCCCTCTACGGGTAGCCACATTTTCCGAAACTTTGTCATGATCGTACTTTACACAAAACTCCAACTTCTAGTATATTGCTGATATAGTTTTAATCATTCTCGACGACATTCCTTTTTTCCACAGCTTCTACAACAATGCTTCACGTTCTACCGAATCAAATGCGTTTTTTTAAATCTACAAATGCGCAAATATATAAAAATTCATTAAATTATTTCTACTTTACATCCACAAAGTCCGGAATTGAGTCCTGACGATGCAAAATAATCGTGTGAAATGGACAGACAAAATAAGAAATGAAGCTGTTGAAAAGAGTGGTTGAAGAAAGACTAATGCTAAAACTGATCAGGAAGAAAAAAAATAAATGGCTGGGTCACTGGCTGGGAAGGAATTGCCTACTGAAGGATGCACTGGAAGGAATGGTGAACAGAAGAAAAATTCGAGGCAGAAGAAGATATCAGATAACAGATAACGTTACGATATAAGTAGTTTTCATGCCAAGTACCTCTCCCCCTTCTCCTTACTTCTTAGGCTGTCTCTCGATTGTAATCACAGCCGTTCGAGTTGAGGTAAAGTAAATTTCAATCCAGAATTCGCCTTTAGAAGTGGGGAAAGCCCCTAAAAACTCAGATTCAGATTGGCCGGCCTCGGGATTTGAATCCGAGTTTCCTGAATGCGAATCCCAGACCGGTTCCGGACAATTGGCCACAGAAATTTGGGAACTGGCACAATTATTGTTTATTGTTTATTGTTAATAAAATAACATTGACAGAAATACAATCTTAGTTCTTCCCTGAAGGAGTAAAAAAACTCGTGCTCAGGGCGATATCTAAACACAAAGATAAACACAAAGATAATTTTTTGACACAAACTGGGTCAAGAAAAAAATTTTACAGGAATAAATTAAATTTAAAAATACAATTTCAATTTTAACAATTTAAGTCATACAAATACATATACATATTAAATCAATATATATTCTTTAAAAATTAAATTCCTAACGCTATTTTTTAAATTCCTGATACTAAAATTTTCCAAATGTGGGTATTTATCAATTATTTTATTGTATAACCTTGGACCAAAGTAGGTACCATGGCTCAGAGCTGTGCTTGTGAAACACTTTGGTTCCTCTAGTCGTATAAAATCGGATCTTTTAGTTCCGTATTTATGATGATACAATTTGAATTTATTACGGTTTTTATGAAGATTAATAAGGCAATATAATAAATCTGTTTAATTTTCAAAACATTAAAATCAGTGAACAAAAGCTCAGATGAGCAATCAATTGGTTTATTAAGGCATATTTTAATAATTCTTTTCTGAATAAGTATTAGTCAGTGGCGGCTCCTGCATATTTCTTAAGAGGAGGAAAGAAGCACGAAATGACACCTTCTTGAATGAAACATGCTACAAATTAGCCTACATGCATACATGTAAAACCAGGTAGTGTTGGGGTTGGCCTTCCCTTCTGTATAGTAATAATATGTTCTTATAAACTGAGTTTCCTAAATTATCCAAAATATATTATGTTTTCACTTCCATTCATTGTTGAATAATTGCGCAAATTAACAATTACAAGGAAATTCACAACCTCGTAGCATTTTTCGAGCACACTACAGCATCACACGTGTTGGAAGAGACTAGCTACTAACTCGTAACCAGAACCGTTTTACGGAAATGGAAATGGGAATGGGAAATAATCTGAGGAAGCGAGAACACTGCACCCACCCACGTGTATATTTTACAAGTTCAGTATCACATGCTTTTGAAGAATGTCGGTTCTTGTAAAGTCATACTATCATTATTGTTCAAAGCTGCCGGTGGTCGATTAATTTTATATGTTAAAAATGATGTAGTTTGGAGTACCTACTTTCAGTTTCAAATATATTTGTACAAAACTGACAACTTGGCTGTTACCCTGTCTAGTAAACAATGAATAGAAGTGAATTTCAGGGGCCAACTACGTAGAACTACTTCCTTTTGTTTTACATAAACCCGACTTTAACTTTCAAATATCCACGAAAGTTTCAAACCATTAATAGTAGCCTATATAAAGTGCAATGAATAATATTTTTGATTTATAATTTTAAAAAATTTACATGGTGTCTTTCATAGCGTTCCGTTAAAACTGTTTTTGTTGTGTCTCCTCCTAGATGTGTTATAGTCCGGTTGAATTCAACATCGTTAGGTGGCAACGGTAGCGAGCTTGCTGCTTGACCAGTCGGTTTCTATTTCCCGCCCATGACTGATTCAGAGGAGGATCTCCTCCCTCTCCGTTAATTTACTTGCTTTAAAACTCTGCTTCTTTCTCTGGCCGCTAGTGCGCTGTTGTCTATGTGTGTTAACTGTAGTAGAGGAGGAATGGAGTGCCTTTCCTCTACACAGACAATCTCGCACCTTTCTCACAGTTTTCTACAGCACATGAGCGCGCATCGTTTAAAACTCGATCAACCGAGTTTTTCTTATAGCTGTGAACTTAAAAATTATCGAATCTTCCTCGAATTTCAAGGCATATATTTCATTTGGTATTTACTTTCAAAAGAAGAAAATGTGAGGAGGACGTTCCTTCCTTCCCTCCCCCGAGGAACCGCCACTGGTATTAGTGGAGTGAGATTAGAACTACAAGCATTTCCCCACCCTAAAATTCCATACTGGAGAATGGATTGAAATAAAGCTAAATAAATGAGACGTGAAATATTAATTGGTAAGTAAATATGACCGAAGTATAACAAAGATATAAATTGGCGTTTCGTCAGCCCACGCGAGTTGCGTGGATATAAAGGGAAAAGTTGAGACGGTGTCGGGTGTAGTTCCCGGGTAGCTCAGTGGTAGAGCGCTGGTACATTCAACCAGAGGTCCCGGGATCGATACCCGGCCCCGGAACAATTTTTCCCTTGAAATTATTCAAATCTGCTTTACAGGGAGCTTCACCTGAAAGACTAGATTTGCAAAGATATAAATTGTTTTACGTAATCTATTGCATAAATATGCAATATGTTTGTTCCATCGTAAGTGTTGGTCGATCGTAATGCCTAAATACCACAATTGGCCACAGAAAATTGGTAACAGGGACAATTCGCCACAAATAGACAATTTGCCACACTGAGATACAAAGATAAATCTATGAATTCCAGAAGCTCTATATTGTGCGAATGGATACAGAGATTAAGTATGTGAATTGCTGTGTACATGTACATTTGGCTTCAAAAATGTCCTTCTAGGTTGTGGCCTACAGCTCTCAAGTACCGGATGACGGTGCCTTCTCCTTGTACCGGGGTATTCTTCAACTATACGTGATATTCGTCTGTCCATGTCGATGTACTTCCGCTTCATTTGGTAGGAGAATGACCACCTTCCAATCTCTCTACGTATCTGTCGGCTCTAACGTTCAGTTCGTCAATATTCCTTGGTTCAGGTTCAGGTGATAGGTGCAGCTTCCTGGTACGGCGCACAGGTTTTTAATAGATGGTTTCTTCGGTAGATTCACATTGGCTTCGCTTGCAATAACCTGTAACTCATTTTGAATAAGGACAGACGTTGGTTCTCGGGAAGTCCCCGCCCTTGCCTTCATGTTCTCTACACATTCCTTTGCCTTAATCCTTCCCCAGTCTGCAGAATGATTCTTGTGTTCAGACGGTTCTTTGACGAACTGCTTCCATCTTCTGATAACGTGACTGTTGCATTACACCGCCACGCATGTCACGGCGCCAAACAACTCCATTCTTGTTTTCTCTAAGTCTCGTGTACATGTACGAATTTAAATTATGTGGCTAATTGTCATTGATACGAACTTAAATTATGTGGCTAATTGTCTTTGATACGAACTTAAATTATGTGGCTAATTGTCTTTGATACGAACTTAAATTATGTGGCTAATTGTCTTTGATACGAATTTAAATTATATGGCTAATTGTCTTTGATACGAATTTAAATTATGTGGCTAATTGTCTTTGATACGAATTTAAATTATGTGCCTAATTGTCTTTGATACGAATTTCAATTATGTGCCTAATTGTATTTGATACGAATTTCAATTATGTTGCTAGTTGTCTTTGATACGAATTTAAATTATGCGGCTAATTGTCTTTGATACGAATTTCAATTATGTGGCTAGTTGTCTTTGATATGAATTTAAATTATGTGGCTAATTGTCTTTGATACGAACTTAAATTATGTGGCTAATTGTCTTTGATACGAATTTAAATTATATGGCTAATTGTCTTTGATACGAATTTAAATTATGTGCCTAATTGTCTTTGATACGAATTTCAATTATGTGGCTAGTTGTCTTTGATACGAATTTCAATTATGTGACTAATTGTCTTTGATACGAATTTAAATTATGTTGCTAATTGTCTTTGATACGAATTTCAATTATGTGGCTAATTGTCTTTGATACGAATTTCAATTATGTGGCTAATTGTCTTTGATACGAATTTCAATTATGTGGCTAGTTGTCTTTGATACGAATTTAAATTATGTGGCTAGTTGTCTTTGATACGAATTTAAATTATGTGGCTAGTTGTCTTTGATACGAATTTCAATTATATGGCTAATTGTCTTTGATACGAATTTCAATTATGTGGCTAATTGTGATACGAATTTAAATTATGTGGCTAGTTGTCTTTGATACGAATTTCAATTATGTGGCTAGTTGTCTTTGATACGAATTTCAATTATGTGGCTAGTTGTCTTTGATACGAATTTCAATTATGTGGCTAGTTGTCTTTGATACGAATTTCAATTATGTGGCTAATTGTCTTTGATACGAATTTAAATTATGTGGCTAGTTGTCTTTGATACGAATTTCAATTATGTGGCTAATTGTCTTTGATACGAATTTAAATTATGTTGCTAATTGTCTTTGATACGAATTTCAATTATGTGGCTAATTGTCTTTGATACGAATTTCAATTATGTGGCTAATTGTCTTTGATACGAATTTCAATTATGTGGCTAGTTGTCTTTGATACGAATTTAAATTATGTGGCTAGTTGTCTTTGATACGAATTTCAATTATGTGGCTAGTTGTCTTTGATACGAATTTCCATTATGTGGCTAATTGTCTTTGATACGAATTTCAATTATGTGGCTAATTGTCTTTGATACGAATTTCAATTATGTGGCTAGTTGTCTTTGATACGAATTTCAATTATGTGGCTAGTTGTCTTTGATACGAATTTCAATTGTGTGGCTAATTGTCTTTGATACGAATTTCAATTGTGTGGCTAATTGTCTTTGATACGAATTTCAATTATGTGGCTAATTGTCTTTGATACGAATTTAAATTATGTGGCTAATTGTCTTTGATACGAATTTCAATAATGTGGCGAGTTGCCTCTGTGGCCAATTTTCTATGGCGAGTTGGCCCAACCCTCCCAGACGATACCACCTCGATCACTGTGCTCGATTTGTGAATTGTTTTAGAATAAATATTTGTTGTACGATTGACGAGTAACAAGCAATGTTTTCAGAAACGACAGTAATTTACATCATCTAGAAACCACAAATCCAATTGCAGAGAGCGAGAGGGAAGCCATACAATTCAGCGTGTATGGGCGTTTCAATTTTCAGCGGTGCACAACAGAGCCCGTCGTCTTGCCTCAGATAATCCACAAGCGATCATTAGGAATAACAAAGCCCTACACGACGGTAACCGAAGCTTGAAAAATTTCCTATATACTTTGAAAGCCGGTCGAGCAAAATATTCTCTCTTAGCGGGAGCCCCTTTTGTGATCTATCAAATTCAACATGAACTCTTCTCTCATTCCTTTCCTACGGGAAGGAGAATTTCTTCCTTGATTCTTTCTTTCCTGCCCATCCCTCCTCTTGGTTTTCTAGTTTAACCGGAATTCTATCACGTGACCGGAATCAAACATTCTCGATTCAAACGTATCTTTTCTTTCTCCCCACTCAGGGACATCTTGCTGGACCGTACGTGCGATTCTTTTGGAATAACGAACACCAAACAAGCAGGCGCCTGGCTAAGGAGTGGAGAGAGAGCTCAGCGATTCAGAGCACAGGGCTTCAAAGCTGTTCTACACGCTGCTAATGAAGCCACAAAACATAGGCACTCATCTGCAATATTCTTTGTTCACAAATGAAGGCTAGACCTCTGATTTTATTTAACACTATATTGTGCAATTTGTCAGTACAGATGATCGAGGGAGTTTTCAATGCTTTCCTTAATTTAACTTACAAAATGAAATCAGATTCAAATTTAATATCAATAAATTTGTATAATATATATATATATATATATATATATATATATATATATAATTTGAACTGGTAATGGAAATTACGGGAAAACGGCTGAACGGGTTTTAATGAGTGATCCCTCTTTTTCATGCCTGGCTACCAAAGTTTTTCGGAAAAGTAGTAGTTTTCAGTGAAATGTCAATTTTCCTACATAATTTTCCTATTTTCCAAAATCCATCTGTTGTCAGTTTTGAGAATTATTTTATTCAATCACGGCCGACTTGATTGAATTGCAGAATAAAACACACACTACAATAAACAATAGGCTATTACACGATGGCCATGACCTGCAGGATTGCCGACATATTTAGAGCTCAATTCAATTTTTTATTAAAAACTGATTCTGCAGTGTATAATTTTCTAAGTACAGCTGTGTATTGGATATTCAAGTCTACGAAACTTGAGGTGGTTTGATGACATTATTACCATTAGAAATTAAATGTTATTATAGTTAATATCATGATGCATCTATTTTTCATTAATTGTACATAATATTGATGCTATATTGATGACATGAAAGTGAAACTTTTTGAGGTTATGTAAGTAAATGTAGAGAATATCTTAATTTAGATCTTCATTTCTATAATTTACTGAGTGGCTGCTATATATAACTACAAAACTTAAGTAAGATAATAATATTGTTATTAAAAATGAAATATGTTTATACTTATTAACCCAGTGGTGTTGGGTCTTTTTCATATACTTAATGGCAGTGTAGTGTAGATATTGATATGTGTCATTGTCTTCAGTATTGGCTCGAGAGAGCGCAAAAATTACAGTTCCTAAGGAAAGATAAAAAGGTATTACTTACTGATAAAATAAGAGGCCTAGAAAATTTTGTAGTCTCCAGATCATTTCAGCAGGATCTCTTAGTAGGATAAAATGATTTTACGCTTTACATTTAAAGTTCTACATGCAGCAGCTATACGAAAATGCTATTGTTCGAAAGCTTAGGAAACCTGACATTTTTTTAACTTTTGCCTACAATCCACAATGACCTGAAATATCTACTGCTATCGTCCTGACATTGATACTTGCGTTTTCGCGTTGAAACTCAAAAACTGAAGTTGGATAGGTTCAAGAAAAAGTATTTAGCCTAAAAAGAAAATCCATTCAGAGGGAGTATGTTTCATTATTGTGGAAGCAAATAACTATCAAAAAGACAAGTATTCTTCATTGAAAACAAATCTAAAAAATTTTAATTTGAACGTTTAACGAACTTAGTTTGCAGCAGCTTTTGCTGCACAAGCCACTAATTAATCTATAATTTAACCCTAACTTGGCAAAGCTTCATTTCTCACACTAGTTTATTAAACTTTGTCGGACCGTAAAGAAAACAACTATCGCTATGTCCATATTTTTTACAGGGACATCATTTTATTTTTACTAACATTTTTAATATTAACCTGGCTATACCTTTGGATCAACGCCGTTTCCTACTCCCTTCCACGACTGGAGTTCGATGATACTGGCGTAATATACAAACAAATCACTTTACTAAGGATAGGAGGGAAGGAAAGTAGATCATCCATTTACGTAAACTAGGAAACATCACGCTTTTGAGTTTGATAATTTTCATTATGTTTTTTGTTTAATCAAAATACAGTATAGTATTAACAATGAGTGTTTTTACTCACGAACTGAGCTATGTGGACGCATTCATTATGCAGTGTATATTATACTGTCTACAGTACATTAGCGTATAATATAGAGATTGAAGTTAAATTGAAAAATAAATACATATGGATATTTAAACACATTTTTGAAAATAGTGGCCGTTCATTTCGATACAGGCTTCTATTCTAATGTGCATATTATCGCACTATAGACTATTGTACCTAATCCCAATTACCAGTTTCGTCCTTCGTAACTAGTAACTCATGTTGAAATAATTCTATACCTACTCTATAAAGAGAACCTTACGGACTGTAAATTCAATCTTCACTTCTGCCCGATCCGAAAAGATAAAATTATTCAGACATACTATCTACTGTCCATCCAACTGGTTATGTCGTAGGGTCGTAAAAAGGAAGGAAATCACGTGACAGTTAATTACTTAACTAGGCCCTTTTATTTAAGTTATTTTAAACAGTTGTATAATTTCCTAACAGAAATTAATGTTCTCACAAAAGATCTAAGACGACAGCCCAGCCACTAGCTGGCGAGTAAAAGCTGGTGGGGAAACCGGAATACGAAGTAGGCAAATGGACGACAGTACCTGTGCAAAAATGATTCAATATTGAAAGCTCTTTCGTCACTGGAAAATGTGAACATATTTTTGGAACGTACTGTTCACTATGACCGTAAGGCGGTCTTGGATCTGTGTGGAGGACGGTTGAACTTCATTAGTAGAAGGGGTGGGAGTGAAGCATTTTCAAAAACTCAGGTGTAATAAAAATTGAAGTAACAATAAAATGATGTCCCTGTATGTTGTACAATGTTATAGTATTGTGAAATTTTAATTTTCCTACCAATTTTTTTTTCTATTGTTCTATTAAAATTATAGCATATAGCCTATTAACCTGTTGTATCCTGTAGGATACTTTGTCATTTTAAGGGTTAAAACAAATTAACAATTTTCTTGCATTTAATTGGCATTATAATTCCTATAAGACAGGTGAATACAAAAATATTTATAAAGTTGTTCAGTCTTTGACTTACCTTATTTTTATGCTTGTGAATAATACAGGGTGATTCACGAGGATTTACTGTCCTTTAAGGAGCTTATTTCCGAAGACATTCTAAGCAAAAAATGTGATATAAACATGGGTCCTATTCTCAATATTTACAGAGTTACGTTTCGTTATTGGAACGCATTGCTGTGAACGCGTGATCTTGGTCAGCGTGCAGTCAGCAGCCAGCGCGAGCGCTACGGAAATCAAAGACAGCCGTATGCAGTTACGTAGCGCGACGAGTGCCGTTCACAAGCGTGCGGCCAAGTGTACTCAAGCGGACGGCGACATTTTTTGAAATGTGTTGTAAACTCTCCAAGACTGTAAATTAGGATGCAAAATTGAACTGCTAATAATTAAGTTGGTGGAAGTGGTGTGATTTGTAATAATTGTTGTGATAAGTGCTTAAGAATAATGCAATTTTTTAGTTAAAAATAGAAAAAAGATGTCTGTACGAAGCAACTAAGGAGTTCACAGCACATTTTTTAGCTTCATAATACTTGCCAATTAAGGAAATGATACTTCTGAATGGTTCATTCTCTATTTGTATTATTCTTTTACCTTCAAACTAAAGAAAAAACCTTCTGTAAATTTATTTCAACTCAACAATGGAATTTTATTCTTCCAACAATAATTCCTTTCTACAATTCACCTTAAATTCTCTCGTAAACAATAGGATTTTTACTCAACACAGTATTCGTTATAGCCTCCACTGACGGCAATGTCAATTTACTTGGACTATTACGAACAACAATGAACTGCTAATCTTAACTAATATTTACAAAGCACTATTTACAAATCAGAACTATCAGTTCTCAGTTCACAGTTCTTCTAGCTCAGTCACTGGAGTTCACAGTATCTCGAACCACAGACCTTCAGAGACAGTCCACTGTACTCGAACTCAGGTCCCTCCAACTGCGGTCCACTGCACTCGAACTCAGGTTCCTCCAACTGCGATCCACTGCACTCGAACTCAGGCCTTCGGATGCTGGCACAGTTGCGGACGCACACTCAAGTCGAACTCCGGTACACAAGACTGGCTAGCTTGCTCTGTTCACTGGCTTACTCTCTGAACTAATCATGAATGACGCTCACACTCCTTCGCGTCCGTAATTTATAACCTCAGCAACGTAACCGAGAAACTTCGAATTCGCGATTTTTCCACTTCGACGGGCTTCTGGAAGATTCGGGAGGGTCCGTCCCCCCTACTCCGCACGCAGCAGTTGCGCGTGCACTCTCCCCTCGACGCGTGGGCCCTTTCCCCTCTCTTCTCTCCACCGCGCGCCATCCCACAGTGCTTCGTGAATCCCGCGCGATATGCTCTCTCGCGGGACGCTGGTCGTGAGTTCGAATCTCACGTCGCTGTCACAGTATTTCACAAACAACTTTAAATTAGTGTAACTCTGAAAATATTGAGATTAGGAACTATGTTTATATGACATTTTTTGCTCAAAATATCTTCAGAAATATCTCCGTAAAGGACGGTAAATCATCGTGAATCACCCTATAGATATCTAAATCATGCATAGGCTATATTAAAATTTAATACATAATATAAGACGAACATTTTCTTTTTTTTTCAGGCATCTTTAGGTTTTTATGTTAAAAAAATCGATAACAAGATGCAACATGGTGTGTGTATTCATTCATTTATAGTATTCCGCCCAAGTACATGTCTTCCACTGCAAATTCAGCATCCTCCAGTCTTTCCTATTTTCTGCCTTCCTCTTAGTCTCTGCATATGATCCATATAATACGAGTATTTTAATATCGTCTAATATTTGATTGATATCTTCTTCTGCCGAACTCTTCTCCCGTTCATAATTCCTTCCAGTGCATCCTTCAGTAGGCAGTTTCTTCTCAGCCAGTGACCTGATCAGTTTTAGCATTATTCATTCTTCACCCACTCTTTCCAACACAGCTTCATTTCTTATTCTGTCTCACCATTTCACATGCTCCATTCTTCTCCATATCCACATTTCAAATTCTTCTATTCGCTTCTCTTCACTTCGTCGTAATGTCCATGTTCCTGCCCCATGCAATGCTACACTCCGCACAATGTATTTCACTAGTGTTTTTCTTAGTTATTTTTCCAGAGATCCGCAGAAGATGCTCCTTTCTACTCTAAAATCAACTAATTTAGTTCAAAGCAAAAGCATTGCCTCCCTATAAATAATAATAAAATAACTTTTTTACATGTTCATTCTAGACTACAGCATTCTTAACTGTTTATGGATCAATTTTGTGAAAAAATGAATGATCTAGGTCAGGGATGAGACGATATTAGCTCCCAATCACGATAGAAGAGCTCGACCTTGATCACGAGCGCATAGCGCATCCACTGTAACGTAGAAAATAGGAATGTACATGCACATGCAGTGAATAAAGGCAGCAATTATTAAAATAACTTGCGTTACTAAATTTCTGGCTATATAATAGAGCTAATTACCAAGTTATTTAATATACATGTACATATATAAACAAATCGCAAAGGAAATGGTTTTTTAGGAACAAAAAGAGAAATAGGAAAAGTTAATTGTATGTAAACCATTTTCTTGTTATTATGTAAATAGTTCACTTCATTGGTTAGGAGAAACTAATACGGTCTATCTGCTCGACGTGTGTGATCTCTAAGTACTTTTGAGTATTTGTTTAAAAAATTATAATGGCAATATTGATTGAAATAGAGTATATTGATTATGTGATTGTGAAATGTAGTCCTTACTCTCCAGTCGTCATTATGTAATGAGTTTTCTTAGAGTGATTTGTGAGATGCACGTAACACGAAAAAAAACAAATTGATTAAATTAAGACATTGAGAGCCATCGTAATTTTTGGGGTCAATCATTTAAAGGGATATGTATGACTTTTAAAACTTTCAGTCCACACCTGTGGAGTAACAGTCAGCGCGTCGGGCCGCGAAACCAGGTGGCCCAGGTTCGAATCCTGGTCGGGGCAAGTTACCTGGTTGAGAAAATGCTGGGTAACTTTCGATGTTGGACTCCGGACTCATTTCACCGACATTATCACCTTCTTTTCATTCAGACGCTAAATAACCTAGATATTGATACAGCGTCGTAAAATAACCCAATAAAATAAAATAAAAAAATTAAAACTTCCACAATTTCGGCCAAAATTTGTGAAATTTAAACTATATAAACAGATATATAATAATATCATCTATACAAAATTTGGTGCAATTAGGTCTAATAGTTTTGAAATTATATTTTCTTATATTGACGTTACTAAAAAAGTTCCTTGCATCAAAGTTTTCAAATTGTTTAGTTCATATTTGCTAAAAATCCTGAAAATAGTTATTGGAATAAAAGTGAATTAGCATTTTGAGCTTAGTAGGCCTAATAGTATAAGTTAAAGTGGAATCAAAGATAAAATATTATTTCTAAATTAAAGAAACACGTAGTCTAATCAAAGTAAATATCCAGAAACAAGCAACAAATAAAACATCAACAATACAGTCCAAACCTGTGGAGTAACGGCTAGCGCGTCTGGCAGCGAAACCAGATGGCCCGGGTTCGATACCCAGTCGAGGCAAGTTACCTGGTTGAGATTTTTTCCGGGGTTTTCCCTCAACCCAATATGAGCAAATGCTGGGTAACTTTTGGTGCTGGACTCCGGACTCATTTCACCGGCATTATCACCTTCATCTCATTCAGACGCTAAATAACC
This sequence comes from Periplaneta americana, assembly GCF_040183065.1. Taxonomy (NCBI): domain Eukaryota; kingdom Metazoa; phylum Arthropoda; class Insecta; order Blattodea; family Blattidae; genus Periplaneta; species Periplaneta americana. The sequence goes on from NC_091120.1 coordinate 16,123,132, forward strand.
TAGATGTTAATAAAGCGTCATAAAATAACCTACTAAAATAAAAATCAACAATACATTTAAAATAAAGAAATAAAAGGAATCTCTATACTATCTACTGACCCAAATGTAAATTAATTTACCTTCGATGTCAATTCCGAAATGAATTTATTTTTCTCTTCTCCTGAATAATGCCTATATTTTTTTCATGTTGCGTCTCATAATGCGCCGTTTTATGTTGCTTTTTTTGCAAATTATATATATATATATATATATATATATATATATATTGCACAACAAACACTGGACTTCATCACCATGTTCGAAGCATAAATATTCTATCTTCTACTCTTCCTTGAAAGCTTTAAGCGCTTCCGTTCCGTCATGATGCGCTGTGTTCTAAGATCTGTACATCCTTTAGCAATGTTTACAGGTAAAAGAGCTCCGCGCGCGCAGCGGGCATAAAATAGCTCTCGCCCGCAATTATTAGTATCCATCGCAAGACTGATCTAGGTCAATTGGAAGCGAAGAAATGCTTGCCGAAAGAATATAGGCCTATGATTTTCTTCACAAAATTTTTGCCCTGTGTCCTCAAATTTTCTTTTTCTTCTGTTTCTTTTGCATTTCTTTCATTCAACTATAAGAAAGTGGTAAGTGAATTCTGAGGGGAAATTGTAGATTTTTACTCCAAAAGTCGATGCATACCTTAAGGTATGTATTAACGTTTTGGAGGAAAATCTACATTTTTTAACCAACCTTTTTAAGATATTTATCAGACAACATATGAAAGTAGTCTAACATAACCATATATCAGAAACTTCAATTTCACTTTTTGATTCCTTAAAAAAAATAATTAATTAAAAATTATTCTATTTCTTCAAAATGCCATATATTTTCTAAAAATTACTCAATTTTGAAATTTCTTTCACTGAGTTATTGCTGTTTATGCGTACAATGCTCTGTACTAGGATTTTGAAGCTAACATTATTACAAAGAAAATTTTAGTCAAAAAAACACCATTTCAAACGTTAATACATACCTTAAAGCATTATATAAGTTATATTAAATATGTGCTTATTATAAGTAAAATTATGATTAGTAGCTAGACCTAGATCATTTATGCAATAATATATTAATTGCATTAATAGTTTATTGTTTATTTAGTTGTTATTTGTAACTCTAAGTTATCTCTTGCAATAAACATTAAACGCTGTTATTCGCTATATAGATATTGCCTTAACTTCACAGCCAGTGACATAATTTCAGTCATTCTGTGTTTAGAATTCCAGACATTAATCATTGTTTTATTCGCCAAACTGGAAATATATACACGATGCAGTATCAGTGACATTCATAGCTTTTGTCTGTATAATTCAAATTGATTATAGTGCATTGCAAGTGGGTTAATGAATCACAATAGAAATAATTTGCATTCACTTTACAAAATGTAAATTTCTTGCCAACAAAGGCAGTCGTATTTTATATGTCCCGTCGTTATCGGGACACACATGTGTGCCAACTTCAACTGCAATGATGGAGTGCAAGAGCCCCAAGCGAATACCTTTTGTAATATAAAGTTAATCAGCCGAAACGGAACAAAGCAATGTCTGCCATGTTTATATAATAATAACAGATGCATGTCTGAGTGAAGCTTAGACTTGGCTGAATTGAAGCGACGCTCTTTGTTCGACACTGCCAAGTCGCACAAATTGATGTTCGGAAATCCAAGCGTCACAACGACTTCTTTCAATTTGTGCATGTATGAAAAATAATGTAGCCCGCAGCATTACTTTTTCATGTTGGAAATGCAAGCGGTTAAAAACTGGAATATGTCACCAGTAGTTCTAGGTGCAAAATACAGGTTTTTGTAGATTATTTTCTTTACAATTTCATTTCATCACACATCTTTATTCTGCCAAATTATAACCATAAACTATTTACTTATTTCTTTCCTATCCTTACTTCTTTCTTTTCTTTCTGTCTTCGGTCCTTTTTCTTCCTTTCTTCCTTCCTTTCTTTCTTCTTTTCTCTTTCTTCCTTTCCTTTTTTCATTCTTCCATTTTTCTTTCTTCCTTCCTTTATTTCTTTTTCCTTTCTTCTTTTTTCTTTCTTCTTTTCTTTTTTCTTTATTTTTCTTTGTTTCTTTCTTCTTTTCACTTTTTTCTTCATTTCTTCCATTCACTTTTGTTTTCTTCATTTCTTCCTTTCTATTTCTTTCTGCTTTTCTTCTTTTCTCTTTTTTCTTCATTTCTTCCTTTCTTTTTTCTTTCTGCCTTTCTTCTTTTCTCTTTTTTCTTCATTTCTTCCTTTCTTTTTTATTTCTGCCTTTCTTCTTTTCTCTTTTTTCTTCATTTTTTCCTTTCTTTTTTCTTTGTCTTCTTTTCTCTTTTTCTTCATTTCTTCCTTTCTTTTTTCTTTCTGCCTTTCTTCTTTTCTCTTTTTTCTTCATTTCTTCCTTTCTTTTTTCTTTGTCTTCTTTTCTCTTTTTTCTTCATATCTTCCTTTTTTTCTTTCTGCCTTTCTTCTTTTCTCTTTTTTCTTCATTTCTTTCTTTCTTTTTTCTTTATCTTTCTTCTTTTCTCTTTTTTCTTTATTTCTTCCTTTCTTTTTTCTTTCTGTTTTTCTTTTCTCTCTCTTTCTTTGTTTCTTTCTTTCTTCTCGTCTCTTTCTTTCTTCCTTTTTTGTTTTCTTGCTGTCTTATTTTCTCTTCTTTCCTTCCTTTCCTTTTTTCTTTCTTTCTTACCTTCTTTCTTTCTATTCTCTTTCTTCCTTTCGTTTCTCCTTTCTTATTTTCTCTTTCTTTCTTTTTTATTTTTTTGTCTTTGTTCCTTTTTTTGCCTTTTTTCCCTTCTATCTATCTTCCTTCTTTCCATTCTTTTTTCATATCTTCCTTTTTATCTTTGTTTGTTTCTTTCATTCTTCTGTCTTTTTTCTTTCTTCCCTCATACCTTTCTTCCTTTCCTGTTCCTTTCTTTTTCTGTTTCTTTCTTTCTTTCTTTCCATCTATCTCCACTACTTCCTTACTTGTTTTAGTTCTTCCTCTCCCTTCATTCAATCATCTATAGTTTTCTGCCCAAGGCCAGAACTGCAAACTCAAAATTGTCCACTCGCCCCTCTTTTTTTGCCTTCTGTTAGTCTATATGTCTTAATGTTGACTATCATCTGATTTCTTCTGCCTCGAACTATCTTTACGTTCACCATTCCTACCGGTGCAGTTTCTTCTTAGCCAGTGACCCAGCTAATTTATTTTCTCTTCGTGACCATTTCAGCATTATCTTTTGGCCTATTCACCCACATTGCAGCACAATTTTATTTATTATTCTGTCTGTCCATGTCACAAGCTCCATTCTTCTCTATATCCGCATTTCAAATGCTTCTAGTCGCCTCTCTTCATTTCGTCATAGTGTCATGTTTCTGCCCCATACAATACCACACTCCACACAAAACACTTCACTAGTCTTTTTATTAGTTCTTATTTTCTTTCTTCAAAGGTTCGCAGAAGATGCACCAATATCTATTAAAGGCTTCCCTTGCCATTGTTTCTTCCTTGTTATTTCCTAGCAGATGTTTAATGTTGTGTTAGAATAACTGTAGATAATACGAAAACAAAAAGCGGTAGCGATATAGCTACATGTTTAAGCTCACCAAAGTTCCCTATCTCAAGATGTTCTGTATGGCATTCCCCTTTTATTATTTAATTTTTGCACGCTTTTAGTGAAACATCCTATACAGGATGAATCGTAAGTAATGTCATTAATTTCAGGGGGTTACTCTTTGAGATATTTCAAACAAAAAACTTTTGTGCGAGATCGTGCGTATTTGTTTGTTTTCCGCACAGAACCAACACGCGGTAAGTGTGAAATACCACATTCACTATTCCCAACGTAACGCACACAACAATTTCCCTCTTCTTACTGCTTAAGCGCGACATTCATTTTACTGCTTTAGGCTTTTAACATATTATTTTTAGAGACGTTTAACATAGTAATAATTATAAATTGGAAACATACCACTGCAATTTCACCTAAATTGCAATGTTAATTATTGTTTTTAAATATTTGCAAAAATTAAGTAAACTCTACAACTCCACGAAATTTATTGCATTCCTGATACAAGTAACATTAAGGAAGCCGTGAAAAAATCAACAAGATTCCAGATGCCGATGTTATTACTGCAATATGTTATATAAATAATATTGTTAAAATATTAAAATGAAAAAATAAATCATTACATAACCTTACCGTTTGTTTTAAGTTCGCATTTATAGACTGGGGGAAAAAAAGACAGACGTATATCACGGCCTGCTGGAGCATAGTAAACGCAGAAAACATTTTATAGCAACAATGTTGAAGAAATATATTTTGGTCTTCCGAAGTTGCCGTCATTAAACAGAAACCAACATGGAGATTTCATTGTCACTAATTAGAAATTCCTCTTTCAGGTATGTAATAAACAATCTTCGCACAAAATAATGTACGATACACGAGCGGTATGTTTTCTTTCAATTCTCGGAAATTAAAAAAGCTCAACTACGTTTCGCTTTTTGAATCTTTTCCTCGAACATGAAAATGTCAACATACCGCTCTTGTAAAGTTTATTACTATTAATACAATTCTGCTCCTTTTTACTTCCTTTTCGACATAAAAATTGTTTTATATTCAACATTTCATAGCCTGTTTTGGGAGTAATATTGATCTAACTCCCAATATGATCAGTCAATTTAAGAGAGTAGGCCTCCTGTATTATCATAATAAATGATTGAAAGAATTTTAGTTTTGTTCTTTAAATGTGCAGAAATTTGATCCGAACAAATGTAACTTTTCGTTCTGAAAATAAATTTTTCAATGTTACATTTGTTCGAATCACATTTCTGCACATTTAAAGGACAAAACATAAAATTCTTTCAATTATGTGTTATCATAATACACTGCTCCAATAAATTGACTGAGCATATTGGGAATTAAATCAATGGCTTTTCCAAGACATGCTATGTAGAGATGAGCTTAAACGATATTTTCAAGTATCTGTGACAACTGTGACTGTGACAATTAAATATCTGTGACTTTTATCGGGGATTTTGTCACACCGATATTTTACATCGGTAAGTAAGCACAATATGCATGAATTACACCGATATTTTGTCACACCGATAAAAATTAACAGGAAATATTGAAGAGCAGTGAAATGTGAATACGATTTCTCTATAGACGCCACACAACAACGATTTATATGGGAAAATCCAACAAATAAATTATGTACATGTACCATTAACAAATAAATACTTACCTAACTGAACAGTAACATGTCAAAAGTTAACCTCATGTACCAAGAGGTGATATTGTAGATATTGAATCAGTTGATCATTTTTAAATGTAGTTCGGTATGGAGAAATTGAGGTTATGTGATTATCCTAATCGTTTTAAAAATTGATCCTTTTTATTGCATATAATATAATGGATAAATTATTTTAAGTCGTGCATTAACATTATAATATTGAGTCATAGAATAAAAATTAATGAAACATAAGTATTCGGAAAAACATTGGAAAATAATTACAAAACAAAACAGATGTTCAAACAGGATTATACACAAGATTAAGTACTGGTGTTATTATTTAAATCGTGTAATAACTACATCATTTATAATAAGATGGAGAAACTACCGCCAGATTGCTGTTATTGTATCATGCGCACGCGCAAACCTACGACGTACAGGAGAAAATATCAGTCACAGAGTACTGAATACGGAGCAGATTTCGATAGCGATATTTTGTCACAGATATTTCGCGTCGCCAGTCACAGGTTTATCTGTGACAAAAAAATACCTGTGACAAAATATCGGTTTGTGAAATAACGGCCATCTCTAATGCTATGGAATGTTTCATATAAAAAGCCTCAACCAACTCAGAATATAAATATTCCAATTAATTTTAATATATCAATATGCCTGGTAAATTATTAATAAGTATTTAATGAATTTCAATCTCAAGGCATATAAACTTGCAAATGTTTATTTGCTATTTAATCACAATATATGAACGTTTTCGCCGTTTACGGCATCTTCAGATATAACAATACATATTATCTGGACCTATAATAACATATTATGCAAATAATAAGGAAAATAGAGAACAATATATGTGGTACATGAAATTCATGAGCTTTATGTAGATATAACATGAAACAGGATGAATATTAAGATAATCTTTGAATTTGAACTTAGACTGGACGAATATTTTATTTATACATATAGCTCATGTTACAATTAATATACAATGTTTAAAATTTGTCAATGATGTTAATTTTAAAATTTACAATGCTAATAAAATATTTCAAGTAGTCATGGCTGAAAGTTGTCGTAAGTTACAAGGTAGTATGCGTAGTTAATGTTCTTGTGTTTTATAATTATTTCGCTTAGAGAGGCCGTTGGCAATTTGAATGTTGTTTGACGTTGATGACTACTTTATAATTGATATACGGTGATTAAATTAGTCAATTATAAAGTAGTCATCAACGTCAAACAACATTCAAATTGCCAACGGCCTCTCTAAGCGAAATAATTATAAAACACAAGAACATTAACTACGCATACTACCTTGCAACTTATGACAACTTTCAGCCATGACTACTTGAAATATTTTATTATCATAATTGTAAATTTTAAAATTAACATCATTGACAAATTTTAAACATTGTATATTAATTGTAACGTGAGCTATATGTATAAATAAAATATTCGTCCAGTCTAAGTTCAAATTCAAAGATTATCTTAATATTCATCCTGTTTCATGTTATATCTACATAAAGCTCATGAATTTCATGTACCACATATATTGTTCTCTATTTTCCTTGTTATTTGCATAATATGTTATTATAGGTCCAGATAATATGTATTGTTATATCTGAAGATGCCCTAAACGGCGAAAACGTTCATATATTGTGATTAAATAGCAAATAAACATTTGCAAGTTTATATGCCTTAAGATTGAAATTCATTAAATACTTATTAATATAAATATTCCACCTGTCCTATTTCATACATTAAGCAGATGATCAAGCACACAACTACACTCAAGTGGAATACATACTGGAACTCTAGTGTTAAAGGCTCTATGACCAAGAAATTATTCTTTCCCAATGTACAAGACAGACTATGTTGCAGTCAGTTCTCAACCGACTTCTTTTTCACTCAATTTATGACCGGCAATGGAAAATTCGTTTCCTACTTTGAAAGATTTAGGATCAAAAGTGCAGAAGAATCTCTGTGCATATGCAAAGACAATCAGACTGTTGAACATTTGATTTTTCACTGTCCAGTGTTCGAAAGGAAAGGACACTTTTTAAGATATCATATCTCGGACTTCAATTTAAATTACTGCACACCCCTTTACCATTTTCTTAAGAAAAAATGTTGTTACAAACAATTCACAGAGCTTATACACCATATCCACGCAAGACTGTAGCTATTAATTGTATGTAAATTAATGCTGATATAAAATCCTAATGCACTATCTAAAACAAGGTGTCTCTCTTTGGGACATAATAATAGTAATAACAACAATAACTATGTTTGTATTATAGATTTTACTATTGTTCAGTATTTGATGACAGGTATATAGTTTGTAACCATAAGTAATTTTGTTTTTATTTTTTTACCATCGCAAACCAACTATATAACAGGTGTTTTATTTGTAACTAAGCCAATTCTGTGCATTATCTCATTACTATTGCTTAAAATTGTGTATAAAATCACAAACTAATGTAATAATCTTGCAATTTCTCTACACCTTCGATTATAATTTCTAATTTTATTTCATTTTGTTTTAACTGAAAGTAATTATTGCATAACGTATTTAGTGTTGTTTACTGTCTCTTGATTAGTGTATTTATATTGTAACTATGACTCAGACCTACTATTAATTCTTTAAAATTGTGTATTATCACTACATAATGTATTTCACATGTAACAAACTACAACCCTAATATACCAAAGGTAAAATAGGGTTTCAATATTAGGATAACAATAATAATAATAATAATAATAATAATAATAATTTTTATTTATTTATTTATATTTATTTAATGTGCTTTACAACAGCCAGTGGCCAATAATAATAATAATAATAATAATAATAATAATAAAGCAATTTTTATCAACAGTAATCTGACTAGACGTTTTGATTTATCTAGAGAAAATAAAAACTTGAGTGGGATTTAATTGACTATTACACGATTAGCAGAAAGTATATAAAGATTAGAAGTAACGAAGTACTCCAATACAATAAAATATTAATTGACTTACGAAAATACAACTGTCTTCAAATGTATTATTGTACCATCTCAACATTACAAATATTACGCTAGATGCATGCTAGATGGCAGTAGTGTCTTTATACAGACACTGTAATGATTACTATTCAATAAATCTTAATATTAAACAATCTCTGATACGTGACTATCCATAATATCATATAGCAGAAGTTCTTTTTATCCTCTCAGAGCAGAAGCTATAACATAACCTAACTAACATACACAAGTGTTAGAAAAGTTTTAATTAACGACGATGACATAAAAAATAAACATGAATAATTTTAAAAGGAATAATTATTGAATGTACAATTTTCAAATTTGAATGTGGTTCGTGGTTCAATTGATGTTATATTGGACGTGTGCGTAATAGAAGTGGAACTCGTTGATTTAGGCCTACATGGTGTATTCAACTTATTCAGGATTTCCGAATGGTGCTCTTCATTAATTTGTAAATAGGATTTCAGAAGATGCATAGGTATGATCAGTGATTTTTATTAATTCTTGTTCTTGAATGCCAATGCGAGTCATATTTGAAACTGCTGTGCATCGACTGGAGTGGTTTGTAATTTTATATATATTTTTGACGTCCAGACCAGTGCAGTTTCAAATGTTGGCAAACAAAGAAACAAATGCTAGGGACGCGATAAAATTAAACAAATGCTAGGGACGCGATAAAATTAAACAAATGCTAGGGACGCGATAAAATTGTGCGATAAGCAGCCATGATTGGTTGAAATACGTCCTTTTGCACCGTTTTATTGGTCAAAAGTAGTATGACGTAGTAAGAGTGTAATAGTCTTGAAAAGGCAAAAAAAAAAAAAAAACGAAGAAAATTGTATTACACTATTTTGTTTGAAATATGTCAAAGAATAACCCCCTGAACTTAATTACATTACTTTCGGTTCACCCTCTATATTGTCGGTGATTAAGCGTAGAAAAAACATGATTTAAGAAAAGTTTTATGTGACACCAAAGTCAATAACTGATTTAAAAGAAAGTAATGAATAATTCATGTCCACTAGTATTATGGAGTTCGCTTAGTCAGGGACTAAAGCAGATGTCTTGCAAACACGTCGCAGCTGAGCTATTTGAGGCAACATCGATCTGCGGAATTTGTGACAAACACGTGACGCTGCTGTCATATTCACCAGCATCAACAAAGTCGTCAGAGCTGCAATTTGTGTTAATTTGCACCTTCATAACTACATTTTCGCCAGGTCTGTTTACGCCCTTTATAATGCTAAAACAACCTGACCGATGTACATACCTCATAACAGGCAATAGTAATAACAGTCTACATTATGAACGGGGTATGTCTTTCCTTCTTTCTGCAACCGCATTTTGAGATTACATTTCCTCAATGTTTTGGAACTGCTTGAAAATTTAATCTTCACAGTTGTATTCTTATAATGCGGAAGAAAGTGGTAGAGGATTTGATTTGATTTATTGGTTCTCTGAAAAGTATTGGAAGACTATGGGTGCTATGCATTGACATTTCGCTAGCCCGCGCTACGAGCGTGCTAAACTAGCCCCGGCTATCGACTGATTACTTGTACAGGATTCATATCATATCGCTAACACTGATTTATAAATACGAAAAACGTTAGTTCGCTGATCTTCCATCGGAAGCTCGCGCTAAGAATGTCTATGAATAAAGCCCTAAGGGTGCTATTCATAGACATTTCGCTAGCCCGGGCTACGAGCGTGCTAAACAAGATTCATATTGTATCATATCGCTTGCACTGGTTTATGAATACGAAAAAAGTTAGTTGAAACGGAGCTTTCGGGCTAAGATGCCGTGGTCTACTGGTGCAGATGAAACGTCTGGTAACATCTGCACCAGTAGACCACGGCATCTTAGCCCGAAAGCTCCGTTTCAACTAGACACCGGCCGTGAAAGCCTGCATGCTACGAAAAACGTTAGTTCGCTGATCATCCATCGAAAGCCCGCGCTAAGAATGTCTACGAATAAAGCCCTAAATGATTAGGGACCGATTTCACCAAGATTTTTAACTTTGTTACTTTTTTTAGTAGTTTATTTTACGACGCTTTATCAACATCTTAGGTTATTTAGCGTCTGAATGAGATGAAGGTGATAATGCCAATGAAATGAGTCCAGAGTTCAGCACCGAAAGTTACCCAGCATTTACTCATATTGGGTTGAGGGAAAACCCCGGAAAAATCTCAACCAGGTAACTTGCCCCGACCGGGAATTGAACCCGGAGCACCTAGTTTCGCGGCCAGACGAGCTAACCGTTGCTCCACAGGTGTGGACAATTTGTTTCTTAAACTCTTCTTAAATGACACTTAAATAAATGCATTTCAACAACAAAAATTAGGCTTTGGGCTCCCATTAAACTATATTTAAATTAATTGGTCAATATTTGGTAATTTAAATAATAATCATACATTAACGACAGTCATTTTCATCATGGTGAGGACAACGAAAAGTCTGGTATGATTTCATTCATGGTACAGGACTTATTGTACCCATAACTGTTATGATGAATTCAGAAAAAAGAAACATATTTAAATTGTGGAGAAGAGATTCTTTCCAAATCTCAGAAAACTGGTGGACATGTGATTTTTCAACAGTAATCTCACTAGAGATTTTGATTTTATCGATAAATCTGCGAGTGGAACACGAGCAGATATATCTAGAGAAAATCAAAACTCGAGTGGGATTTAATTGACTATTACACGATTAGAAGAAAGTATATAAAGATTAGAAATAACAAAGTACTCCAATACAATAAAATATTAATTGACTTACGAAGATACAATTGTCTTCAAAGGTATTTGTACCATCTCAACATTACGCTAGATGGCAGTAGTGTTTTATGATTATGTTTTCTTGTTAACAGTTGTGCCAACTATGGAATCTTCATTGAACTCTGTGGACGGTTACTAGTCAAGAAGGATTTTGTTGATTCAGTTTCATTTTTATTAAAACATTTGCATTTCACTTCAATCATCCGGATCCCAGTAATCAACGTCACTTGACAGATGATTTTCAATAAATCTTAGTATTAAACAATCTCTGATACGTGATTATCCATAATATCATATAGAAGAAAATATAACAAACATAACCTAAATAATATAAACAAGTGTTAGAAAAGTTTTAATTAGGGATGATGAAATCAGCAAGAAACGTTTTAATTAACGAAGTTGAAATAAAAAATAAGCATGAATAATTTTTAAAAGGAACAATTTATTGGAAGTACAATCTTCAAATTTGAACGTTTTAGTGGTTGGTGGTTCAGTTGATGTTATATTGGACGTGTGCGTAAAAGAAGTGAACTCGTTGATGTACATGGTGTATCCCTCAACTTACTCAGGATTTCCGAATGGTGCTCTTCATTTATTTGTAAATAGGGTTTCAGGGAAGATGCATAGCTGTGACCAGTAATCTTTATTAATTCTTGTTCTTGAATTCCAATGCGAGTCATATTTGAAAGTGCTGTGCATCGACTGGAGTGGTTTGTAATTTTTTTTTTTTGACGTCCAGACCAGTGCGGTTTGAAATGTTGGCAAACAAAGAAGCAAATGCTAGGGTAGTGATAGAAATAAACAAATGCTAGGGACGCGATAAAATTAAACAAATGCTAGGGACGCGATAAAATTGTGCGATAAGCAGCCATGATTGATTGAAAGACGTCCTTTCGTACCCTTTTATTGGTCAGAAGTAGTATGACGTAGTAAAAGTGTAATAGTCATATTAAGTTTTGTTATTAAGTTCTTTAAACATATTTTTCTTTTTAATAATAATTAAGTGGAATCGCCGACATAGGTACCTAACGAACGCAGCAACGTATGGGCAAAGTGTAAGGATGATGGCTGGAAATTATAGAATTTGAGAAGTTGCTGCATTAGTGGTGCGAGTGATAAAAATGGTAAAGAACAATGGCATTTAGTAAAATTGCAGAAAATTGAAATATTAACGAAAGGAAGATGAGAAAGTGTTAGTGAAGTGCAAATGTCTTGGAAATAATAAGCGAGTGTAATAAAGTCCAGGTAACGATAAATTCAAAATATCATGACGAAGGATAAAATTTATTAATAAAAATAATAGTGATGATTCCTTGTTATAAACGATTAGGACAAAACAGTTCTTTTTTCCAGAGGTCCGCAGAAGATGCTCCTTTTTCTATTAAAAGCTTCCTTTGCCATTGCTATCCTCCTTTTGACTTCCTGGCAGCAGCTCATGTTACTGCTTATAGTACACTCCAAGTATTTCAAGCTGTGCACTTGTTCTACTGACTCATTTAGAATTCGCAAATTTACCTTCTTTATTTTCCTTCCGATAATCATGGTCGTCGTCTTGTTTGCATTTATTTTTATTTCATACTGCTCACAACTGTCATGTAGCTCCAGTAACATAATTATCCCTTAGTATCATCATAGTAGTAATTTACGCCCAAGAATATATAACAAATTTATATTTAAATAGGCTATCCTAATTTTGTCAATTCTAATAGTTCTTCTATTAAATTTTTAAAAGTTATGTATGCATTTTATAAAAATTGAAAAATTGTACATTTAAATTTATGTATTCTTATTGCGTAAGTAGGCATAAGACAAATTGTATTATAGGTTATACTTCTTAATTTCAATCCAGGAATCCGCCCCTGAGCACAAGTTCCACTCTTTCAGGGAGCGAGCTGAAGTTTTTCTGTTTATATTATATTATATGTTACAATTATTAGCAAAATAAATATAGATAGATAGATAGATAGATAGATAGATAGATAGATAGATAGATAGATAGATAGATAGATAGATAGATAGATAGATAGATAGATAGATAGATAGATAGATAGATAGATAGATATATAGATAGATAGATAGATAGATAGATAGATAGATAGATAGATAGATAGATAAGTAAATGAATGAATAAATAAATAAATAAATAAATAAATAAATAAATAAATAAATAAATCTCTTGTGCTAACAACGCCATATCATCAGCAAATCTTATGCACTTTCGTCTTCCTCCCACCAGCACCCCTCCCATGTTCTGAAAATGTTCAACATATGCTTTCATAAAAGGTAAATCAACATTAAGTTTTTGTTATACCTCTTACCGGTGCATTATGTGTACGTCACTATAGGGCTAAATTATCGCCATTCACCGCTGATTCGTTTTCCTCCCGTGCGAGAGAACGGTCGCATCTCCCCAGTAAACACGTGCGTTACGACCGGTCATAATGCCGGTATGTTGTAGGCCTATATGTCGCGCATTGTAGAAAATGTACCTAGTAACACATTGATGACATTGAATTTCTATGAGAAAACTTTTCATAAAAATGTTCTCTCCTAAAACGCTACAAAATGTTCAATTTTAAAACTAAAACTGCTATAAAATTCCGAATTTGATATTTAAATTGCCAATTTCTTTATTTTTAGTTGCTAAAATCTATAACAACGATGATAATAATAGTAATAATAATAATAATAATAATAATAATAATAATAATAATAATAATAATAATGTGTGAATTCCGTCGCATCTTATAAAGATGTCCAACGTCGATTGTTATCTCGTCCGTCGTGCGTAGTTTTAAAAGCCTAAGGTTGAAACATGACTCAGAACAGCCTCGTTGTCAACGTCAATTCACTTCAACAAGATTTCTTGAAACGTGTAAATTGCATCCTTCACTTTACACTCGCTTTTATTCGTCACAGGGCAGAAACGTTTTCATTCCAAGACGAGCGAGACCGGCTAGCATCGCATGCAGCGCTCGTGGTGGGGTGAGATGTAAATTATAACCAACTACGTAAAGGTAGTTTAAACTTTGTCTCATGGGGCGGCGAGAGGAGGTTCCAGATCTAGTGTTACGTAGTATCTCTTTCCGGGGTGGGTGGAGACAGAAAAAAAAACCTTAGCTAATTAACTTTATGTCCTCGGGCGATGCCGTGATCGATATTAATATGAATAGAGGCTGTTAGACGCGCATCTCTCTCTCCCTATCTCTCTCGCATTATCATCCATTATTACTTAATACAGTACTAGACTATAAACATATAGAGTTTCTTCGGGCATGCACAGTACAATCAGACCGGAAGTAGAAAGGGTTTATGGCCCACAGCGATGCGTACACATTCCGACACAATGTAAGCACACAGCACGGGGCTGGGGGTAGTTGATACACAGTAAGGCCTGATACACTTGATTTTTTCCCCTATTAGTTGGCTACACTGGTCTATGGTCGAGGTTTATTATTGCAGTCGTGTTTCCTTTCTATTCCACAGAATGAAGACAAAGGAGAGAACCTCAGATTTGTGGAACACTCTAAAAGCAGGTAAAACCTTTTAACTTAACGTTGCATGGTAGATTACCGTGTCTTTTTGTATATAAGTGCTTTTTACTTAAAAAATAAGCCTTTTTCCACTCCCATTGCTGTTAGTATGCTATTATTAGCTCGTTTTTAGGGATGTAAATGCATTTTACCGTGATACTGTTGGTTGCTATGACGACGGGACGTAAAGTTCCATTCACAATGAAAATTAAAGGTATCGTAAGCGTTATCTTTGGATTGCAAACGTTTCCGTAAAATCAAAAAGTCATTCCATCATTCACGATGTGAACAAAAACATAACCACAAAGATACTTGGTAACCATGGAAACATAAACATAACCGCGAAGATACTTGGTAACCATGGAAACACGAACATAACCACAAAGATACTTCATAACTATGGAAACATGAACATGACCACGAAGATGCTTGATAACCATGGAAACATAAACATAACCACAAATATACTTGATAACCATGGAAACATAAACATAACAGCAAAGATACTTGATAACCATGGAAACATAAACATAACGACAAAGATACTTGGTAACCATGAAAATATAAACATAACCGCAAATATACTAGATAACCATGGAAACATAACCGCAAAGATACTTGGTAACCATGGAAACATGGACATAACCACAAAGATACTTGGTAACCATGAAAACATGAACTTAACCACAAATATACTTGATAACCATGGAAACATAAACATAACTGTAAAGATACTTAATAACCATGGAAACATAAACATAATCACAAATATACTTTGTAACCATGGAAACATGAACATAACCACAAATATACTTGATAACCATGGAAACATAAACATAATTACAAATATACTTGGTAACCATGGAAACATGAACATAACCACAAATATACTTGATAACCATGGAAACATAAACATAACGACAAAGATACTTGATAACAATGGAAACATAAACATAATCGCAAAGATACTTGGTAACCATGGAAACATGAACATAACCACAAATATACTTGATAACCATGGAAACATAAACATAACGACAAAGATACTTGGTAACCATGGAAACATGAACATAACCACAAATATACTTCATAACCATGGAAACATAAACATAACTGTAAAGATACTTGATAACCATGGAAACATAAACATAACCGCAAGGATACTTGGTAACCATGGAAACATGAACATAACCAGAAATATACTTGATAACCATGGAAACATAAACATAACGACAAAGATACTTGATAACCATGGAAACATAAACATAACGACAAAGATACTTGATAACAATGGAAACATAAACATAATCGCAAAGATACTTGGTAACCATGGAAACATGAACATAACCACAAATATACTTGATAACCATGGAAACATAAACATAACGACAAAGATACTTGGTAACCATGGAAACATGAACATAACCACAAATATACTTCATAACCATGGAAACATAAACATAACTGTAAAGATACTTGATAACCATGGAAACATAAACATAACCGCAAGGATACTTGGTAACCATGGAAACATGAACATAACCAGAAATATACTTGATAACCATGGAAACATAAACATAACGACAAAGATACTTGATAACCATGGAAACATAAACATAACCGTAAAGATACTTGATAACCATGGAAACATAAACATAACCGCAAAGATACTTGATAACCATGGAAACATGAACATAACCACAAATATACTTGATAACCATGGAAACATAAACATAACGACAAAGATACTTGATAACCATGGAAACATAAACATAACGACAAAGATACTTGATAACCATGGAAACATAAACATAATGACAAAGATACTTGATAACCATGGAAACATGAACATAACCACAAAGATACTTGGTAACCATGGAAACATGAACATAATCACAAATATACTTGATAACCATGGAAACATAAACATAACGACAAAGATACTTGGTAACCATGGAAACATGAACATAACCACAAAGATACTTGGTAACCATGGAAACATGAACATAACCACAAAGATACTTGGTAACCATGGAAACATGAACATAATCACAAAGATACTTGGTAACCATGGAAACATAAACATAACGATAAAGATACTTGAAAACCATGGAAACATGAACATAACCACAAAGATACTTGGTAACCATGGAAACATGAACATAATCACAAATATACTTGATAACCATGGAAACTTAAACATAACTGTAAAGATACTTGATAACCATGGAAACATAAACATAATCGCAAATATACTTGGTAACCATGGAAGCATGAACATAACGACAAAGATACTTGGTAACCATGGAAACAAACACAACCGCAAATATACTTGATAACCATGGAAACATAAACATAACCGCAAAGATACTTGGTAACCATGGAAACATAAACTCAGACGAACAAAATGTTTCACTTTTCTCGGCACTAGCAACATCTGTGAGCCAAGCTCGTAGAGTGGGGGCGAATAACGGGAAGTTATAGGCCGTCATTAAAAAAAAATAGCGCTGGACTCAATTTTAGCGTTGTTTTAACAGGTTTTTGAACGACGACGCTGTATCAACTACTAGGTTATTTAGCATCGATGAAATTGGTGATTGTGAGATGGCATTTGGCGAGATGAGTTCGAAGATTCAGTCATTACCTCACGTTCGCCTTACGGTTGGGAAAAACCTCGGAAAAACCAACCAAGAGATACCGAAATCACTCCCGAGCGCACTTCCGGACCAACAGGTTTTCAGCATTGTTACCTGTATGATCACTACCATACACATTCCATAATTTCAGGATTTGTACGATGAATGATCCTATTTGAAGGGTCATACTTAAATGTATCGTAATTTTTATTTGCGCTCTTTTTTCGATTTCGAGTGTGAGAAACTGTAGTAGATAAACCTACTTTTTCATCTAATATCGGCACAGAGTGATAGGGATTTCCTCAAGTCTCGAGTAAATGTTTAATAAATTTGACGTTTGGTTCTTGAGCTCAACGCCGGTATCATCATCATCAGATACGGAAAGCAACGGAAATCAACAGTATTCACAATCCTCATTTCCCTAGTACATTCTGGTAGCTGTCAGATCATTCCGATCAGACACTTAAAGTAGAAAAATATCATAAGTAATACCACCAGAGTTCACCGCTGTGGAGTACTAACGGTTAGCATGCCTGTCCGAGAAACGAGCGGGCCTGGATTCAAATCCTGGGAAGTTATCTGGGGTTTTTCTGGGGGTTTCCCTCAACCCATTAAGAGAAAATGCTGGGTAACTTTGGCGCTGGACCCTGGACTCATTTCGCTGGAATTATTACATTCTTCTCATTCAGACACTAGATAACCATAGAAGATGATAAAGCGTCTTAAAACAAACAGTTAAAAAATACCACCAGAGTTCTCATTTTGTCTATATTTGTGAGTCCGTAGCGTGAGTGAATTATCAAAAAAAGATGGAAACACGCATCATGAATAAGATTATTTCACGAATAAAAAAAAAATAAACAAGTAAAATAAAAAGAAAATAACACAATTATATAACTATTAATACGATGTTTAAGTTGTTAACTTAATTTATACTTCACTGAACAGCAAGGCCTTGGCCTCCTGCAATATGAAATTCATGGGTAAACATCTGACAATAGCTGTAGAAATTGTGAGCAATAAAACAGAAAAAATAAGCAATATTATTTGAGGTTATAACATTTTATGTTGAACTCGATGCTTTCAGTCTTTGAAATATGGACAAGATGAGAACTTTTGCAGTGTTTGAATAATACTATTTCCAAAATATAGCCTATTAATAAATAATATGCATGATACAGAAATAGATTATATTTTATAAATTGAGATACTTAATAAGTTACATTTGTTAGGCTCAGCCATTATCCAAAATCACGGCTGACTCTAAACAATGGAAATATTTTAATATCTGAACATAATGTGCAACAAGCTATTAAACAAATGCGCATCAGGTGCGACAAATTTTATTGCGGTTACACCACAGTCTAGCTCTAGTATAAACAGTCACGAAGCTTGAGTTGTGAGGGTATTAGGAACAATAGACTGTGCTGGTACTATTTCGCACATCTGTGATGAGGCGATAGTAGCGATCCTAGTGGTTAGCAACTATCTATGGATGCATATTCCCTACGTATTGAGCTTCGTGACTGTATATACTAGACCAGCGTTCCTCAAACTTTTTTGAAGTGGGGACCACTTTTTTAAGTCAGAACAGTTGCGCGGACCACCTTACTCTTGTGCCCTTCGAAAGCAAATTTATAAATTTTGTAGCATATTTTAATACCAGTATACTTATAGTTTAAAATAGAATCAATTAATTAAAATTAATTTAATTCAATTGATTTTATATTAGAATTAACTAATTAAGTTAATGTTAATAGAAAAAAATTCATTTTCGTTTTTTTTTTTTTTAATTATTCAAAGTATTAGAGTTTAGATAATCTTTAACTAATTAATTAAAAAAAAAATAAATGTTGGTACTCACATTAATGAGATTCTTGCACAGTTGTTCTATACTTGGATGTATACTGGCAAGCTTAAGTCGGAAATCGTCACAAACATCAAGTCGATTTCGGTATGTTGTTTTTATTAGATTTACTGATGAAAACCCTTTCTCACACAGATACGTAGAAGGAAACTAAATTATAATTTCTAAGGCACCATTGTACAGTTCACTGTATTCTATTTTCACTTGTGATGAGGTCCAGAAATTAACCATACCTTCTGTTTCGAATTTCATTTTAAGTCTGGTCTCATTCGAGAGTTCAATTAACTGTTCTCTTTCACTCTACGAAAGTTTATTATTTTCAATATCGCAATGAAAGGGATCACGAATCCATGAAAATTCGTCATGTTTACTTGGAAAGTAAGTTTCAAATTGTGACCTCAGAGTTGTATTATTGCTGTACGACGTACAGTCCGTGACCATTTCATTGTGCAGACTGGTTGTCGGCAAAACTATTAAGAAAGTGATAAATACATGAAAAGGTTCGGTACTTTGGTCCTCTGTTATGAATTCGGGTGGTCCCTGGCTGGGTTACAGGTGCCAGATGTGGAGGGAAAAGATGGCGAGAAACACCACGTTCATAGTGCTTGAAATTCCTCTTTTGTTGTTGAGAGTAGAGTGGGAAGTCGGTAGACAGGTAGGGTAATAAATTTCATTAAATGCCAATACTGGGAGAAAAAGTGAAAGACAATTGCCATGTGTCATTTCCAAACTCTGAGATTTTCAGCTGTAGTGAGATACGCAATTCGTTTGAATTTTATTTTTTTCTGTCTTTTTTGAAGGACCGCAAGGGCAGACCTCGAAGACCACAGGTGGTCCGCGGACCATAGTTTGAGAAACGCTGTATTAGACTGTGGTTACATTTCATTGGTGCATTGTTATATGAGGGAAATAGTCTTACGAAACGTTTCGTATAATTATGATGCTTACGAACTTGTCTCATTTACCTATAATATAGTTAACACAATAAATCATAAAGAAAATTGTACGGAATTGCTTGAAATGTAGTGTCAATATGTATTTTTATTTTAAATAAATTACAACTAAAGTTTAATAGAAATATAATAATAATAATAATAATAACAATAATAATAATAATAATAATAATAATGATTTATTTTAGCTGGCAGAGTTAAGGCCGTAAGGCCTTCTCTTCCACTCAACCAGCAAAAAGTGTATATACATATGCATGAACTTACAAAGAATCCAACAATTTGATTTAGATGAGAGTTACATGTATACAAAAGTTATTTACAAATTAAACAACAAAATACTATGAACTATTAATTAAACACTGAAATAAACTGTGTAGCAGAATTAAACTAAAATACATAGAATGTTAATATATTTCAAATAATATTAGATAATAGAAAGAGATTATTACGAGACAATTAAAATACAGCACAATCAGGATGATGTCTAAAGAAAAAAGTAACAATGTAGTCAGTGATAGTTTAAATCAGTATGATTGGAGTGAAATGCTAATAAGGTTATCTTTTAAGCTGTTCTTAAAGGTGTTTATTGTCTTGCAGCCCCTAATACTTTGTGACAAGGAATTCCATTGACGCGAGGTGGATATTGTAAAAGATGATGAATAACAAGATGTTCTATGAAGAGGTATACTTAGCGTGCCACAGATAAGTGATCTGGTATTTACGTCGTGGTTAGAGTATAGATAAGAGAAACGAGACGAAAGGTAATTTGGTGTTGAAGTGTGCAGAATTCGAAAGAGTAAAGACAAAGAGTGTAAAGTTCTACGTTCTTTAAGTCGGAGCCACGAGAGACTTGCGAAGGACGGTGATATGTGATCATACCGTCGGATGTTGCACACGTATCTGACACACATATTCTGAGCTCGCTGTAACTTGACTGACAATTCAGAACTTAGGTCACTTAACAAAACGTCACAATAATCGAAGTGCGGCGTTACTAGGGTTTGTACTAGGGTAAGTTTTAGTTGCTGGGGCAAGAAGTTTCTCAAGCGACTCAAACAGTGAATGGAGGAACAGATTTTTTTTATCGTTTCTTTAACTTGAAAATTCCAACTTAGATTATTATCAAAAAAGAAGCCAAGATTTTTTACGACAGATGAATAAGGGATTAGCGTGTTGTTAAGGGTAACAACTGAAAGATTACTGTTATTAAGGGAGTTAACTAAACGCTTATGTCCAATAATTATGGCTTGAGTCTTACTTGGATTAAGTGCGAGTCCGAAATTGGCCGCCCAAGTGGAGACAGTGGCTAGGTCACAATTTAACTTGTCAATCGATTCATTGATCGTATTGGGTCTGGAATGTATGTAAAGTTGTAGGTCGTCGGCATTATTTCATGTAGCTAATTCTCGAATAGATTAACTAGCGTATAATAAATTTCAACAAAATCCGACAAAAAGTTAAGAGAAATCACTGCTATGAAAATGTATAATGCAACCAAAAAATACCTAAATGTTTTTGTAGAATAAAATTACAATGCTCTCTTTGTACTTCACATAACAATAAAATGGATTGTAGTTTAATCTTAGTGTCTGGTTGTTGTTGTGTTCCATTGACAACCAGGGAAAATTAGCATTCACATTTCTTGCATATCGTTATAAATATTCAACTGAATCCTCAAGATGGAAATGGCGTTTTCAGATTTAATGGCTTGAGAATTATTAATTTTGGCACCGCCGGGCTTGTCCCAGCTTAACGAATTCGCGGGCATTTAGTTGTGTAAGGCCCGCCTTGCTTTCTCTTCTTCTTTTAAACATGATCATCATCGTTGTTGTCGAAGCAAGATAGCAGGACTGATACTCTTGTTTCCTGTTTTACATAGAAAGCGAAACGGGCGTCCTCATTTACAAGTCAAAGGCAGGGGAAGGGGGGGCAAAGAACAAGAAAGAAGAGGCGTTGTCATCTTAATGGAGATGCGCGTCTATCAGGACGAGAGCGAATGCCTATAAGTCAAAGAAGGGGAGGCGGAGTAATTATTCTGAATAATTCGAATACGAAATTGTACCCCATTTAATTTGCAAGTTATATTGATATGCTCTCGTTGTCAAACATTATCTCTATGATTTGAGGCACTCAGGAGGCAGCGGAGAGATGGATTGCGTTGGAATTGTGAAGTCTCTGCAAAACAAACTACAGGACAGACGAAGTATTATTAAGACACCATCACCGCGCGACGTATTCGGGAAGTCCCGGGTTCAAACCCCGACGCCGGCCCATCTGACTGGAGTTTTTCATGGTTCCCCTCACTCACAAAGGCAAATGCCGGATTGGAAATTTACATACCATGATTCATCACCGCCTCAGTCACCAATATCATAAACATTAATCAAAATCTAAAAATCAGTTACATGAAAACAAGTTATCTACAACACACAACAGAAACAGAAACTCAACAAGAGTAAAGGCCCAGTCACTATGAAAATTAAACATAACCGTAACATAAACACAGAAGTTTGCGCCCAGGTTACCAAATGAGATCATTCACAATGATTCACATAAACACTGACATTAACATTGCCGTTAGACGTTAACATGAAAATTGCAAACTCCAAACTTTCATGCCTATGTTTACGTGATTTGTAAACAGAACACAATTGTGGATAATTAAAGAGTGGAAGCAAACTCGCCATGGATATATACAAATTAACAGACACCTTAAATTGGATTTAATTCTCTTTGCAGATGATTTGGTATTATTAGCACTTTCAAAAGACGACCTCCAAAGGTCAATATATAATTTGCAGCAAGTAGCAGCCACATACAATATGTAAATTTCAACAGATAAAACAAAAATTATGGCATTCTGTGGGAAATATCTAATACAAAGTAAAATTTGTCTCGATAATAAAATATTAGACAGATGTAATAGTTTCCCATATTTAGGTTACAATCGTTCCATTTTTGAAGAATTGGACATATCACAGAAAATTAATAAATACACAAGAGCTATGGGCATTATAAATAGTGTGATGAAACCATCCTTGGTTCAGAAACACACCCGCATACGTGTCTACAACACATTGGCATGACCGATGCTCAGCTATGGCAGCGAAGCATGGACACTGAGGAAAGCAGATAAAAGCAGAATAACGGCTTGTGAAATGCGATTCATGCGAAGAATAGCGGGCTATACTAAATGGGATCTGAAAAGAAATTGTGAAATTTTAAAGGAACTAAAAACTCAACCAGTTTTAGATTACATTGTTCAATATCAGTCTACTTGGAAACATCATTTGGAAAGAATGAGTAATTGTAGACTCCCAAAGGCAATTTATGATTATGTACCACATGGCCAAAGATCTGTGGGTCGTCCTGCTAAGAGATGGCGTGAAAATTTTATGTGAGACCGTAACAGGCCTTGTGGCCTAACACTTGTCAGGCAGATGAAGAAGAAGAAGAAAAAGAAGAAGAAGACACAATCGTGGAGCGCTGAAGTATACGACAGAATATGAGGAAATGGCGTCGGTGTTATGTTTCCATGGTTACCAAGTATCTTTGCTGTTATGTTTATGTTCCCATCGTGAATGTTCTTGATTTTACCGTAACGTTTACATTTTTAAGTTAACGCTTACGTTATGTTTAATTTTCATTGTGAATGAGCACTAACAAACAGATCCTAACACGCGATATGACCACAGATATTAAGCGAGTATAAATAAACTTGACAAAAATAAATAATAATACACCACCACACTTCCCCACACTACTGAAAAATGTCCGTATGTGTTGTTATGTGACGAAAGATTAAGTGTTACATAGCTAAGAGCCAAACAACGTCTATTAAACAGCGTAGGAAGTATTGAAAGAACGAAAGTTGCTAGCGGTCTCAGAGACCAATCTTTCTAGTTAAAGATTAGTCAACGTTATGTAGTTGTAATGTAAAGACTCAGTCGGTATTAGTTATGACTAGACTTCGTTGAATTGCCACACGCAACATGCAATCAGGTTGCCGATGTACGGTAGTATATAGGAGGCGAGCGACCTCCCGGTCTCTTAGTATAAGCAGTTCATGTTAAGAGTTGAGACCGGTCCAAATGGATAGAGCAGCTACAGCTAATGTATGCCTATGTAAGCATTTGTTTTTGCATTACTGTGGTTGGAATAGTCAAAGCTTAACATTTGTTCAGTGCAGACAAGAATTCAATCAAACATATTACAATGAGAGTGTTGCTGTTCCAAATAATTGCCCCTGGAATACCCTTACCCCCGCAGCCAGTCTTGACCCGTTGGGGAACGTGGTTGGATGCTGTTAATTATTATGCAGAACATTACGGCAAAATAATGGGGATAATTGATGCATTGGATAGCACAGACAGTTCCGCTGTTTCAGCTGTAAAATCATTGCCTTCTGAACAGCTATTGGAAGATAATCTGTTCATTGATTCTAATTTTAAAATCGTGTCCAAAAGCATCATCCTGTTAGAATCGTCTAAACTACAACTCTCACAAACCCTTAAGATAGTGTATAACGTATCACAAACCGTTATCCAAAATAATAATTTACTAATTTCAGAAAAAGTGAAATGTAAGTTGAGAAACATTATTGCTAAGAATTCTGTCTATTCACAACTTCGTATTATAAATGATGTACCATCAGGTCACTACAAGACATCTGAAGTTGGTGTACTAAAAAGCAGTAACTTTCCGTTCTTCAAATATGTACGTATTACATCGTGTGATGTTGAACGTACATTTTCCTAAAATAAAAATTGTTTAAGTGACCATCGGAGGAGATTACTTTGCAGTCGCTCAAAATGTACGTAACTCTTCACTGCAATGCACATATTCAAAGATGATATGAGTGTCTTACATTAAATTTTAAGAGTTAATGTATCTCACTACAAAATAATTGTGTATTTATATGTTTAGACAGTTCCTACTTCAATGATCATTCATTATATTTCTTTAATGCAGGATACAGGTTTTATTGTAATCGCAGCATACTTCTCAGTGTTTACATCAGAGGCATACTCCATCCGTTGCACGCCCCCTTCTCATACAGTTTATACCACGTGCGCAGTAAACCTTACGATTCTCGTGGCAATTCCACGACGTCTAGTTATGACAAATTAAATATTACATGCGACCAGGCAAAATATTTTAGCACGAAGAAGATGAAACGTATCAATTAAGTCGTGTGAGTAATATAGTCAATAAAGAAAAAATCAACAATCAAAATAATCAACCAACAATCCAAGCTAGCAAATTAAATATCAGTCACCTCACCAACCAAATTGTTAAGCAAGAAACTAATCAAGCGAATAACTAAATAACCAAATCTAGTCTTTCAGGTAAAACTCCCTGTTAAGCAGATTTGAATAATTTCCAGGGAAAAATTGTTCCGGGGCCGGGTATCGATTCCGAGACCTCTGGCTGAACGTACAACCAGAGGTCCCGGGATCGATACCCGGCCCCGGAACAATTTTTCCCTGGAAATTATTCAACTAAATAACCAGCCAATCTACCAACAAACGAGCCTCAAATAAACTAACAAAACCAGTCACCTAATCAACTAACCACTGAAACACCGAATGAATTAATTAAACAGTCAATAAATCAAGAAAATACAAATATTCGATCAAACAGCCAATTGACAAATCAAATAACCATTCGGCTAACCAAACAGCTGACTGACTGACCAACGAAACAATTAAATGACAAAATAAAAACCAATATACCGACGAATAACAAACTAAACAGAAACATATCGAACTAAACAGATAAACATCAACTAAATGAATAGCCGAACAATCACCAGCCAAACGACTATAGCCCCGTCGCTTTTATTTCCGGCAGCCAATCACATTGGAGGTCGGCTACATTTAAATGTGTGCATCTTGTCATTCGCTGCTGATGACGTTATGCACTTCCTAAGACTCGATAAATACTTAATATAATCACCCGCCATTTTGGTTCTTTCGTTTGCGTTCGCAGAAACCATACGAGGACGTTGTTTGCCGCTCAATTATTTGCTCAATTATGTGCGTTTGATTTGTTATTATAGGAGCTACGACATGATAATGTTTAACGGTGTGGAAAATAGATTCCTCGTTGGTAGCTAGGCAACGGAAGAACAAAAATGAAGAACGATACTATCTACTTAGACTTCCTAGAGCTTTCACTTCCTAAGACGTAAGCAAAGAGGAGGAGTCACGCCGGGAATAACAGCGACACGACTATAGTCAAACAGCCAACAAAACAACCAAGAAAAAAAAAAAGACTAACGATATTTAGTTTAATGAGTGATCTCTTCTCTCGATAGTTATTGCTATCAGGTGTAAATATAAATCAAACACCGTAGGTTATAAAAATGACAGGGAACAAGTCAAATATAATTAGTGCTTCTGAATAGGATACGAAATAAAAATTACATTAACCCAACAATATAAAAAAATTAAATTAAATAAAACAGTGAACCACTTACTATAAACGAATTAGGCCTATACCGCAGATTTTCAATGGTGATTTGAAATTTAGTCGGATTAAATTTGACTGTAAATTTCATTGATATAGTACGGAAAAATTACACTGCATGCAAATTTAATTGTGAACCATTTACCATGAACGAACCAAAGCCGAACTTTCCAATCCAATAACGAAGTTAAATGAATAATTAACGATCTCAGGCGAATTTTGTACAGGTACGTACAGAAAAGTATTGGTAGCCAATATCTATACAAGAAAAAAATGATGGCGTGTTATTTACAATAAATAGCCGATATTTACACAATTCATGTATCGACCTGCAAATGCTGCAAGGATTTCTCATAGATTGAAACTGGAGGTTCTACGAAAAATATGAGCTGACACTGTAGCCCAGTGATGTCAAAGCAAGCGCATTTTTCTGACCTTGACGTCTTGCGCGGGCAGCAAGCGCTAAGTATGGAAAGAGGAAGGGTTGTGTATATGAATAAGCAACCTGTTAGATTAAGAAAACAGTGGTGCACAAACTTCAAACGGAACGTGACATTTTATGTCGTTAATTTTATATGGCTTCTTTCTGTTTAATATTATCTATATTGTCTCTAAAACAAAAGTACTAACACTGATTTCTTAATATTGCACTTGTGTTTTAAATCTTAATAACATAATAGAGAGTTAAGAAGGAATATTCACTTAAATTCCATAGTAGTATAATATTATACTGTATTAAGTGGATGAAACACATCATTCATAAAGAAAGTGATATTCCAAAGAAAGAGATTGAGTATGACATGATAAATTGGAATTTATATTGATGGTATCTTTAGCCTTACAAAAGTAATCAATAAACTAATCAAAACAATATTACAGTACAAAGCAAAGTTACCTAGGTACTGTATCTGTTTTAAGCGTAACTAATATTACATAACAAAACTCTTATCTCATTGTGCTTTTAAGGTGATATTTGTGAGCAACTTCCTATCATCAGAATATTAAATTATTTTCTCGAAATCTGCTGAAGCTATAGAGCTGACATTTTTACAACACATGGGCACGTATCTTTTGCTTATGATGTAACAATAGTTGCTTTGTTAATTCATTTCCTTACAAACAATTTCCATGCGAGTATTTTCAAAATTTTCAATACACTATCTTCAGTAATACGTATATACGGTATATTAGATTTACGAAAAAATTCTGTAATGCTACTAAATAAATAGGCCTATACCTGAAAATTTCACTTTTCTATACGAAAAGTTGAGAAAATATTTCTTTTGAATAAAAAAATCAAACTTGTGAAAAATGAGCATTAAAATTAAAACTTACATTCTTATAATGCACTTATACTTCTCAGACAAATCTAAAAATCAACATGGATACAGTTCTGATAAGTTCTCTTCCTTTTATCTATTGAATCAGTGCTGACCATCCCTGAATATAGCTCGACCAAGCGGCATATACCACCTCTTTCGTGGCATGTACCACCTCTTTCGTCTGTCTCTTTCTTGTCCGCTGTAAAGCGCTCAGGCTCTCCTGGGCTCTAAAGCGCGCGCTTGCTCCTGTGGGCATCAATTCACATGTCTGCTGTAGCCTATACACGAGAAATAAAAGCTCTAACTTGTGGATTGTACGGTAGATTACTTATAGAAATGTTTAGACTGTCTTTTACGTCCATGAAATTTATATCAGCTTCAGAATTTAAATGTTTAATGGCCTTAAAATATGTTTTATTTTATTTTTTTAAATTTAAATAGTATTTAGTTTATTAAGAAATGTTACTGTGTTCTATTAACCACAATATATAGAACATGTAGTTCCTAGCATCATAATAATTGTAAGAGCCTTTACACTTTAAACATGACATTCGCAAAAAGTTAGAAGAAACGAATTGTTGCGACTTGCCTAAAGCGTATAATGATCAAGAGGTGTCAACATTATTGCATTCATGTTCGTGATATTTACAGTATTTTCTGTAGTGCTCATTTTATAGTTTATATCCTACCGAATATTAAGCAACTACCTCCTACAAATGTGATTTAATGCTGACGACTTCTAGTAGGCCCTAAAACTGATCAAGCAGAACACTATTTCATCATTCACGTAAAGATCAGTCGTGTCGCCGTCGTCATGGATTTCAAGACGTTCTTCCATTTTTTTATTTTTCCTGCTCTCCATAACGGCCACACGACCGACCTGTTCGTAGCACCTTCAAATCTATCTTGAAAACTGTATCTGCAATGACAGAAGAGTTTTGCTGTTTCCTTGGTTCACACACGCCTCTTTCAACACAGTGATCCTACACACATCGTGGAGGCTTTTTGCTATATTCTATTCTCTGTTTTTAAGTGATATTACAGTTGTAACTTTGGTTTTTAACGTCATATACCAAGTGTTCACTTTTTATAACATGTTCCATTCGACCTACACGACCTGAAGATGCCAATCAAAATTGGCGAAAACGTTTGTTTTTAAAATCTGTGTAAATGTTATTATAACATGTTTTATTGTGTTTTATGTTAAGTATTGACTGAATAGAACTCATTTTTCAATTAACTATTTCATCATGTTTACGAACAGCACATTCTTTATCTGTTCTGCTTGGAATATTACTCACTTCATCTCCAAAATATCTGAGAACTCGCCTTGAATATCTTACAACATTACGGAATCAACATCAGGCCTTACTATCCATTCCTCGTCACCGTACCTCTTTCTATTCATCCTCTTTCACCGTGTCTGTTTGTAGCCTATGGAACTGCTTATCTCGTCATGTCAGGGATTGCCGAACGGTTAATAAATTTAAATTAAGAATTAAGAATTACATACTGTTACATGAAATTGATTTATGAGCGCTAGCCGATTTTTGTATGTTATTCTGTGTTTGTAAACAACTTGTCATTTAGGCCTGTCAAAGAGTAGAATTAGGATATGAATTGTAAATCACTCAATTATGTATCATGTTTATTCAATATTTCATTATATGTAAGCTCGTTAATGTGCATGATAATGATTTTTATATTTAAGTACGACTGTACTGTTTTTGTCATTGTTTCATTGTGTATTTTACTTCTGGTAGTGTGGAAGAGAAGGCCTCATGGCTTTAACTCTACCAGAATAAGTAAGCCTAAGTAAATAAATAAATAAATAAATAAATAAATAAATAAATAAATAAATAAATAAATAAATAAATAAATAAATAAAGAAGTAAATAAATAAGTAAATAAATAAATAAATAAATAAAGTGAGTGAGTGACTGAGTAAGTAAGTGAGTGAGTAAATGAATGAATGAATAAATTGATGAATGAATTAATAAATTAATGAATGAATGAATAAATAAATTAATGAATGAATAAATTAATGAATAAGTGAATAAATTAATGAATAAGTGAATAAATAAATGAATGAATAAATAAATAAATAAATAAATAAATAAAGTGAGTGAGTGACTGAGTAAGTGAGTGAGTAAATGAATGAATGAATAAATTGATGAATGAATGAATAAATTAATGAATGAATGAATAAATTAATGAATAAGTGAATAAATTAATGAATAAGCGAATAAATAAATAAATAAATAAAGTGAGTAAGTGAGTAAATGAATGAATGAATAAATTGATGAATGAATGAATAAATGAATGAATGAATGAATAAATTAATGAATAAGTGAATAAATTAATGAATAAGTGAATAAATAAATAAATAAAGTAAGTAAGTAAATAAGTAAATAAGTAAATAAATAAATATATAATTAATTAATGAATAAATAAATTACTTGATGAATAAATTAATTAATTGATGATTAAATAAATAAATTAATGCATGAATAAATAAATAAATAAATAAACTTCCACGATCAAATCACTGTCTTTTAAAATGCTCTATTCAAAAACTAAAGAATCAGGATTGTCAGACAGGCGATTCATCAATGTAGATTAAATAATTGTCATTTCACAGAATTTTTATGACATTGCGAAATTGCTAATGTAATTTTCCTCAAACTAAATCTGACTTTTAATAAAGTCCGTTAGTCCAGAAAGTCCTTCCAACTTTACAAAGATCACTGGTTTTTATTGTAGATCTACTTTCATTTGTTAGCATTTAAATGCGCTGTAACAAATGTAACTTTTGACGGCCTTCGAAATTCTACATATACACAGCTTAGAACTATAATATTTTCAAGAAACAAAAATTCTCTTCCGAAAAAAGTAAAATGTTGGGATAATGCAAAAGTTTCGTAGCATTTTTAGCTGTGACGAAAGATTTTATTTGATGTGACTGTAATACAGAAATGAATAAGTAATATTATATTCTTCTATGTCAGCCGCCTAGAATCAAACTGCACTTTCTTCAAAATGATAAATATGGGTTTAAAATACGTTTCAGTGCAGAATTTAGCAGGTAATGTGACAGATTGAGCTGCATTTTATGTGCCTCACGGCCGACTTGATGCTCGCTTTGCTTCTTCCTTACCGGCCTTGACAATTCATGTTGATCCCTGTCTTAAAGCTGTAATCGAGAAAATGTGAAATTTCCGCCAGATGGCATTAGCTACCAAGGTTCGCTGAGGAATGTGTGTATGGTTTCTTGTGCGATTATACTAAAATATTGTGCTTCTTTCTGCTGGTAAGTGAGTTTATTGTGATGTGATTCAAAATGACGAATTGTTGTGTACCACTGTGTACTTCGAATAGAAAAAAGAGTGGAGGAACAATATCATTCCACGAATTTCCGAGTGATAGAGAAAGATGCGAAAAATGGCTTAAAGTGATTTCAAGCCAAGACTTCGTTCCAAACATCAACTCCCCATCTTCAGTCGTTTGTAGTTTACATTTCAAGGAAGAAGATTATTCTAATAATGGAAAATTTAGACGATTAAAACCAAATGCTGTGCCAACAATATTCCATCATTATCCTAGGTATAAAGTGACAAATATCAAAAGACCAAGACGAACGATTATTAAAACTGATCTCCCTCCACCAAAGAAACGCAAATCTTTTAGTAATATTGGTTTTTCACTATTTGAGCAAGATGTTCCGAGTAGCTCAGTATCAGTTAATGACATTCCCTTATTGCTAGTTGAAAATGACCATAAAGCGACGCAAACAGACGTTGTCACTTTGTGGAGCTAAAAAGAAATAATTAACAGATTGCATGTGAAAATTACACAACTTAAGCAGGTGTTACAAGAGAAGCAAGATGAGATAACGAAAACAACCAAAAAACTCCAACTAATTGAAAGAGATCCGTTACATAAAGAACAAGAAAATGTATGGAAAGAGTCCGATTAAGGCAGTATTCATGCAAAATTGATTCTAGATCAGCTGCTTAATCATCGAAAGACAATACCAAACAAGAAGATATTAAAAAAATTTTTTGTTCAGAAATTGAGCCGTTCCTGTGTAGATGCCCTCTCTTGCAATGCCAATTTGTGATGAAGACGGCCAAAAACGACTTGCTAATATCATTACTGTGAAATTTGTTAGGCCGCTTCTAGATAACATTGCAGCATCTTCAACTGAAAAGCTTGTTCCTTCGAAGAATGTGGCTTATAATCCACTGAGTCGCAAAATCTTGAAACTATGATTCTTGAATCTGCAATGTCAAGTGGAATGTACCAGTGCAGCGAGTGAAATGATAAAACTTAGTACAAGTTATGGTAAATATTTACCCTAAGTGATTATTTAGAAACATCGCAGTTTAGGCTAGGGGTGTTACTCAGCGAATGAACTACAAAATTACGCCTCTGTCATCATGTTACTTAAACTGAAAAGGTTACTATATGTTATCTTCCCTGCTTTTAAACTCACGCTTTTACCATAATTAACAGAACTAAACATAAAAATACTTATTATTTTCTTATTTATTATTTATAAGTGTTATTAGTACTCTTTAATCATTTATTTTAATTCATATTGAGTATTTCTTTTGTGGACACCAGAGCTTGGCAGACAGCGCCTCGTGGTGAAATTGAGAAATTATCCAATTTCAAGACAACATTACTATTGTCAAGGCCGTATACAAAAAAGCGAAGGGACATCAAGTCGGCCGTGTCTGCCTTAACTTAGTTGTAAAATCACCGTTTGGAGCTTAACTGCGCTAGTTTTTCGTCTTTTCTGAAAAATAAGATTTTTGGAGAGAGTGCAGTTTTATTCTAGACGAGTCTTATTATCTTTGATTCTCTGTCAACGCTGGGGTAGTTTTTCAATTCCGCGTCTTAAGAAATCTGGTTGTTTGGAGTTAAAGGAGTTGTCAAGCCAAGTTCGAAAAAACATCTGCGTTATCAAAGGAGTTCCCTTGAAGTTTGTTCAATAGAGAACGGAAAATTTGGGAATCCGAGGGCGCAAGATCGGGATAATATGGGAGATTTGGAATCACCTTCCAATCAAGCTCCTGGATAACTGCTTTCGTCATGTTAGCGGAGTGCCGGCATGTATTATCGTGTTGCAGCAGCACTTGATGCAGTCTTCCCGGCCGTATTTCTTCAATTGCGGCCGCAAGGCATCTGAGTTGTTAGCAATAAATGTCAGCAGTTATGATTACATTTCTGGGAAGCAATTCATAGCACATGACGCCTTCTTTATCTCACCAGGCGCATAAAATTGTCTTCTGTGAATGAACAGTAATTTTTGTAAGGGGTGTTGTGCGTTGAAACGATAGAACCATTTTCTTGCAGTGCTTTGTCCAGTGGTATTCTCCCCGTACACTGCACACTTGATACTTCATCTTCTTTAGCCCACAAATATCACACTTCAAATAACAAATGACAAACGATGAACAATCTCCTAAAACGCAGTGTTGTGATGACGAACAAAATCGCATCAATCTAATAATTCTTATCATTTTCGTAAATTATACAGCTTGTAGAGTTATCCTGTGAATTATTTAAACAAAATTGTGTAACCATTCAATATTGAACATTTTGATACACATATTATGTGCAGAGACCCAAGTATTTAAAGAAGTTAACGATTTCCTGTTATATTGATTTTGTGTTACCTTAGTTACTAATTTATGTTTATGCTCGACCATGCCGAAATGTAGTAATTATACACCTGGTAGTAGCCCTTTAATGCATGTCATTAAAGTACACCTATTCATTATAATTCAGTTGTTCAGCCAATAACAAATCACCTTTGTACCGTTATAAACCCGCCAGTATCGATTATTTTCGGATATGCAATCGAAAGACAATTAGCGAAAAGTCACGGAGGCTGGAAATCCAATACTGTCGCAGAAGGTTATGTTCTGTTACTATAATAATTAGCGTTAATTGTAAACAATATTCAAATAAATTCAATTTGTCATCTCGTTTTTCAATTCTAAATCAATTTCCATGTTATATGAAGACTAATGTTCTCTAGGTTATATCAAGGTCAATGATATTCGTGCCTCGGAAAAAATCAATACTTTCGCGTCTGCGCACATCTCACAATTCAGGTCAGTTCCGTTCGTCACTTACATAACATAACATGAAAACTTATGAATAATTTCAAGTTAGAAATATGGTCGAGCATAAAAAGTCGTATGAAACTTGCCTATAATAGTAATTAAGACGCTCGTATGAAAATTATGAAACGAGCGCAAGCGAGTCTTAATTACTGCCATTATAGGCTCGCTGCATA
The DNA here is from genome assembly GCF_040183065.1 of Periplaneta americana. NCBI lineage: Eukaryota > Metazoa > Arthropoda > Insecta > Blattodea > Blattidae > Periplaneta > Periplaneta americana. The sequence goes on from NC_091120.1 coordinate 16,157,281, forward strand.
ATGTACTATTAGTTGATAGTTCTTTGTTTTTATTAGCAGAGCGTTGTAACGTATATCTCATACCATACAAAGGTTATGACGCTATGAACCTATTCCAAAAATAGCTATAATTATTTATTCTTTCTCTGAATACGGGGAAAATGTAATTAACTTATAAGTCTCACTAGCGATAATGGATCACATGCATAATCAGCTGATGCAGTAGCAGGAGTATTTTATTTAACGATGTTTCAATGCTGACGTTACCCAGCGTCAAAGTTCAAAGTGGGTCAGAAATATCTGACAGTGATCTATGTGCTATAAATACACCTCTCTGGACACACAAGTTTACATCGCTCAGTTGTTTTATTTGAGACTGTGGCGGTGATTAACGTGAAGCGAGGTTTTTGGGTACTTGCACCGTGTCTTACATGAAAACACATCCAAAGTTTTGGAGACTGCAGAATATGTCTTGATAACGGAATAGATAGATAAAATTTCTCCGTTCCGCTTTCCATATTTTGGCCTATAATGGAAATGAGATGTAACTCCGTAACATTGAATTCTATTAGTCTACCATTTTGAAATTCATCGAGTTTGAACCCGAGAACCTGGAGTCCAACAACCAATATGGTAATCATATATATAAAGTCAAAATGACTCTTAAAATCATCACATTGGTTTCAATTGATATAAAACTTTATGCATTATAAAAGTTGTACTTTTCTTCTCTCTTCACTAGCAAAATTGCTGTAACATAGCTACTAATTTTGCTGACAAATTTCCTTACAGTAGGCCTACATAGTAAATTTCCATAGATCCCATATTAAAGGCAAAATAAACTGCCTGAAAATTAGAATTTATAAAACAGTTATATTACCTGTTGTTCTATACTGTTGTGAAACTTGGATTATCACTTTGGGTGAGGAACAGAGATTAAGGGTGTTCGAAAATAAGTTACTTACTTAATTACTTACTTACTTACTTACTGGCTTTTAAGGAACCCGGAGGTTTATTGCCGACCTCACATAAGCCCGCCATTGGTCCCTATCCTGAGCAAGATTAATCCAGTCTCTACCATCATATCCCACCTCCCTCATATCCATTTTAATATTATCCTCCCATCTACGTCTCGGCCTCCCCAAAGGTCTTTTTCCCTCCGGCCTCCCAACTAATACTCTATATGCATTTCTGGATTCACCTAATATGTGCTACATGCCCTGCCCATCTCAAACGTCTGGATTTAATGTTCCTAATTATGTCACTTGAAGAATACAATGCGTGCAGCTCTGCGTTGTGTAACTTTCTTAATTCTCCTGTAACTTCATCCCTCTTAGCCCCAAATATTTTCCTAAGTACCTTATTCTCAAACACCCTTAATCTCTGTTCCTCTCTCAAAGTGAGAGTCCAAGTTTCACAGCCATACAGAACAACCGGTAATGTAACTGTTTTATAAATTCTAACTTTCAGATTTTTTGACACCAGACTAGATGACGAAAACTTCTTAACCGAATAATAACAGGCATTTCCCATATTTATTCTGCATTTAATTTCCTCCCGGGTGTCATTTATATTTGTTACTGTTGCTCCAAGATATTTGAATTTTTTCACCTCTTCGAAGGATAAATCTCCAATTTTTATAGTTCCATTTCGTACAATATTCTGATCACGAGACATAATCATATACTTAGTCTTTACGGGATTTACTTCCAACCCTATCGTTTTACTTGCTTCAAGTAGAATTTCCGTTTGTAGATTTTCTCCTAACAATTTCACGTCATCTGCATAGACAAGAAGCTGATGTAACCCGTTCAATTCCAAACCCTCTCTGTTATCCTGAACTTTCTTAATGACATATTCTAGAGCGAAGTTAAAAAGTAAAGGTGATAGTGCATCTCCCTACTTTAGCCCGCAGTGATTTGGAAAAGCATTAGATAGAAACTGGCCTATACGGACTCTGCTGCAAGTTTCACTGAGACACATTTTAATCGAAAATAAGTTACTGAGGAAAATATTTGGGACTGAGAGATGAATTTACAGGAGAATGGAGAAAGTTAAAAACGCAAAACTGCACACTTTATATTCTTCCCCTAACATAATTAGGAACATTAAATCCAGACATTTGAGAAGGGCAGAACATGTAGCACGTATGGGCGAATCCAGAAATGCATATAGAGTGTTAGTTGGGAGGCCGGAGGGAAAAGTCCCTTTGGGGAGGCCGAGACGTAGATGGGAGGATAATATAAAAATAGATTTGATGGAAGTGGGATATGATTGTAGAGACTGGATTAATCTTGCTTAGGATAGGGACCGATGGTGGGCTTATGTGAGGGCGGTAATGAACCTCCGGGTTCCTTAAAAAGCCATTTTTGTGTGTATGTGTGTACGCATACTATACTATATATTTCTACTATCAGTAAAGTGTTCCTTTCTTATATCTAGATTTCATTTCTATTTCCAATAACTGATATCATCCTGTTATCTTCAATTTAGTTTCTTTGTAATATCATTCTTTTTCTAATTTAAACAAATTGCAGAGAAACTATTACTTTGTAACATTTTAAGAAGTATTTGTTCCCTTATTTTATCTATTTGTGTGCTCCTCGTTGTCTACAGATTTGCCTCAATCTGCTTATGTACCTATTCCGATTTAATTGCATGACCTAAATACAAACAAGATTTCTTTTCTTGAAGATATTGTTCTGCATAGCGTGTAAGAAGTCTTCTTTCATTACGTCTAATTTATATGAAATCACTTTCCTATTTTGGAAGCGCTGGTTTTATGATTCAACTTAGCAGTTTTCAGTAATAATTTACCTCCTCGTCTTGCGAAGTTATTCTGGGTATCGTGTTTGGAGCTGGTAGTAAAATCTAGCTACATTTTTATATCTCCTAATGAAGTGCTGGACTGATAAAGTTATGTTTTTAATACTTCATTAAAATTTTTATAACATCATTCTAGGAGGTAAGTTTCGAATTGCTTGAAGGTTTATAACACAATTTTCCTTAAAAATTCATAAACACATGGCAGAGAATTTTCCTTTGTGTGCAGTTAATTGTGAGGTATATTGTGGTCATGCTGATAATTATTGAAAGTCACTGTATGAATAACGTCATGCCAGTTAACAGATTCATAATTTTGTTATTTGTTGATTTTTATGTATTTTTATTGCCGTTATTTAATTGTGGTATATGGAAGTCAATAAGTAGTGTAATGTATCTATGTATTTATTTATTCACACTGCAAATGGGTAAATACCCGGTGGCAGTGGTAACTAATTACACTCAATAATGACAATAATAATAAAATAATAGCAGCAATATATAATAATATTAATAAGGAGCATCATAAATTAAATGAATCACTTAATATAACATAATTAATTAAAGTAAATCTAATTTATATCTTAACCCTGAGTTAGTACTTAAACTACGAGTATATAATAATAATAATAATAATAATAATAATAATAATAATAATAATAATAATAATAATTTATTTTAGCTGGCAGAGTTAAGGCCGTAAGGCCTTCTCTTCCACTCAACCAGCAAAAAGTGTATATACATATGCATGAACTTACAAAGAATCCAACAATTTGATTGAGATGAGAGTTACATGTATACAAAAGTTATTTACAAATTAAACAACAAAATACTATGAACTATTAATTAAACACTGAAATAAACTGTGTAGCAGAATTAAACTAAAATACATAGAATGTTAATATATTTCAAATAATATTAGATAATAGAAAGAGATTATTACGAGACAATTAAAATACAGCACAATCAGGATGATGTCTAAAGAAAAAAGTAACAATGTAGTCAGTGATAGTTTAAATCAGTATGATTGGAGTGAAATGCTAATAAGGTTATCTTTTAAGCTGTTCTTAAAGGTGTTTATTGTCTTGCAGCCCCTAATACTTTGTGACAAGGAATTCCATTGACGCGAGGTGGATATTGTAAAAGATGATGAATAACAAGATGTTCTATGAAGAGGTATACTTAGCGTGCCACAGATAAGTGATCTGGTATTTACGTCGTGGTTAGAGTTTACGTCGTGGTTAGAGTTTACGTCGTGGTATGATGTATGTTCAAACTTGCACAAGCACCTTTCAGCACTACACTCATTTCGCTATCAATTCACTCACTGCACTGGAACTAAGACACATTTTATTGACACTATCCTGATTTCACTAACACTTCAAAAACATTTCTCTGTTCAAATACTTTGCACTGCCACTGTAAACTATAGAACTTCACTGACACAAACACACTTCACTGACACAACACACTTCTTCACTGAAACAACATTTCAAATATCAGAACATCAATTACATCCTTATTATTCCGTAGAATTGTACTTACCGTATTAACCTCAAATCGCTAGACTAGACCCCATTACAAGCACTGTAACTTACACCCGTTCACTATAAATCTATCTCATTTCTCTACCACTATAACTCTCAGAATTTACTTTTAAGCTCGCTATACTTTCACTACAACACACTGCACACCCAATATAAATCACTGGAGATTCACTATGTTTCTCTGCTTACTCACTATACTTGCATAACCACAAAATAGTCTGCATAATGTATTATCGTCTATTAGTAAAGTCCTTAAGCCTATTTTTAAATACATTTTTGGTTATTGGTAAAGCCTTTAGTAAGTCTGCAGGTAGAGCATTCCAGTCCCTGATATAAAAAAAGTATTTTGTTACATGCATATATAAGTATTCTGCCCATGGGCAGGCCTTTCACTGCAAACCCAGCATTCTCCAATCTTTCCTATTTTCTGCCTTCCTCTTAGTCTCCGCATATGATCCGCATATCTTAATGTCGTCTGTCACCTGATATCTTCTTCTACCCCGAACTCTTCTCCCGTTCACCATTCCTTCCAGTGCATCCTTCAGTGGGCAGTTTCTTCTCAGCCAGAGACCCAACCAATTCCTTTTTCTCTTTCTGATCAGTTTCAGCATCATTCTTTCTTCACCCACTCTTTCCAACACAGCTTAATTTCTTATCCTCTCTGTCCACTTCACACGCTCCATTCTTCTCCATATCCACATTTCAAATGCTTCTATACGTTTCTCTTCATTTTGTCGTAATGTCAATGTTTCTGCCCATACAATGCCACACTCCATACAAAGCACTTCACTAGTCTCTTCCTTAGTTGTTCTTTTTCCAGAAGTCCGCGGAAGATGCTCTTTTTTCTATTAAAAGCTTCCTTTGCCATTTTGTTATAAATCTTTAATCATTCAAGTTCATTACATCTCGTTAAATAACAAGTCCACTTGAATACTTTATTTCTCTCATATTTCCGTTCACTTTTTTTTATTCCCCTGGAATTTTCATCCACTCTCCAATCGTCTATTTTATTTCATGTTCTCGTAAAAATTTTGTCGACTGAAAATTATGTCCAAAATATACATTCACAATGTTTGGCTATCCATTTTTTTTTTAATTTTTTTAAAACAGCGGTCATCACCACAGTGCACGCTCGGGCTAGCGTCCCTTACCCGTGGATAAGACATTGCACTGGCGTGCATTCGTGGCTACTGGCGGGTATGCTTCCTCCCTATCCCTTCTGCACGACGGAGCATATTACGATGTACTCGTTACATTTTACCCATTTCAGTGAGTGCTGACAACCACTACGTTAAAGCAATCTCAAATTACCTCAATGCCTTTCTACCTGAATATATTACCTATTCACGGAAATTAAATACATTAATAGCAAATCATATATTTACTTTTATTAAATATAGCCATTCTCGCAGGTTCCAGTATGAGTTCCTGCCGTTTTGTAGATATTTAATAATTTTGTAGCCAAATTACTATAATGTCTTTATAGCAGAATCTCTCCAGTAAAAGGACCTACGTAAAATTTTTAAATTTATTTCATTATGAAGCAAAGTATGTCGAACTGTACGAATTATAGTAACAGATATAATGTGGGACTGAAGCCGGATGGTCTATGGCGAGTCCTGGGCATCAACCCCTTTGATTTGATTACCTGGTTGGGTTTTTCCGAGGTTTCCCCCACCGAAAAGGCAAATGCCGGGTAATATTTTGGCGAATCCTCGGACCTCATCTCATCTCACTACATCTCGCCAAAAAAAAAAAAAAAAAAAAAAAAAAAAAAAAAAAAAAAAAAAAAAAAAAAAATGTAAAAAAATTGTACAAAATTGTAAAAATTGTACAAAATTACTAAATTGTAAAACTATAAAAATTTGTAAAAATTGTAATTGTAATATTGTAAAATGTTGACATGTTCCACATCTTAAAGCTTCATTGCTCATGTAAGATCTATGGAATAAAATAAATAAATGGAAAAAAAAAATGAAAAAAAAAATGAAATGAATAAATGGGTAAGCATCATTGCTTCTGTGGCTGGGAGGAAAAAGGTCTTAAGTCAATTTTTTGTGAAAATGAGATTTTTATATATTCTGAAAGCGGAAACAATTCTCTACAATCTGGTAAAACGGTTAAAGTGGAATAAGACTCCTGACTGGATTTATAGAGCGTTACCAAATGTCCTAAGTACTTTTTGAATCGAGCACACACAGAATAAAGGACTTAAGAATATTTAATACTCCTTACAAACCACCACATGTTTACTTTCCATGGTTCCCCATTAAAAAGGTCTAACATCTATTTTAGCTATTTTATTACATACTGATGCGCTTTTCTTTTAAAACTTTAAGCATCAGGTAAACAGTCCTATATTGTTTAAGACCTATTTTGCATTCCTAATAATTTACATTCCCCATTTGTTTTGACATGAAAATAGTAATATGCGTTACAAGAGCAGTATGTTGAAGTTTTCATGTTCGAGGAAAAGTTTGAAAAAGCGAAACGTAGTTGAGCTTTTTTAATTTCCGAGACTGAAAGAGGAATTTCTAATTAGTTGCAATGAAATCTCCATCTTGGTTTCTGTTCAATGACGGCAAATTTGCAAAACAAAAATATCTATCTTCAACATTGTTGCAGAGTTTACTTAATTTTTGCAAATATTTAAAAACAATAATTAACAGTGCAATTTAGGTGAAATTGCAGTGGTAAGTTTCCAATTTATAGTTATTATTATATTGAACGTCTCTAAAAATAATATGTTAAAAGCCTAAAGCAGTAAAATCAATATGTCACTTAAGCGGTAAGAAGAGGGAAATTGTTATGTGTGTTAGGTTGGGAATACTGAATGTGGAAGCAAATACGCACGATCTCGCACAAAGGTCTTATGTTTAAATAGTCTCTTCTACTCAGTTTGGGTTCTAGTCTTAAAGGGGCTTAAGTGCGGCAATTTTTGGAAATAATCAAGAAAATTGTTAAATGAGCAACGTTACCTATTTTAGAAGAAATATAAACAAATAATATCCAGGAAAAACCTCTTAATTAAAACAACTCTATAATTGACACCAATTTCAATCTTTCTCCTGCTCTCCTGAAAAGTATAAAATTTTTACTTAAGACCTTTTTCCTGCCGGCCACAAACTTTATACCTGAAATTAAACTATAAACAAGAAAAATATTTAATATTTTTCTTACTGTGATGGTGACGTTCTTATATGTGATGATGAGGTGAGGGGGCACGTAGTCCAGACGACAGCCGCGGAACAAGGGGTGGTAGCGTCCCCCCTCTGAAACAAAACGTAAATTATGGTGGCATTACTTATAAGAAGGCCTACTGTCGTTAATTATAATTACATATTGTGTTATTACATTAATTTACAGATAATATGCTAACATATAAAAAGTAAATTCTAGCGCAATAATTAATAATATATCCCTATTAGGAACAACAACCACCAAATTTCTTGGCTTAAAAATCGATAATGTGTTAAATTAGAAAAATCATATTAAAGAAATTACCCCCAAACTAAATTCAGCTTGTTTTGCTATTATATCTATGCAAAATTAAGTAAATATCAATACTTTAAAAACAATATACTTTGCATGCTTCCACTCGGTAATGAGTTTTGGAATAATATTCTGGGGAAATTCTACAGATAGTAACAATATATTTCTATTACAAAAAAGAGTAATTAGAATAATAGTAGGTGCCAAATCTAGGGAATCGTGTAGGACTATTTAAAAAAAAACTACAAATAATGCCCATAGCTTGTCAGTATATCTTTTCATTAATAATCTTCCTCATTGAAATAGTTACAAAGTTTTCAGGATCACATACGTCAAAAAAATGACTTTCATACTCCATCGGCAAGTCTATCGTGCTATCAAAAAGGAGTGCGTTATATGGCAGTAAAAAATTTTAATAGCCTCCCCATCGATATAAAAAATGAAACTCAAAACATAAAATTATTTAGGGCCAAATTAAAGAAGTACCTAATTTCTCACGCCTTCTATTCTGTAGGTGAATTCATGACATTGAATAACACTTCATGAAATTGATACTAAAACTTCGTGTTGTACTAGTAGACTATATTGTAAATCTCTTCTGTATATATTCCAACTAGACTGTGACTATAAATTATGATTTTATAATAGTATTAATTTTTTTGACTTGTTCCATATTCTAGCTGTAAGCAATGTATGAATACCATGGAATGTTAATAAATACAATACAGTACACATCTTTCAGACTATCATGTAAATTTCGACATATCTCAGATTACCCAATCTAGATTAGCCTAAATTTTGTATGCATAAAGGCGATTTTAAGACAGATATTTGCGGAATAATTCAACTATTGCCGAAATAATGACATTAATTCTAAAGTAGTACATTAAAAATAAAAATACCGTTACTAAAATTAAAAAATTCCAAAAAAAGTACAAAAATGCTGTTTAAAATGCAGAACAAAAAATCTCTTACAGACAAACACTGGTCAGGCAAGAACGTTTCATATTGGTTTTGGAAGTGGAGGAAAGAAGATTTTACCTAATTTCCTGGAATCGAAGTTCTTTTGGAAAAGTCCATTATAGCATAAAAGGGATGGTAGGTTGTTCAGGTTAGGCGATAGCTTACAAATTAGTTTTCGCATAAATGTAACACCATTATACAAAATTAAACTGACCAATCAACAATCAGTCTCTTTCATTGATAGAATTATGAGTCTTCAGTTCAGTAGCACTCATGGTCAGAACCAGTTCTTTATACAGTGTGCGGCAAAACATCCTCCCTAATTTAAAGTTTAAATTAAAAACAGGTGGATCAAAATAAGGAAACTGTATTAATATGAGTAGTATCTAAATAGTGGGAAATTTAGGTTTACATGCGTTGCCATAGCGATATCAAATGATATGCGCAAAACAACAAGAATTCAATAGGACATTGAATACACGGAATTGACATTCAATTAATGCAAATTGTAATCTGTACCGAATTCAAACTATGCCGTGGACGGGTGAAGAACGTGCTTACGATGTGGTATCGTTTCTGGCAAGTGGTAATTCCGTTGTCGCTGCTCAGATGTTTCCCGGACGCTTAATTTCTTCACGTGGCGACGTCCCCTGGCCAGCACGATCACCAGACCTTGCACCCTGCGTTTTTTTTCCTAGGGGGGGCATCTTAAGGCTGAGATGTTCAAAAATCGGCCGAGGACTTTGCCTGACATAAGAAATGCAATACAGGAAGAAATTGGTCTTATTCCTCAAGAAATGCTAGTTAGAGTGATGCAGAATTTCCGAAGTCGCATTCAACAATGCATTGATAGTGAAGGACACTACTTGAGAGACACGTTACTCAAAAAAATGAAAAATTCCCACTGTTAAGATACCATTCATATTAATAAAGTTTCCTTATTTTGATCCATCTCTTTTTTATTTAAGGAGACACTCAACTTAAAAATTGGAGAAAAAGCGTCATAGAAATGAAAAAATTAAATTTCTACACTAATTTACGTGACAGAATTAATCAATACGCAGAATTATTCCCCTATTCATTGAGAAGGCACAGTCAAATGCACAAAGCCAAAAAATAAAAAATGGTAATTAAAAGTGAGATTTCAATTAATGGTTGATTAAAAATTGAAATATTTTTTATTTTGAAAAGTATTGGATCTAATGAGCAGGGATTTTGCATGTTACTTTCCATGTGTGTATTAAACTTTTCCTCCAAATTTGAAAAAGATTGGTCAAATAGGAAAAAAGTTCCAAAATATAGTTGAGTGTCCCCTTAAACTTTAAATTAGGGAGGATGTTTTGCCGCACCCTTTACATAAATTCAATCTAAAATGGTATTTTTTTTCACTTAATAAAATAACATGTTATTGAATAGTCACTCCTGGCATCCCCTCTCAGTTATCTGTCCATACATCATCACTCAGTCTAAAACATGTAACGTCGGGTGAAACACGCCCCCTTGTCTGGATGCAAACAACTGAACAACTATGTAAGTACAAATATAATAAACCTTTAAGAAACGCTGATATCAGCTGTCACAACTTTTTCAAAATTAATAATAACCTATTAACTAAAATATTTTCAGACAACTATGGCATTCACCATGACGAATTAGACTGCGTGCTCTCCCACCAACAGCATTTGCATCACAGCTTCTCCATCTCTTTTAAATTTATGCATTATATTTAACTTTTTAACATAGTTAATATCAAACTGTACAAATTTAATTTTAATGATACGATCTAATGAGAATACTTTGCCTTTAATTGTATAAGGTTAATATCATGCCGTGCCTTCTCCTTGTCTTATATACACACGAAAATCTAGCATCAGTGTTCAGCTTTACCATGTACAGTTTACCTCAAGAGGCACGAAACTTATATAATTGTAAATGCCAGTACGTGCATTACTTACCATGTTATTAATTGCTAGATCAACTTATCACCTATTTTTAAATAATGTTTGCATCTCATTGCACCTGAAGATGACTTTTTAAAGTCGAAAATATTAGTGACTTCGTACTAAATATTGTGATGTAACAGATTATCTGACCTCACAAATTGAAAAGTGTATTTTACTGAAAATTTATTATTATATAAAATTATTAACTAAAATGGTATATTTACCTAAAATTAAAATTACTAATTGTTAATTTTATACAAACTTCTTGAAGTCCTATATTGGATTTTATGAAGTCCTAAATATCTCTTTTTTTATTACCTAGAAATCCATTGTCTACTGATAAATTGTTCTTGGTCAATGAAAATTCTATCTTACAATTAACAGGATTCAAGACCCGGGTCTCCAGAGTAGAAAGCCGTTCCAATAGCTTAGACAAGTTAATTTGCTTCGTAGATGTGCGGTTTGGAAACTCACCGTCCTGGTTCTGGCAGAGCGGCCCGACCCAGTTTCCCCCTATGCACTTAATTTTGCAGAGCCGCTTCTCCCCCAGCGGGCCGATCTGCCCCGAGAACTTGACCTCCGTGATCTCCGTGCTGTAGTCGGAGCGGTGCCGGTCAGCGGCCGATCTGGGCAGCACTGAGCCGTTGAGCGCCATGTCAGGAGGCGGACATCCCGAGCCGGTCCAGTCAGCTGCAACAACAAGTGAATAATACAGCATTCTCGCGTAAACAGTAGAATTAACAGAGATCCCTAAGTTGTGTTGGTTCTCGAGCGGAGTGGTCAATTTGATGCAAAAGACTGAAGCCCGGTTTCTTCAACCTTTGTTAAAATGCACCTAACATAGCGTTAATTAACTGTAAGTTAAAAGTATGAATTGCTGTTAAAAACATTGCGTTTCTTCAACTTTACATTTCACATTTTAACATTCTGTTTGTTAACTCTCTGTTAGGACCAGAGATTCTAGAGTTTAACAATAACCTATAACCAAGTATAGACTCAATTCTGTTTTCTGAACTCTGACAATTGCGATTCTCACATGTTTCCGTTGTTTGATTCAGAGAGGATAGAAGTCTTTGTATTCTCTAAGGTTTTATTTCTGCTTCTTTCCTCGTCTGTATCACAATAGCGTGGAGCGGCGTATTGGTATTGCTGTTATGAAATGGAAAACACTGGAACAAAAAGAAATCCTGGGACTAATTTCTCTTCGTTCGAAAGAAACCTTCTGCTGGAAATTATTTCGCAGTATAAACCAATTAAAGAGAATAAACAAACAAACAGATCTAAGTTGAAAGCGAAAAGTGAGGCTTGGCAGAAAATAGCCTTTACCTTTGTATGAACTTCTGGTCTGTGAAATCACAGAATGTATTATGTTCATGTATTCATGGATATCATTTTCTAAATAATCCAGACATATAAGTTCAGCATCTAACGCACCAGCCATATGGAATACTTCTAATGCTAACAGAGAGTTAAATGATTTAACTGCATGAAATTGGGCAGTTAAATTAACATAGGTTTTAACAGCCTGTTAGTACTAACAGTAGTTGAAGAAATGCTTCAACTGTTAAGTTTACAGTTAAAATGGTATAACACACTGTTATAATTTTACAAAGGTTGAAGAAACCGGGCCTGAGAGCAGTGAATTGCATGTTGTTGTCATAGGAACAAGGTGTGAAAAGTTCATGACCTGACACATAGATGGCATTGAAAACATGTCAAAATACCACCATTGTTAGCGGCCATTTTATATTGGTTTAAGCACGAAAGATCATAATTAGTAGAAGAAGTAGTAGTAGTAGTAGTAGTAGTAGTAGTAGTAGTAGTAGTAGTAGTAGGAGGTTTATTTTGCATGGCAGAGTTAAGGTCATGAGGCCTTCTCTTCCACTCAACCAGGTTTCAACAATATACATGAAATACAAAATTAGATTACAAAACTACACAAAAGAAAATACCTTAGAAATTACATATAATATAGTAGAAAATTACAATAGACAAGATCAGTTACATAATATAAAATTACAATAGTCAAGATCGGTTACATAATGTATAAAATAAAGTAGAAAATTACACGTAATCAAAATCAGTTACATAACATAAGGGGAAAAAACACACACACACGCACGCACGCACACACACAGACACACAGACACACAGACAAAATTTATAAGACCTAAAATGCTCGAGATAAATTCGACGATTAATTCACTTGAGATATATTATACAGTTAATATACTAATAGGAGAATACATGTGGGTTACAAGACATAGGCCCAATTGTATAAAACTCCCTGACTAAAGATCAACTTTGATCGAAGATCGAAAAGTGAACCGAGTTCAGACACTTCTTCTATTGTATAAAACTTTTCTGCGATCAAATTACCTTGGTTCAAATGCAATCTAAGTTCACGTGAAAAGGATTTGGCAACATCGCATAAACAGGTGAAATACGTCATGCGCGGACCGTGTTATACAGGCTTGTTCAGTGTTGCCAATCTAGCGACTTTAACTCTTTTTCAACAACAATTTCTTTTAACTTTTACATTGCTTAAATAGGGATTTAGTGACCTTTATAGCACCCCATAGTGACAAAATTTAATCTTTCTTTGTTGATAATGAGAAATCTAGCGACTTTACAACTACTTTTTGGCGACTTTCCGTACGCACTGTTGGAGACACTGGTTTTTTTTTTGGTGCAATGTAAATAATGGCGGACAATAAGAAGAACCTTGACTGTTCTCCAAGTTGTTATCATGTTATGGTGTTTGATACTGCTAAACATAATAAAGCTTTATAAAACGACAATTTTCGTTTAGTAATACAGTTAATTGAAAATTTATGAATGTACCTATCATATCCATTAATAATTAATGGTGGTTATAAACATAATATAATTATAGATTATCTTATTTGATGCTGCTGATCACGATAGAGCCTTATAAAATGTAAGATTGTTTGTGTATTAAGGCAAGAAATTGAAAGAAGTATATGTAAATGTACCTATCATATCTATTAATACTAATAATAATGGATATTTTATTTACACAATCTGTCACTCGTATAATTCAAACAGAAAAGAAATAACTGAACTTGGATCATCTAACTTAATCGGAGAAATTTCTTCATTCAAAGTTGACTTTAGTTTGAGACAAATTAATCTCAGATTAGACTTTATACAATACAAAATTCCAAGTTCAGCTGAAACAAGGATCAATTTAACCTCTGATCTAAGATTAAATGGTTTATACAATCGGGCCATAAAATGTTCATTAGCAAAGTCGTACTAAATGGCATACAGATACAAATGATCAAGTAATATATCAAGATAATAAAAAATAAAAGAAAGAAAAGAAGAAGGGAGAGGATAAAAAAATAACAACTTGGTCATTTAAGACTATTTAGAAACTTCCGCAAGAGTCTAGTTCTGTTCAATGAAAACATTTCTATGTTAACTACATATTAACTACATTTTGTTTAGTTTAATTTTGAAGTTAGTGCGTTGAAGAGATTGGCAAAAATGAACAATATCGAGCTTCGTGTGTCATTAAATATTTAGTAAAAAAAAAAAAGAAGTGAATGTGTCAAACATAAATTAAAGCAGACATGGATGCTACATTGGGGAATCCGCTCCATCGTTATCGGCTGTGAAAAAATGGGCGGCACTATTTAAACATGATCGAGAAAAGTGAAGTGAAGAAATCGTAGAAAAAATTTACTATATGGTGTTGAAATGTTGAATGACCGCGGGAAATTAGCGAGGTTATGCGTATCTGAACTGAAAGAGTGCACCACATCTTAGTCAATATCTTGGGTATGTCCAAGGTCTCCGCAAGATAGGTTCCGCATTTGTTAACACCGGAATAAAAACACGTCTGATGTGAAATTTCGAGGGACTGCCTGGCTCGATTTGTAAAAAATTACGCCCGACTTATTTAGGCGGTTTGTGATCACTGATGAAACCTGGATCCACTGTTACGTACTAGAGATAAATAGGGAGCGGATTTTATGTGCTAAAAAATTTAAATATATTTATTTTTTATGTGCTAAAAAGTACAAAAGTATTTGCTAAAAATAAAAAAAAAAATATTTTTTTAAATATGACAAAAATACCTTACTTAGCTTGGAAAAAAAAAATGTTACTAGGTACTCACCAACCACACTTGAGGGCTAGTAGTTGGCCGAGAATTGCAGTGAACAACAAAGATCATCTCCAAATTCTCCATCACAAATGCATGCCGATTATCTCTGAACAACGACTTATACTGTGAAAACGATCTTTCCACATCACAGGACGTCAGACGTGCATATTTAGAGGAATGTCACAAACACCTACACCGGCAATTACACCTACAGGCATAGGCTATCCTCCAATACTTGAGCAACTTTACAATTTTTTATGTCCACTGTTTTTCCCAAACACATTCTGGAATTTGTCCCTTAGTATTTGTACTTCTGAACCTGGTAGCGAGTCCAGTTTAATTTTCACGGCACGCACCTCCCTGTTTCAGACAACAGGTTTTTGGATGTTTCGAGTTTTTTTTATGGTGTCACACAAAAAGCTTAGATTTGCTAATAGGAAAGCCAAATCGTCTTTTAAATAACCATCTTTCAGTATACCTTGATGGATATCGATTGATGAGTCGACCTGGTTGGCGAGTTGGTATAGCGCTGGCCTTCTGTGCCCAAGGTTGCGGGTTCGATCCCGAGCCAGGCCGATGGCATTTAAGTGTGCTTAAATGCGACAGGCTCATGTCAGTAGATTTACTGGCATGAAAAAGAAATCCTGCGGGACAAAATTCCGGCAAATCCGGCGACGCTGATATAACTTCTGCAGTAGCGAGCGTCGTTAAGTAAAACATAACATTTATCGATTGATGAAGCCCTATAACAGGGAATCACAACAAGACGTATTGCCTTACTTGATAGACATGAGCGAGAGGGGAGAGATTTGTTTAAATTAAATAATGTTCATACCCGAGCTCTTATCTGTTGTGTTTCACAAACAAGGCGTGGAATGAAATCATCTTCAGCAACAATAAACATTCGTAACTATGTGTTGCAAGATCTCTCCTCCTTGTCGATATTAATTTATTCTCTAATAATAACACTGATATGCTGCCTAGCAGTTCTCAGAACTTGAGGCGATACTATTACGAAAATGGATCACGGATACACCACACAGCGCTTAGGAACACGAAGCAACCAAGAATTCTTAAAAATATAACGCCCTTCTGAGTGACTTAATTGATTGAGTTTTAAAATGTTTAAAAGTTCTTGTAAAAATTACTTAAGTAAAAAAAATTTCCAAGATTTATGTGTTTATAATAGATTTCCTGAAAATATGTATTTACATTTTTTTTTGTGAAAATATGTTTTTTTTATGTGAAATAAAATTCGGGTTTTAAACTTGAAACTTCATTTGAATAATTTCGAGGGAAAAATTGTTCCGGGGCCGGGTAACGAACCCGGGGCCTTTGGTTAAACGTACCAACGCTCTCCCACTGAGCTACCCGGGAACTCTACCCGACACCGATCCAATTTTTTTTCCCTCTATATCCACAGACCTCAAAGTGGGCTGACAACAGTCAAGCAACCAACATTGGAGTGCACACTAACTCTATGTGACTTTAAATTGTAGTTTTCTGTTACGTACAGTGACGTGTATTATGCAAATCAAGCTTTCAGGAATAACTCCCTGTAAAGTTAATTTCAATAATTTCGAGGGAAAAATTGTTCCGGGGCCGGGTATCGAACCCGGAACAATTTTTCCCTCTAAATTATTCAAATTAACTTTACAGGGAGTTATGCCTGAAAGCTTGATTTGCTTGAAACTTCATGTTAGGAATTTTTAACTTTGTTAATTGTTTTTTATCACATGCAAAAATAATATTTAATTACATAGAAATCCGCTCCTTAGAGTTGCTGGGGATACAGTGGAAGCAAAGTGATTCTTCTTGTCCAACGAAAGCAAAAGCTGTTCTACCGGCTGCGAAAGTCATGGCGTCCGTGTTGTGCAATGCTAAAGAGATAATTACTCGTAATTATGACTGACTATCTGGCAAAGGGGACAGCAATAACATTGAGCATGTCCTATGATGTTGGTGAACAAGTACTACTATCTCGCAAGATATTCATTTTAGATCTTATGTTTATTAGACTTTTTTTTTTTTTATTTACAGTTTAGTTAACAGCTAGATTTTTAGATCACTTTTCTTTACTGTGTAGACTGTAACCTTACCGGTGTTCAAACTTTGCAGAATGATTTAGGCTTGGTGTTGTGGAGGGTTTAATTGTATGTAAATACTTTTATAGCCTCTTTAAATGGACTGTACTCTGCGTGGGTCTTTAAATACGTGGGTGTAGTACGCAGTGATTACTGGAAGTGCACTTGAATTGCTCAACTAAATACAAGTTGTACCCTCAGTGCTTCAAACAACAATAATGAAACTGTGTGTGTTTACAGTAGTTAATTGAAAACAGGCTTTAGCATTTAATTCCTTCTATTAGCCTACGTGTAGGAGACTGGAGAAAAAGTGTTTTTAAAAATGTCTTTGAAGTTATTATATGATACCAAATCAATATATTATATACACAGGGTGAACCGGAACTGATTAATTTCAAGCGGTTATTCTTTGAGATATTTTAACCAAAATTGTAATACAATTCGTTTTTGCTTTCTTTTCGAGAAAAAATTATTTTATACTAGACATACCCGTGCGCTCCGCTGCACCAGTTAATAGTAATATACGTTACAAGAGCGGTATGTTGACGTTTTCATGGTCGAGGAAAAGATTGAAAAAGTGAAACGTAGTTGAGCTTTTTTAATTTCCGAGAACATGAAAACAAGCATACCGCTCGTGTATCGTACATTATTTTGTGCGAAGATCGTTTATTACATACCTGAAAGGCGAATTTCTAATTAGTTGCAATGAAATCTCCATGTTGGTTTCTGTTTAACGACGGCAACTTCGGAAAACCAAAATATCTTTCTTCAACATTGTTGCTATAAAATGTTTTCTGTGTTTACTATGCTCCAGCAGGCCGTGATATACGTCTGTCTTCCCCCCCCCTCCAGTCTATAAATGCGAACTTAAAACAAACGGTAAGGTTATGTAATGATTTATTTTTCATTTTAATATTTTAACAATATTATTTATATAACATATTGCAGTAATAACATCGGCATCTGGAATCTTGTTGATTTTTTCACGGCTTCCTTAATGTTACTTGTATCAGGAATGCAATAGCTTTCGTGGAGTAGTAGACTTTACTTAATTTTTGCAAATATTTAAAAACAATAATTAACAGTGCAATTTAGGTGAAATTGCAGTGGTAAGTTTCCAATTTATAATTATTACTATGTTAAACGTCTCTAAAAATAATATGTTAAAAGCCTAAAGCAGTAAAATGAATGTCGCGCTTAAGCGGTAAGAAGAGGGAAATTGTTATGTGTGTTACGTTGGGAATACTGAATGTGGTATTTCACACTTACCGCGTATTGGTTCTGTGCGGAAAACAGGCAAATACGCACGATCTCGCACAAGAATAAATATAAAGTAATTACATAATTAAAATAGGACGTTTGATCCAGGGAACATTCGTGTTTGATAGAAGGATAAATCGTTTAATATGTCACTTAATTTAAATTATATTTAAATCATTAAAATGCGATCATTTTGGTCCAGAGAGCACTCATTTGGTGCAATGACAATTCCTTTAACATGTTTCTAATTTTTATTACATGCAACCATAGTTTAATGAAGATTTACATATCATTTAGTTTTAATGTGTAAAATTTATATTACTTGCTATATGTTTCCATTAAATTACGGTAATAACTTAATTTTAACCCTTGTTTTCTACGTCTTCGTAAATAGCGCTTGGACCACTATGGTACTGAACCCTTCAAATAACTTAAATAGTGATACAGCATAAACAGTGATATGTAATTATATTCCTTTCTTTCGAAAATGTAAGAATTCACGCTCTCCTATGTACCATTGCCATGGAATAAATAAATGTGTGTTTTTTTTTTCCTACTCAAAAATTTTATATTTTACACAAAGGAGTTACTGCAGGAACAACAAACGCTATAATCTGAGGTGGCGGTGAAAATTTATTGTATTGTTATTTTAAAAGTCCATCAGTCCTATCAAAATTTTTCATAGAATAAAACTTATCGCAAATCATTTTTAAAGAAACTTTTGTTATGTAACATTTTTCACAAAAAGCAATAATCAGCGAGATATTTCGATTTATTTAATTCAGGCCCTTTTAAATAAGGTATATTGAATGCTATATAGCCTAAAATCTAAGTTACAACGAACTTAATTTATATTTTAATTTTCATCGAAATCCGTTCAGTCATTATCGCGTGAAAAGGTAACAAACAAAAATTTCAAAAAAGCGATTTTCGGTCTCATGATGAATAATTATACATGTTAACACCAATTATTTTTGTAAAAGCGAAAATTACCAGAAAAATTATTACTAGTTTATTATTATTAGTAGTCCACACCTGTGGAGTAACGGTCAGCGCGTCTGGCCGCGAAACCAGGTGGCCCGGGTTCGAATCCTGGTCGGGGCAAGTTATCTGGTTGAGGTTTTTTCCGGGGTTTTCTCTCAACCCAATACGAGCAAATGCTGGGTAACTTTCGGTGCTGGACCCCGGACTCATTTCACCGGCAATATCACCTTCATCTCATTCAGACGCTAAATAACCTGGATGTTGATACAGCGTCGTAAAATAACCCAATAAAATAAATAAAAAAAGGTATTGAATTTATTCCCAATATACTCAATCAAGATTGAACGGGTTACATCAGCTTCTTGCATATGCGGATGACGTGAATATGTTAGGAGAAAATACACAAACGATTAGGGAAAACACGGAAATTTTACTTGAAGCAAGTAGAGCGATCGGTTTGGAAGTAAATCCCGAAAAGGCAAAGTATATGATTATGTCTCGTGACCAGAATATTGTACGAAATGGAAATATAAAAATTGGAGATTTATCCTTCGAAGAGGTGGAAAAATTCAAATATCTTGGAGCAACAGTAACAAATATAAATGACATTCGCGAGGAAATTAAACGCAGAATAAATATGGGAAATGCCTGTTATTATTCGGTTGAGAAGCTCTTATCATCCAGTCTGCTGTCAAAAAATCTGAAAGTTAGAATTTATAAAACAGTTATATTACCGGTTCTTCTATATGGTTGTGAAAATTGGACTCTCACTCTGAGAGAGGAACATAGGTTCAGGGTGTTTGAGAATAAGGTGCTAAGGAAAATATTTGGGGCTAAGCGGGATGAAGTTACAGGAGAATGGAGAAAGTTACACAACACAGAACTGCACGCATTGTATTCTTCACCTGACATAATTAGGAACATTAAATCCAGACGTTTGAGACGGGCAGGGCATGTAGCACATATGGGCGAATCCAGAAATGCATATAAAGTGTTAGTTGGGAGACCGGAGGGAAAAAGACCTTTAGGGAGGCCGAGACGTAGATGGGAGGATAATATTAAAATGGATTTGAGGGAGGTGGGTTATGATGATAGAGACTGGATTAATCTTGCACAGGATAGGGACCGCTGGCGGGCTTATGTGAGGGCGGCAATGAACCTTTGGGTTCCTTAAAAGCCATTTGTAAGTAAGTAAGTAAGTAAGTAAGTAAGTATACTCAATCAAGTTTAGTTTTGTCCTTCAAATGTGCAGAAATTTGAATCGAACAAAATAAATGTAATTTTTCGTTCTGTAAAGAAATTTTAAAACGTAATGCACTCTGACAATGCTGTAAAGGACATTGCCTGGAGAGAGGCCTTGGTGCCTTGAAGCTGGCACCTTCGAGACCACGAGCGATAAAATGAGAAGTGTAGACATAACATACACAGTTGCTTTTAAAGACGGCTAGAAAGTCTGATTTCTTGTATGTGAGTTTACCGATTATCACTTCAAAAATGAAAGTGGGAAGGAGCTATATATAATCGGCTGAAGACAATCCTTGCTTTCAAAATACAGGGACATCACACAACATTTTTAATATTAACCTGGCTATACCTTTAGAGAACCGGAAACACCGTCTGCTACCCCATTCCCTCAACTGGAGTTCGATGATACTGGCGTAAAAAACAAACAAATCGCTCTACTAGGTATAGGAGGGAAGAAAAGTAGTTCATCCATTTACGTACATTAGGAAATATCGCAATTTTGAGTTTGATAATTTTCATTAGGTTTTTGTTTAATCAAAATACAGTACTGTATTAAGAATAAGTGTTTTTGCTCACGAACTGAGCAATCCATGCGTACGTATTCATTATGCAGTGTATGTTATACTATCCACAGCACATTAGCGTACAATATAGAGAATGAAGTTAAATTGAAAAATAATCATAATATGGATATTTAAACACATTTTTTTTAATGGTGGCCGTTCATTTCGATACATGCTTCAGTTCTTTTGTGCATATTATCGCACTATAGACTATTGCATCTAATTCCAATTACCAGTTTCGTCCTTCGTACTAGTAACTCATGTTGAAATAATTCTGTACCTACTCTATAAAAGAGTATCTTACGTACTGTAAATCCAATCTTCACTTCTACCCGACCCGCACAGATAAAATTACTCAGACATACTATCTACTGTCCGTCCAAGGGGTTTTGTCGTAGGGTCGTAGAAGGGGGGAAATCACGTGATAGTTAATTACATAACGAGGCCCTTTCATTTAAATTATTTTTAACAGTTGTATAATATTACGTAGACGTCCAATTCCTAACAGAAATTAATGTTTTCAAAAAAAGAGCTAAGACAGCCCAGCCACTAGCTGGCGAATAAAAGCTGGTGGGGGAAACCGAGATGCGACGTAGGCAAATGGACGACAGTACCTGTCCGAAAATGATTCAATATTGAAAGTTCTTTTGTCACTGGAAAACGCGAACATATTTTTGGAACGTACTGTTTACTGTGACCGTAAGGCTACTATGACTGTATATGCAGTCTTGGATCTCTGTGGAGGACGGTTGATCTTCATTAGTAGAAGGGGTGGGAGTGAAGTACATTCAGAAACTCAGGTACAATAAAAGTTGAAGTAAAAATAAAATGATGTCCCTGTATTATGTAAACCCATGTTCAAATTTTCACTGTTCAATGTCTTCTGGAATTCAGGATCCTTGCGGCTACCTGCATTTTGTAGGCTGATCTTTGTTCATTTGAATAAATTATATATAAGTTTTTTTTGTCCTGTATCAACCGAATATTTCATTAAAATTAAATCGAAAGAGTTTTTAAAAATAATATTTTAAATTTTGTTTGTTTAACGTAAAATAGCATATCGTATTTTTATTGTTGCCTGTATCGTTTTAAATGTTTTAAAAGTTTGTTTTTGTGACGTGAAATAAGCATTATTATTGTTTTCATCCTTTAGAATATTGAATTGAAATGGAATTGTAGAGATATTTCTTAATCTTTCAAATGTATTGTGAAATAAACGTATCTTATTGTCTGTGTTCTCTGAATATTTAATTAAAATTAGGTTGTAGAGTTAACGTGAAAAGCGCAGTGTTCGTTCTTCATTATCTACCACAGTTTAAACACATAAATTAAGCCGTAATATCATCTATATTTTTTCTTACGAGTTTAAAAACAATGTACATAGCAATGATCTTCCACTTCCATATATTGAGAACAAGCCAGGTGAAGGGGTTGTCAAGAACAACACAACTGACATGTACACCCTACTGATTACAGCGTTGTACGATCTCATAATTCACGTATTTTTAAATTTAAGTTTTTCTGGAAAACTATTCAGAATGTAGAAAAATGGTATTTGATTTTTTTTATCGTCCTTCATTAAAACATCGTAAAATAACCTAATAAAAAAACAATATATAGTTGCAGAATGTAAACACCCCGTAGAATGTTCCCTCCCCCTTAGGGCTAAACACGGGAAGGTAAAGAGTATATTATGACCTTGCGTGACTTTATATTGTCAAACTGTCCATTGCGCCGATTTTTACAGAAGAACTCTGAAACATATTCCATACGAAAACGGCAGATTTGTTCTCATTTTGTAATGGTATGTAAAGAATTCCGATTAAATCTTGTTACATATTTCAGAGTCGATTTCTCTAGGGGATTCTGAGGCGGAGAATTTCTCTGTAGTGAATATTAATACAGAGCTCGCTACGTGTTTGTGCTTTGTTTCATGTTTTAGCTTGTTACTGCACAACTTTAGGTAGCAATAAACTTCTTTTCGGAATATGTATGATAATAACCAGGCTTCGAGACTTGGGACCCGATACAATAAGTTTACTGTACATGTACTATAGGTTGTTGACTCGCTGCAGGTAGGTAGAGATGTGTTGAGGTAACAACGTTGCTATTTAGAGTAGAGTACAGTAGTATGGGGAAACACACATATGTACATTCTGAAAGTAAATATATATTACACAACGACAATGTCAAAACAATATGAAAAGCGTTTATTCTCCTGTCTTTTATAAGCATTTTTTTAATTATACATGGTGTTAATGGTGGAAATAAGCATGTAGCAATTTTAATTTCTTCATTTATCCTATTGGTCGTCTTTAGGAAGTGCAGTTACAGTACCGAATTGCAATGTACTGCAAGATAAATTATCAGTGTCTCAAACGTAAATCTTTTTGCTTATCTGCCAAATACAGTTTGTACTGTGAAAAGCTGCGCTATACGTCTCATGACGTGATAGGAGCAAAACGAAGAAACCTAACATCATTGCAGTCTCTAAGAGACAGTCCTTTATTCTCGGGTGACTCTATGTATACTAATTTGCTGTTTATGTTACACAATGTTCCATATCCGTTATTTTTACATAAAATTGATTTCGACTTCTGTTTTACACGTTCAGTAACCGGTGTACTTGATATCTCATTAAATCTCTATGTCATTTTCTAAATTAATTTGAGGGCTTCTGGCATCTCTTGCTCTGACTTTTCTAACCGTGTAATATTTTCAGACACAATTTGTATGAAAACCAAATTATTCATCAGAACCTTCAAATCCAGAGCGTTTTCCTTTGCGTATTCGTTAGCATTCATTCTACAGTACCCCCATCCACTGTACGCTTCACCACTATACTCAGTACGCCGTTATGCGGATTTCCCATCGATCTGCTCTATTGGGTCCGAAGTCTCGAAGCCTGATAATAACTTTCTTGTGTTAAATTTTAACGTACCTTGTTGACATGTTTCGACCTATTTTCGGTCATCTTCGGAACTGGTCGTTGT
Organism: Periplaneta americana; assembly: GCF_040183065.1. Lineage (NCBI taxonomy): Eukaryota > Metazoa > Arthropoda > Insecta > Blattodea > Blattidae > Periplaneta > Periplaneta americana. The sequence goes on from NC_091120.1 coordinate 16,181,292, forward strand.
TGGTCTTGGCGCCTCTTGTTTCCTGTGTGGGTGCGTTCGTAGTGTAGAGTCAAAGAGTGTATGTGTTTTGAAATTGAGTTGTGTGTTGAGAATATCGTTGGGGTGTGTTTTCGTGTGTCTGTATATTTCATATTGTTCTAGTGTGTTTAGTTTCTGGCTTTTTGGTTGGATGTGCAGTATTACCATGTCTGTGTTGATGTCTCTGTAGGTGTGGTTGGCATTTGTGATGTGTTCTGCATATGTAGAAGTGTTTTGTAATTTTGTTATGGCTGTGATGTGTTCTTCGTAACGTGTTTGAAATGACCTACCTGTCTGTCCTATGTAGAAGTTGTTGCGAGTGTTATATTAAACACAATCAAATACATAGCACAAGAAAACGGATACAACCCTAACATAATAGACAACATAGTACGTAAGACAAAACAAAACCACAAAAAACATAAGAATACAACACAAACACAAGAACACAAAAAATACATAACACTAACATACGAAAACAAACTCACACATAAAATTGCAACCTCGTTGAAATTAAAGTACAACATCGCATACAGAACAAATAACACTCTACAAAAACTTCTCAACTCACAAACACAAACAAATAAATACAACCACACAGGCGTATACAAACTCAAATGTAACACCTGCAACAACTTCTACGTAGGACAGACAGGTAGATCATTTCAAACACGTTACAAAGAACACATCACAGCCATAACACTTCCACATATGCAGAACACATCACAAATGCCAACCACACCTACAGAGACATCAACACAGACATGGAAATACTACACATCCAACCAAAAATCCAGAAACTCAAACACATTAGAACAATATGAAATATACAGACACACGAAAACACACCCCAACGATATTCTCAACACACAACTCAATTTCAAAACACATACATTCTTTGACTCTACACTACGAACGCACCCACACAGGAAACAAGAGGCGCCAAGACCAACAACAACCAGTTCCGAAGATGACCGAAAATAGGTCGAAACATGTCAACAAGGTACGTTAAAATTTAACACAAAAAAGTTATTATCATACATATTCCGAAGTGATACAGTGTTAAAAGTTGTGTAATCAAGATGTATAAACTTCTTTTCCAAGGCCCGTATCATCCTTGCGCGTTGTATTATAAGTAGGACGACTAGTTCGCGGGATGCTTGGAGTAGATGGGCTGCCACGGCCATCTGACGACCTGCGCCCACCCACTAAACAAACACGACGTGAGTAAAGTCTCCTCATTCCATTTGCTACTCTCCCAGAGCTCTGGTTGGACAAATAGAAAACACAGTGGCGATTCCAATCGAGTCGACTCTCCCTCAAGAACGCTCTTACACATCTGCCATGTCAGACACGAAATCGATAGAAGGATCTCGGCTATAATTGTACTTGTTGGGAACTGCAGTGCCGAGCGAAATGCTTAGATTTGAAATTGTGACGAAGTGGCGAAAATGTAAGTGTCGTGGTTCATCTATGGCAGCCGTGGCGAAAATGCAATCGTGCGCCGAGCCACTGTGTAACCTGCAACGTGCATAGCACCTATGGAGGGAGGCGGACACCCGGAGGGGAAGTGAAGCAACTGTCTGAATTTTTAACGGATTTTCATTTTCCTTATGTCAAGCACTCAAATATAATTTTATAGAGTATAAGGTTACAAACTAATGTTTAGTACGTGTAACGAAGAAAGAAATGAACAAGAAAACATAGGACAAATTATCACAACCTAAAATTAACTGGCTTCAGAATGTCTCTGCGACAGAGTTTCAAAATCAGGAATTATGTCACTTACTGCCAGTCGTAGTTGATCACGAAGGTATTTGTCTGTCACTCGTGATCTAAATTAGGTTTTTACTATTTTCATTGTTGAAAAATAATTTTTCACAAACGTAAGTTGTAGCGAATATGGCTTCAACAGAGCAAGCGAAAGAACGAAGCTTCGGATATTTATTTTTTGGCAAAGATTTTAGAAGTTCAACATTTGTCAAGTCCTTACATCTAGCTTTCATTGTAACATTACATTGGAAATCTGTGAGTTTAAATTGAAGACCTAACCTCATTATTCGTACATCTGCTGAAAAAGGATCGAAATAATAATAATAATAATAATAATAATAATAATAATCATAATAATAATAATAATAATAATAACACTTAACCTTTTAATGTTTCATGAGTAACATGTAGTAACTTTAATGCCGATTTATGTTATACAACCGTTTTCCTCGTAGTACTTGTGAACAAATCATACATTTAATATTCTCACCATATTGTAGGCAAAAAAATGCTTCCTCCTATCCTACTTGAAACTTTCGTTTTTGTAGAGGTACATGGTTTCGAGAGAGACATTGCGACGATACGCCACTCGCAGGTCAGAGACAAATACAAATGGAATGGAGTTTGATTCCAGTGAGTGAGAGAGTGGGGGTTGGGGGAGCAAGAGACATGCACAGCTATCATTGCGAGCCACAATGTGCTCGTGAGTTACATTTTCGCCACGGCTGATCTACGGTATTAAAATAAGATATTTGGCGAGATGGGGATCGATGATTCGCCACAGATTATCTGTAGTAATGACTGGCTTCGCTCGTGGATTTATCGGCAAATCTCAGACCTCGATTGGCATTTATTAGGAATATTTCGTGAATAAAATAAAAACGTAAATAATATATCTCTAAAATTCGATCGCAAAATGTTAATAAATTGTGTATTAACGAATACTTAACCAGTCATTGTGAAGTTGAAATATTCGTAGATGAATATCGATTACTGCAATAAAGAAATTCGATATTATTCAGTAATGCCAATTGCGAAATCAAAATACAGATTTAACAATGTTAATTACATGTACTTATTATTATAACGTAAATACATTTTCATTATCTGCTGAAATCATAATTTAACAGTAACAGTGGGGACAGCTATATACCAATGCTTATGTACTCACAGCGAGATATGCTGCTACACAGTGAAGCCATCTCTGTATAGATAGGCCTAATTAAAACACGAATTTTATTACCCCATACGGAAGGCAGTTTGATCAAAGACATTATTACTATGCAAGGTCTTTAGGTTTGATATACAATGATGTTACATAAATTTGAACATATGACTGTCTATTAATTGTTTCATTTCATTCACAAAATACAAATTTTATAGGCTACAATTATAGGTTAAATTACCTGTGAGAGCTGGACCAATGTCAACTGTACCTTATTTCGACCGTTACAATCAGTGCTACACGAAAGCATTTTTATAGCTCGACAAACGCATTCTCGCTGTAGTGTGTAACGGAACTAAAGCTGCATCTATACAGTTCAATATTCCAGTCGCGTATGCGTGCAATCTGGGGAGAATATTGAAAGAATCAAGTTTAAAAGATACGTTCAATTAAGATGCATGAAGATTTTGTGTCTACATGGTGCGCCGTTTTGAACTTCGTCTTCACTGCGTAAATATAGACAATTATTTAATATAAAATATCAATCTTGCATTCATTGCTTTAAAGTTGAAAGGAAAGTTTAACCGTGTTGTTGCATTTTAATGTATTCATGATCATCAATTTACGGCAAAAAAAGTTGCCGACAACGACTAAACAAAAGAACGACCATGCGATAAATTGATAGCGATAAATCTAGCTGCAAAAATTATCGCAAAGTATGACTGTGATTGGTTGGAATTCAAAATTTCATTACACTTCATTGGTTGAAAATGGAATGACGTCATATAAACGAAATAGCCTGAGAAACTTCCTAGCGCTGGCTTTCTGTGCTCGAGGTTGCGAGTTCGATTCCGACCAGATCGATGGCATTTAAGTGTGTTTAAATGCGACACGCTCATGTCAGTAAATTTACTGGCATGTAAAAGAAATCCCGCCGGAAAAAATTCCGGCACACCGTCAACGCTGATATAACCTCGGCAGTTGCGAGCGTCGTTAAATTAATCATAATTTAGATTTTTTCGGAACTCTGGAAAGATGTCCATGTTTCTGCCCCCATACAATGCCACACTCCACACAAAGCACTTAACTAGTCTCTTCCTTAGTTCTTTTTCCAGAAGTCAGCAGAAGATGCTCCTTTTTCTATTAAAAACCTTTTCATCCCTAAAAATCTCGCAAAACTAAATTTTTACAAAGGTTTTCTTTGCGTCGGAAATCGAAACCTATGATAGATATTGGTGTAAACACACGAATTTAACACTTTCTGAAAGAATTAACACAATCCGTTGGAATTTAGCCTATATATATTTTTTAACGTTTATACAAATCGCGTTTTTGTCTCCTGAAACGAACGATTTTTCCAATTTTTAAGTCATACACTGACAAACTTACGTTTATTTGCATAGGACCACGAACCTTTTGATAGATATGTGTGCAGACACATGAATTTAACATTTTTTAAAAGAATTAGAAGAATCTGTTGGAATTCGTAATTTTTATTGATGTTTTCATCCCTACTGCCTCATTTAGAATTCGGAAGTTTACCTTCTTTATTTTTCTTCTGACAACCATGGTCTTCATCTTGTTTGTATTTATCTCCATCTCATATTGCTCAGAGCTGCCATTTACCTTCAGTAGCATTTGCTTTAGTATCGGCTTGTCTTCTACTAACAATGCATACAGAACAATCGGTAATATAACTGTTTTATAAAATCTAACTTTCAGATTTTTTGATAACATACTAGATGACAAAAATTTCTGAACCGAATAATAACAGGCATTTCCCATATTTATTCTGCGTTTAATTTCCTCACTTTACACATCGTTAAAACTAAACTTTCTCTTCTGTAGGGGCATGAGCATTTATAACTACGATATCGCACCATCTACCCTTAAGTACTAAATACGATAACCTATCACTGATAAATTCGACCTTTTTTACTGCTGATTTTATTCTTTTAAGAATAAAGAATCCTGTTCCTAATTGGTGATTATCGTTTCCTTCCCCATAATACAACAAACAATCTCCTATTTGTGTTATGCCGTTCCCATCTAACCTAACCTCCTGTACTCCCACGAAGTCTATTCTATATCTAGCTCTCATTCTTTGCTGTGGTCGTGCCAGAGAATCAGTCCCATTCCGAGGCTTATTTGAAGGATTCGTTACAAGCTGTTATGGGTTGTTAGCCCTTCGCCCAACCCCCAAGCTGGAGGACCACCCCTCATCGGCTGTCCGCGACTGCTTATTCAATATATTCACAGCTACCCTCCATTTCTGGAGGCCGTCTCCTCGATCCGCAACCTGAGGACGCGGCATGCCGTGGTGATAGGGACCCACAATACATAAATTTATCTTTAGAAGAGGTGGAGAAGTTCAAATATCTTGGAGCAACAGTAACAAATATAAATGATACTCGGGAGGAAATTAAACACAGAATAAATATGGGAAATGCCTGTTATTATTCGGTTGAGAAGCTTTTATCATCTAGTCTGCTGTCAAAAAATCTGGAAGTTAGAATTTATAAAACAGTTATATTACCGGTTGTTCTTTATGGTTGTGAAACTTGGACTCTCACTTTGAGAGAGGAACATAGGTTAAGGGTGTTTGAGAATAAGGTTCTTAGGAAAATATTTGGGGCTAAGAGGGATGAAGTTACAGGAGAATGGAGAAAGTTACACAACACAGAACTGCAATTGTATTCTTCACCGGACATAATTAGGAACATTAAATCCAGACGTTGGAGATGGGCAGGGCATGTAGCACGTATGGGGGAATCCAGAAATGCATATAGAGTGTTAGTTGGGAGGCCGGAGGGAAAAAGATCTTTAGGGAGGCCGAGACGTAGATGGGAAGATAATATTAAAATGGATTTGAGGGAGGTGGGATGTGATGATAGAGAATGGATTAATCTTGTTCAGGCTAGTGACCGATGGCGGGCTTATGTGAGGGCGGCAATGAACCTCCGGGTTCCTTAAAAGCCAGTAAATAAGTAAGTAAAACTAAACTTAGTTTACAAACTTGGCAAGAATTACCTTTTTTAATAATAAAAAGTTATAATTACAATATATTTCTTAAAATTAAAGTATATTTTTTGTGGAATTGCATGATATTTTATTACATTTTTGAAAATGACATAGCGAATCAAATTTTACTTTGAAAACTCACATGTGAACTCCTGACTATTAGCACTCGAACACTCATAGGTCTGCGAACCACAGTTTAAGGATTATTGATCTATGTTCTTCATGTATTTATTTATCTTTATTGTTAATAGAATATGTTTCAGGCTAGTTGTCTCGTAAGAGCTCAAACACAACTGTTTCACGTTTTCGTTTGGAGACGTCTTCTAAAACTTAGTGACTATAAGAACCTATTGGCGTTTCGTCTTTCCGATCGCATTAGTCGTGTTGTCTTTAGATTCGTTCAAGCGTATACAAGTTCACAAACAGAAGCTTCTGACAAAATTGCCCCGTCAAAATGGGATCTGAAGCCATGGCTGTACATGAGCGTGAATGTCACTTTCGCATCTCTGTTAATCAATATCTGCTCATGAAGAAGCTGTAACATCGGACAAACAAACAATTTCCTGGTTTCGAACTGTTAGAGCACATGACAGCGAGGATGAAACACTCATTCATCACTTCACAATTACGCGGTACAGGGGTTAGGCTCAACCTTAGCTCCGTGGATCAGCCAGCGGGCTTCTCAGAAGCACTGGTAACTAGATTGCCTGCTTAGAAACGATTGTGTGAAACTCCCTGACTAGAGATCAACTTTTATCCAAGATAGAAAAACGAATAGAGTTCAGAAACAAGTTCTGTTGTATAAAACTAACCTTAGATAAAGTGATCTAAGTACAGAACTTACCAAAGTTCACAAAAAATGAGTTTGGCAACACGGCCCATCAGCAGGGATTACATTTTCATAGTTACTCCGGCTTTCTTTCGTTCTAAGGAATTAATGAAAAAAAAATGTAAAAAGAGCGTGTCTGGAATTTTTCAAAACAGGAAGAGAATACATTAAATTTAAATTCAGAAAACTGCCCCTGAGCACGAGTTCTACTCTTTCAGGGGTGAGCTAAAGTTTTTTCTGTTTATATTATATATTTTATGATACAGTTATTAGCTAAATAAATAAATAAATAAATGAATAAATAAATAAGCAAATAAATAAATGAATGAATAAATAAATAGGCAAATAAATAAATAAACAAATAAATAAATAAATACATAAATAGATAGATGAATAAATAAATGAATAAGCAAATAAATAAACAAATAAATAAATACATAAATAGATAAATAAATTAAAAAATAAATACATGTATTAATAAATAGATAAATAGATAAATACATAAATAGATAAAGAAATAAAGACAGAAATAAAGAAATAAGGAAATAAATAAATAAATAAATCAATAAATAAATAAATAACTGAATAAATGAATGAATGAATAAATAAATAAATAAATACATAAATAAATACGTAAATACATAAATACGTAAATAGATTCATAAATAGGTACAGTAGAATCCGATTATCCGTCACTCTATTAATCGATTAGTGGAATATCCGTCTGTCTTTCTCTCGCTTTTCTTCTGCAGAAATATATTAAGTACTGTACATTGTATTAGCACGTTATTTTTTCTATATAGTGTTATTACAAGCCTTTTTCCTTACAGAGTATGGTCTACTATTCGAATTGTGGTACTGTATAACTTCTGTATAAAATGTCTTCTACAGGTGTCAAAAAGTATTTAAAAAGTGTAAACAATGGAGTAGTTTGGGGAATGAGAAACTGTGGCTCACCTCGCATCAGAATACGAGATTGAAGTGTATAAAGTATGTAAATCTACAACACGAGACCTCCATTATTAATATATTTCCAGAGACAATCATTACAAGGTGTTTCGTTGGCCCTTATAGCCCATCGTTGACAATCAGACTTAAATTAGTGAACTTCTCAGCCACTATCTAGCGCGTTAAATAGAAGATTATGGACGAAATTACGAAAATGTAAATATTATTCACTAAATTTACGAAAATCTTTTATGGTACGGATTATACGATTTTTTCGATTTACCGTTCAGTCCACCCCGTTCATTACCACGGATAATAGAGGTTCTACTGTAAATAGATACATAAATAGATAAATAGATACATAAATAGATAAATAGATACATAAATAGGTAAATAGATACATAAATAAATAAATACATAGATAAATACATAAACAAACATGGAAATAAATAAATAAATACATGAATAAATAAATACATAGATAAATAAATAAACAAATAAATAAATAAATAAATAAATAGACAAATAAATAAACAAACAAATAAATAAATACATAGATAAATAAATAAACAAATAAATAAATAAAGAAAATAAGTAAATACATAGATAAATAAATAAACAAATAAATAAATAAATAAACAAATAAATAAATACATAGATAAATAAATAAGCGATAAATAAATAAATGAATAAATAAATAAACAAATAAATAAATAAACAAATAAATAAATACATAGATAAATAAATAAACAAATAAATACATAGATAAATAAATAAACAAATAAATAAATAAATAAATACATAGATAAATAAATAAACAAATAAACAAATAAATAAATGAATAAGTGAATAAATAAATAAATAAATAAATAAATACATAGATAAATAAATAAACAAACAAATAAATAAATAAATAAACAAATAAATACATAGATAAATAAATAAACAAATAAATAAATACATACTTACTTACTTACTTACAAATGGCTTTTAAGGAACCCGAAGGTTCATTGCCGCCCTCACATAAGCCCGCCAGCGGTCCCTATCCTGTGCAAGATTAATCCAGTCTCTATCATCATACCCCACCTCCCTCAAATCCATTTTAATATTATCCTCCCATCTACGTCTCGGCCTCCCTAAAGGTCTTTTTCCCTCCGGTCTCCCAACTAACACTCTATATGCATTTCTGGATTCGCCCATACGTGCTACATGCCCTGCCCATCTCAAACGTCTGGATTTCAAGTTCCTAATTATGTCAGGTGAAGAATACAATGCGTGCAGTTCTGTGTTGTGTAACTTTCTCCATTCTCCTGTAACTTCATCCCGCTTAGCCCCAAATATTTTCCTAAGCACCTTATTCTCAAACACCCTTAACCTATGTTCCTCTCTCAGAGTGAGAGTCCAAGTTTCACAGCCATATAGAACAACCGGTAATATAACTGTTTTATAAATTCTAACTTTCAGATTTTTGGACAGCAGACTGGATGATAAGAGCTTCTCAACCGAATAATAACAGGCATTTCCCATATTTATAGATAAATAAATAAACAAATAAATAAATACATAGATAAATAAATAAACAATAAATAAATAAATACATACATAGATAAATAAATAAATAAATACATACATAGATAAATAAACAAATAAATAAATACATAGATAAATAAATAAGTACATACATAGATAAATAAATAAATTCATAGATAAATAAATAAATAAATAAATAAATACATAGATAAATAAATAAATACATAGATAAATAAATAAATAAATAAATAAATGGGTTTTTTCCGAGGTTTTCCGAAACCGTAAGGCGAATGCCGGCTAATCTATGGCGGATCCTCGGCCTCATCTCGCCAAATATCGTCTCGCTATCACCAATCTCATCAACGCTAAGTAACCTCGTAGTTGATACAGCCTTGTTAAATATCCAAATAAAAAAAATTAATGTAATTTAATTTAATTTGAGAATCCGTGAAACTTTTTTCGATTCGAAAGGGATCCGCGATCAAAAAAGTTTAGGAACCACTGCCCTAAATGATCGACTATCATAATCTGCCATTCCTTTCTCACTCAAATTGACTCAATCGGAGTTACATGTGTAGCGGACGCCTTCGTAAGGAGCTTAGGATTGTCCTACATTTCAGTCGTAGTTTATCACGGCGCGAAGAAAGTGTCGAAGCGGAGAATAAGTGTTTTGCCCTCTAAACTTATGGGTTTCCGCCCCAGCCACAAACATGAAGTCGAGTTTGAGAGATTGCGCAATAAATTCTCAGATCTCCGTGGTGGTGTATGAGTGCTTCTTTGTTGCCACCTGCCACTTGTGCGTAAGTCTATTTCACGGGAATCGAATTTCGTGCACATTTCTTTCCAAGTGAAGATTGGGATTCAGACAAATATTTCCAGGTTGTGGGATTTACTGTGGGCCACTAGATCTTTCAACACGGACAAGTTTAAATGCGATTCTGCGAGACTTGAATTCGAAGGAGGGTCATCAGCGAACTTTGTCCTGCAAATCGGCTGGAAAAGATTTCGTACATACCGGATATGATGAACAACAGGCTTCGTGCGATCCTCAGGGAATGGCATTTCTGAGGCGGAAAAGAATTCTTATCGACTCTCTCTCCACAGTGAGACCATTTCATCTGCATCCTCAGTGACAAAATGATCAATGTGCAACTTCTATGCTATGTCAGCCCCATATTTCTCGGATCATTCAGCTAAACTCTTACTTTGTGTTACACTATTCGATTCTTCACATGTCATATTTTACAGTCTCTCTGATCAACAAATGGTGCGAGGCAACGTAGTGTACAATCAAGCAGGCTAGTCATCGAGTAGTAGCAGGTGCGGAGTTCGAATCCTGAGGATGACTATTCGAACTTGTGTCTTCGTGATGGTACTCAGTTAACCTAAGACGAATTGGGCAATACTCGCTGAGTGCTGCCAGTAGACGCCAAACGTCTCGTTCTGAATCTGTTCTCATTCGCTGAATTCTCTTCGCCCTAATTAGTCATCGTGAATTATTATTGTAATTTTTATTCTCTTTTTATACTTTGGCATCGTCTTCATCAGCATGATTATTAGGGCTAGGATTTTGATGATCTATAAATCATGAAAAAATGTCCTAAAAATAATGCATTTATGACCTGAAAATCTTTAAAAAAATGCCCTTAAAAATGCCCTAAAAGTTGATCTTACATTCTAAAATTGGCTTAGTAGGAAAAGGATTTTTGTGCTACTTAATATTTAGACTAGTAATTAAATTAAATTCTAGTACCAACATTTAAGTTTATTTAATTTTACTTAACTTTTTCAGAGTGGTACACTTTAATTATTTTACCTGATGTAGTTTCCATGTAGCCCACCACAAGGCCACTCTTATCCGGAGTTAGCAGGTATAGAGGAGTCTATATTGAAGGGGTGGTTGGAGTGCACTACGTTAAAATGGCAATATTTGTGTAGGAAAACGATTAAAATATTATACAAAATAACGTGTATTAGCCACTGGCGTAGCTTGGTCGGTTAAGGCGCTCGCCTGCCAATCCGGAGTTGCGCTCGGTCGCGGGTTCGATTCCAGCTTGGGCTGATTACCTGGTTGGGCTTTTCCGAGGTTTTTCCCAACTGTAAGGCAAATGTCAGGTAATCTATAGCGAATCCTCGACCTCATCTCGCCAAATATCGTATCACTATCACCAATTCCATCGACGCTAAATAACCTCGTAGTTGATACAGCGTCGTTAAGTAACGAAGTAAAAAAATAATGGGTATTAATGGACAAAATATGTAGACAAAATATCAAAGAAAATAAACATTATTTTATATTAATAATGAGGATTTATGGCCAAAATTAAATTAAAATGCCTCAAAAATGTCCGAATAAAACAAAAGATGCTCTTATGAGTTGTAAGAGGCAAAAAATACAAAAAAATGCTCTAACAAATATGTCTTAAAACACTCAGTTTATCACATAACATATAAATACTAAAGCAGCAATGTTTCTGGCTTACTAGAAAAAAGATGCAATTTCATCAAAATCCTAGCCCTAATGATTATCGTTGTAATTGATCACGTAGTTAACTAAATGAAATTAAATAGATAAAATTAATGTATAAATGAATGCCTGATTGTGTGGCTAAACAGATATACAGGGTGATTCATGAGAATTTACCGCCACTTACAGAACGTATTTCTGAAGACATTCTGAGCAAAAAAAAAAAAAAAAACGAAGTCACATAAACATGTGTCCTAATCTTAATATTTTCAGAGTTACATTAATTTGAAGTTGTTTGTAAAATATCTTTTTCTTTAGTTTTAAGGGTAAAAGATTATTACAAATAGAGATTGAACTATCCAACAGTATAGTTTCTTTAATTAGCTAGTATTCTGAAGCTAAAAAGTGTTGTGAATTGTTTTGTACAGATTTTATTTTTCAATTTTTGACTAAAAATTACATCATTCTTCGGGGTCCGGTATATGAATGGATTTATGGTTTGAATGTAAGGATGAATTCATTGATGAATGAAAGGGTTTGAGTGTACAGATGGATGGTTTGGATTGATGGATAAATAGATGAGTAGATAAGTGTATGGGTGGATAGTTTAGTTATATGGATGGATGGATTAGTTCTGTATATGAATGGATTTAGCCTATGGGTTGAGCGTAAGGATGCATTTATTGATGAACAAATTAGTTTGGGTTGTTTAGTTTGGATGGATGGATGGATGGATGGATGGATGGATGGATGGATGGATGGATGGATGGATGGATGGATGGATAAGGTTGGGGTATATGGATGGATGGAGGGGTTTGGTACATGAATGCATTTATGGTTTGAATGTAAGGATGAATTCATTGATGAATGAACGGGTTTGAGTGTACAGATGGATGATTTGGATTGATGGATAAATAGATGAATAGATAAGTGTATGGGTGGATAGTTTAGTTATACGGATGGATGGATTAGTTCTGTATATGAATGGATTTAGCCTATGGGTTGAGTGTAAGGATGCATTTATTGATGAACAAATTAGTTTGGGTTGTTTAGTTTGGATGGATGGATGGATGGATGGATGGATGGATGGATGGATGGATGGATAAGGTTGGAGTATATGGATGGATGGAGGGGTTTGGTAAATGAATGCATTTATGGTTTTAATGTAAGGATGAATTCATTGATGAATGAACGGGTTTGAGTGTACAGATGGATGGTGTGATGTGATGGATTAATGGATCAATAAATAAGTGTATGGGTGGATAGTTTAGTTATATGGATGGATGGATTGGTTTGGTATATGAATGGATTTAAGGTTGAGTATAAGGATGAATTTACTGATGAATGAATGGGTTTGAGTGTACAGATGGATGGTTTGGAATGATGGATAAATGGATCAATATATCGATGGCCCAGAACCAGGCTGTTCCAAGTCCATTTTACTTTTTTTTTTTTTTTTTCAGAAGAGCTATTTTAAGCTCCTGATATTCGAAGCTTCATGACACAATTTGGAATAGCTACATAACAATCTTATGGAGAGGAATATTTACAATTTTGTTCCATTCATATATGCAGACAAGAACTGGAACGCAATGAAACACAGATTTCTTTCTTACAAAAAATTGGACTTAGAACAGTCTGGTTCTCAGCCATCGATATGTCTATGGGTGGATAATTTGTTTATATGGATGGATAGGTGGATTGGTTCTGTATATGAATGAACTTATGGTTGAGTGTAAGGATGAATTTACTGATGAATGAATGGGTTTCAGTGTATAGATGGATGAATTGCTTGGCTGGATGGATGGATGGATAGATGGATGGATAGAGTGCGTATATGAATGGATGGAACGATGGATGGACGGATGGATGGGTGGCTGGGTGGGTAGTTAAGTGGTTGGGTAGATGACTTTCTTTTGGATTATTTGGTTGGATGCGTTTATTATTTCGATGCATGGTTGAATATATGAATTGGGTGCATCGATGGATTTTTGAGTTGACTAGATGAATGGATTTATGGCTTGGATGTATTGCTATGTTAAGTGAATTAAAGTACAGTGGGTACGTAGATTATTGGGTATATAAATTGATGGCTGAATGAGCTGGAAGATGAATAAATGTATAGGTGAGTGAATGAAGAGATATTTGGATGAATAGAGGTCATATCCACAGAAATGGCTCACATGGGGTTTGAAACCCTTCTGTGGCGTTAAGGCTCTATCTTAGCAGAAACGTAAAAAAATAAAACATATTTACCAACAATTCTTGCTTGTTTACAACCTAACTTAATGGATGTTATTTTATCTTTGAGCGATGGATCAGGTTTCACATTTTCTCGAAACAAATGACAACTGCTCTGTCTCATAACTGATCCTTTATTTTCTATAAGAAGAAGATAGAGTAGAAACACGTTTCATCTCTTCAGCGAAGAAATGTATTTGTTTTCTTTGATATTACTGACCTTAAATAAAATTGTAGTCTTGTTTCCATGTTAACATTGTTAAAAAGACGATCTGTGACGTATACTGTTTGTACGTACGCAACATTACATTTTCAGTAGTCTATGCATTATTATGAACAGCCTTAGGAATTTCGTATAAAGAACACTGTTTTCACGTTAAGTGCAGCCAGGTATATAGATCTATTGCATTAGCATACTATATTCTGTTCATACAAACAACTCACTATATTTCTGAAACTATGGGTGGATGACTTCAGTCACATTACAATAATATGCACAGTAGAAGAGCACGTAAAATACAATTTCAAGCAACTGAAAATACTATTTTATGCAGCTAAAATGTAATTTATATCCACACTCAGATTACAGTAACTATAAAGATGCAATTAATTAGTAAAAATTAAGCATTATGTTATACAGTGACAAAAACAGTAAAAAAAATATTGCGGTTAGAAACTTTATTTTTGTTAAGTCTTAAATTATAAATACCGGGACGTAATTTTTAATGGAGTCATCGGCCTCATTGCTCTAAGACTGCTAATGCATAAGTGCCTATATTACAATTAAATTAATTAATTTACCAATGAATTTACAATTAACACATTATTCATAATTATCATTGTAATATATAACAACGTTTTTCTCTAATTTGATATTGTGAAACTGCCTTTTCTTAGACAGAACCATTTTGTAAGCGAAGAAATTCTTCTCAGTGATACCAAAGCAATGGATGCATATTTAGATATAACAATATTTTCCATGCTGACTATATCCTCCCGATTCATCACATTCCTATTGTTTGTCAAGTGATCAACAAAACCTTCCAGGAATTTCTTCATTCCTACAACCAAATTATTACAGGATATTTGAACCAAACTCAGTCCATGACATTGAAAATTTTCTCTTTCACTGCTACACGAAAATAAAAAAATTACGTAACAAATAGAAATAGGCAATTTTAGGCTCTAAAACCTTAAACCTTAAGGGGTTAGGTACAGCATATAGAAGTAAAATTTTGGAAATATTCAACATTTTTTTTCCTCCATTACTCTATTTTGTACAATAATGAAAATTAATATGTGTGAAACACTGTACTTCTGCTATATGATAAACATATTTTTAAGATAAAAAATATATATATATATATTTTTTTTTTCAAAATTCAAAGTTCACTGTGCAGTGATGAAGCTTTTCCCCTCATAACTCAAAAAGTATCCAACATTCTGTGTTGAAATTTTTTGTGTGTATTTACGCATGTCATATATCCAATATGATGCAAGATCACTTCTTTATCTTTGATAGATTATCTAATAAAAAATAAATTCATTTAAAAAAATAGTCAAATATCTAACACAAAATAAAAAAAATATATTGTTTATTAAGGAATGTAGTTGAAAGAGCATGATATTGTAAACATGAGTTTCAGCAATAAAATAAAAGAGAGAGAACATGAAAAAGTTAACAAGTTTATTAGTTATGAGGGAAACGCTTCATCACTGCACAGTGAACTTTGAATTTTGAAAAAAAAAATATATATATATATATATTTTTTTTTTTAAATCGTAAAAATATTTTTTTTTCATATAGCAGAAGGACAGCGTTTTACACATACAAATTTTCATTATTGTATAAGATACAGTAATGGAGGAAAAAAAAGTTGAATATTTCCAAAAAAATTACTGCTGTAAGCTGTACACAACCCCTTAAATGAACTTAATACCAAAAAAGGAGACTTCACACCTGTGCAGAACTTTCCTACAGAAAAGTATTTGTTTTTTTTTTCTGAAGCCTAAATCTACATTTTTAGTGCGTATTTTGATAAATTCAGGGTCTATTTTATGTGCCAAAAAGTTAGTTTTTAAGGCCTACTAATCTGAAGTATAGTAATAACAGGGGAAAAGTAACTGGCCACCCTACCCCAGTATCTCCTGGCCTAGTTGCCTCATAAGTGGTGCCATACTGGTATCAGACCTGTCTTCGGACAGTTGACAAAACAATTTGGTGAAAGTAAGACACTACAATTTCAAAACAAGGGTCTATTCTTCTTCATCGTTAGATTTTATTTTATTAGGTTATTTTACTAATAAAAGATTAATCCCCGATATTAATAAGCTCACCCTTCCTCCTATGACTCTGAATGAAGCAATCATTTCATTCAGTTCAACTGTAAAAAACCTGGAGTTCATTTTGAATCTAACCTTACCTGGGATACGCATATCGAACACACATGCAAGAAAGTATTTTCCACTCTTCACTCATTAAAAAGATTGTACCACTATCCAGCTAAATTAAAGCAGACGCTTGTACAGACTCTTATTATGCCTCATTTCGATTATTGTGACGCTTTTTTCGGTGATCTCAGGGTGGATTTATCCCAGAAACTGCAACGTGTTCATAATGCGTGTGTTCGTTTCATTTGTAATGTCCGCTACTACGATCACATTTCGCCTTCTTTCGATAAATTATTGTGGCTCAGGTTAAATGAGAGGAGAAAGTTACATTCCCTTTCTTTCTTATACCGAATTTTGCACACCTCTACTCCCTCTTGCTTATCTGTCCGATTCCACAGTCTTTCTCGGTATCATAACTTAAATACTCGGTCACAATATGATAACACGCTAGAAATACCACTGCACACATCATCTCTTTATTCTTCATCTTTCACTGTTGCTACTTCTCGTCACTGGAATTCTCTGCCGCCTGAAGTCAAGGGCTGCCGAACTTTAATTTCCTTTAAATGTAAATTAGAAAAATATCTTATGATGAGTTGCCAGACCTAACGTGTTGCAAATGTGATCCATTGTATTTATTTTTATTTTTTTTTGTTTCTTATTTTTATTATCTAAATCGTGTTTATTTATCACTTAATGCCAATATGTATCCCACTGTGTTGTTGTTTTTTATTATTAATCTATTTTTTGTGTACATTTTCTTCAATTGTCGGTTTCTGGTTTAATTATGTAAATCCTACTTAATTGTAATCTAATACTAATATGTATACTAATGTGTTTATTTTTATTTTTACTGTGTACATTTTTATTTTTTATTGAATTATCGGCTTCTGTTTTTATGTGATTCATATTTGATTCTAACAAATTAATATGCATTTCACTATGTTTATTTTTATTTTGTGAGGTAAATTTTATGTAATTACCTCTTTTGATCTCATTATGTATCAGTATGTAATTACTTAATTCTGATCTAGTTTTATGTTCAACTGTGTAAGCAAGTTTTAATCCTGGTTGAGTGTAAGAGAAGGCCTTACGGCCTTAACTCTGCCAGGTTAAATAAAGCCATTATTATTATTATTATTATTATTATTATTATTATTATTATTACTACACTGTATCAACATCTAGGTTATTTAGCGTCTGAATGAAATGAAGGTGATAATGCCGGTGAAATGAGTCCGGGGTCCAGCACCGAAAGTTACCCAGCATTTGCTCGTATTGTGTTGAGGGAAAACCCCGGGAAAAACCTCAACCAGGTAATTTGCCCCGACCGGGATTCGAACCCGGGCCACCTGGTTTCGCGGTCTCATCGTTAGATATGGTAGATTTTCGCACTCATGTTAAATGCGAAATGTGTCTAAGTAGTGTCGAAATATAAAATGTTATATTTATTGTAATAATACTCTTTATTGTTAGATACGTTATTTAATCTTGCCTATCTAGTGTTTCTATTTATTGTAATTTACACTTCCATTCTGAATTTATGTTTTGTTGTCACGATATAATTTAATTGTTAAAACAACTAAAGCGTATCTAAATTGATATTAAAAAATAAATAAATAATAACAACAGTTCTGTAATTACAACTGTTAAAATATTTGCTGCATTATGTGATGCATTAGGAACGAACCTGTCATCACACTAATGCGTTAGTGCAACGAATGTCCGCATGCATTACCGACTCCAAAAGCTCGTTTATACTCGTATGTCAACATGTTTGCTCCAGTATCCTGTAATATAACAAGCCGTAGCTGTCTGTGTGAACGGCATTAGCTATCATTCTATTCGTTTAAAAGAGGGAAACGTAAATACCAGGATTTTCGAAAAATAATTAAAAAAAACTGTCATTGTCATTAGCTAAAATAATAGGAAGCTTTTAACAAGCTGCACTGTGGTTAATGGGCGGGACTTGTGTTTTTATTTTTTTTATTGGGTTATTTTACGACGCTGTATCAACATCTAGGTTATTTAGCGTCTGAATGATATGAAGGTGATAATGCCGGTGAAATGAGTCTGGGGTCCAGCACCGAAAGTTACCCAGCATTTGATCGTATTGGGTTGAGGGAAAACCCCGGAAAAAACCTCAACCAGGTAACTTGCCCCGACCGGGATTCGAACCCGGGCCACCTGGTTTCGCAGCCAGACGCGCTGACTGGGGGACTTGTGTTCCGAGGAAGTGCTTGGACATGGGTTCGAACCACGTTTAGGATATTGGACTTTTTCCCTCAGTTTTTCGCCAATTGTAAGGCAATGTCAGGTTGTCCTGTGGCGAATTCCCGTACTTATATTGTCAAAATAGCTTCCCACTATCACCAATTTAATCGATGTTAGATAACAGAATAGTTAATCAGTGCCATAAAATGAATAATAAAATGTATAGGGGAGACTGTTGTACCTTTAGCATAGTGTACCTTTGAACATTTTTTGTTTTTTATTTTTTGCTGCTACCTAGAGGACTCAAATTGAAGTAGATTGTAGAGAAAGCCGCTAAGTAGCTCTGGTCGTAGTTTTGGTTTGATTTATTGCAAAGTGTGAGTTCTGTGAACGAAAGAATCTTTTTTAGTACCAAAAGTAAACATTTCGTTCATTGATAAAAACAGATTGTATTTGCTACCATCCATTAAGTACAATGTGTTCCGTATCATCTGGTGAGTAACAACACATTTTAATTTCCATGATTTTTCGAACCTCTAGTTTTGGTAGCCACATTTGTTTAAACGTGCACCCCCTTGTACCTTTGAACACAGAACATCTTGTACCACGGAACATGTTCCAAGGTACATAATACTATTGGTTTTTGTTTTTATTTTATTTTAAGATCATGCCACGAACTAAATCTGGAATTAAGAGATCCCACAATTGATTCGGATGCCATGAAGAAGCAGTTATTGCTCCTCCAGGAAATAAAATCTCAATCAGAGCAGCCTGCTCTGGTTTATGATTGCAAATACATTTTAAATATGATTGTCAGTGCTTACAACTATATTCCCACCTATATTACATGTGTTCCAAATTACAAGAGGGTATGTTCTAAGGTACATGAACCTGTTGTACCTTTGAACATATTATATTTTATTTTTTCCATCCTTAATAGATGTGTAGAACAGTAAAATATATACACGAAGTTGTAAAGGAATCTTCAATAATTATTTAAAGTATTTTTCAATTTAAAAAATATCATTTCCAAAAATTAAAAAAAAAAAAAAAATGTGAAAAGTGTTTAAAGGTACAACAGTCTCCCCTACGATGGAAGAATCCAAGTGAAATGGTTAATTGTGAAAAAGTGTCTGCTATCAATTGTCGTATGTTAGACAGAATCATTTTTATCTCCTTAAAAGGAATTGAACGTGAACGCATTGCAAAAGCATAATAAATTTTTCTCTTATTTTAAGTGAAATATCCCCATGAAGCTCCCTAATTACTCTAAATTAATTAATAATTACATCTCACCCCTCTCTTCGTAATTGAGCCACCATATAGCCAAATGGCTAGTCTCTAAATTCAGACGATTCAACAAGGCTCATGACAACAATCACCTCCTACATAATAGCCAAATTGGCTAGTCTCTTATATATGAGACAACTCATCCTGCCTAAGGTATTCCGTGGTTTTCCTAAGGCGTAAGACAAATGTCGGGATGAGCCCTATAAGAAATGGGCCACGAACCTATATGCCCTTCCCCATATATATTCCCCTTTATTATAAACGGCGTATGCCCTAATTCAGAACCTATAAATTGTCTATTAATATACGAGGTCACTCAATTAGTCGCAATTTGAAAGGACAGGGACCTCTCAAATTGCAGAATTAGATTTCACGGCGCTTCTTCCGACGGCCTTCACATGCCTTGTCATCGAACAACAGATGACAGCGTCTTGCCATCCTAACGGCAAACACCAGCCATCTCCTCCTCGCCCCGTTCCGTGATCACTTGATCAAATCTCCGTCCCCCTCGCGTATGTGGTACCTAAGAGGTTACGTCCAATTTCGGCTTCCCCTTCAAAATTTTCTAGAGCTCCTTCAGTGGAGCAGCGTAACCCGGAGTGAGACTAGTGGCCAACAGGCTTGGAGCTCACATATTTAGTTTTGTACAGCCCCCAACCCCTTGAAAGGACGCGTTTTGCGTACCTTTTAAATTTGTCCTCCCAATTCTCTTTCGATTTTTCGGAACTGAAAAAGTTGTAGTCGTAAGTTCATGTAATTTTCACAGCGTTCTAATGGAACTGTCTTTTTCTTTCTCTTTTGTTTCCGAGAATTCGAGTATCGATTCAAGGTCTCCAAACCTCTCCATAATTAATTCAACTCACATTATTGCCGTAATACTTCAACATAAACGGAATTTTTACGCATCCATACTTAGGCTATAAACATTGTCACTGAATATTAAGATTTCCAAAAGAAAAAGATAAAAATAGTCCCCACTAACATAATTTCCAACGGAGAAGGATCCAAATCAAATAGTCCCACATTTAATGTCCCACATATAATAGGGTCAACATAATGAAGAGGACCACAACAAAAATGTCCCACGTAGCTGAAAGGTCCACAGGTCAATAGTCCCACATGTAATGTTCCACATAAAATTGGTTAAACCATTAAGGGCCGATTGAATAAACCATTTAATCTTAGATCAGAGGTTAAATAGATCCTCGTTCTAGCTGAACTTGGAATTTTGTGTTGTATAAAGTCTAATCTGAGATAAACTTGTCTCAAACTAAAGTCAACTTTGACTGAAGAAATTTCTCCGATAAGTTAGATGATCCAAGTTCAGTTATTTCTTTTCTGTTTGAAATATACGAGTGGCAGACTGTGCAAAAAGAATAACCATTATTATTATTATTATTATTATTATTATTATTATTATTATTGTTAATATTAATAAATATGGTAGGTACATGTATTTATTTTTTTTTTTCAATTTCTTGCCTTAATACACAAACATTCTTATATTTTATAAGGCTCTAACGTGTTCAGCAGTATGAAATAACATAACCTATAATTATATTATGTTTATAACAACCATTAATTATTAATGGATATGATAGGTACATTCATAAATTTGCAATTAACTGTATTACTAAACGAAAATTGTCGTTTTATAAATCTTTATTATGTTTAGCAGTATCAAACACCGTAACATGATAACAATTTGGAGAACTGTGAATCTTCTTCTTATTGTCCGCCATTATTTATAAAGCACAAAACAAACCAGTGTCTCCAACAGAATGTACGGAAGTCGCCAAAAATTAGTTGGAAAGTAGCTAGATTTCCATTATTAACGTCGACCTGGTTGGCGAGTTGGTATAGCGCTGGCCTTCTACGCCCAAGGTTGCGGGTTCGATCCCAGGCCAGGTCGATGGCATTTAAGTGTGCTTAAATGCGACAGGCTCATGTCAGTAGATTTACTGAACAAACCTGTAAAACATGGTCCGCGCATCACATACTTCACCTGTTTATGTGATGTTGCCAAATCCTTTTCACGTGAACTTAGACTGCATTTGAACCAGGGTAATTTGATCGCAGAAAAGTTTTATACAATAGAAGAAGTGTCTGAACTCGGTTCACTTTCCGATCTTCGATCAAAGTTGATCTTTAGTCAGGGAGTTTTATACAATTGGGCCTAAAAAGTCTTTCAACTAAATGTCTCACACATACTTAATTACATCGCATTTAATAATGTTTTCAATAATAATGCCATAGCATTGAAATGTGGATTGTCAAATTAAAATGTAGACTGTCAGAATGGCTCAAATTATCTCTAGCCAAAAAGCAAACCAATGTCATTACACCACGATAATCTGTACCATTGTCATCAAGACAACCGAAAAGGTGACAGAAAATATTGTAGATGTTTTGATTAGAAGAAATATAATGCGAGATGTACGACTAATTGAGATTTAGGAAACCTTAGAGTCATAAAAGATGGCACAGCAAACCATTTGCATCCTCCAAAGTCAGAGAGGGAGGTTCTGAATAACATACCAAGGACAGCCAGAGGTAACACGTAGGACATTTAAAAACTAACGTAATTCAATACTGACTTCCCAGAAAAAGGATATTTGATTAAAGTGGTCCTTATGAAACGCTGGTCATTTTAGTATATTGGATCTTGTAGGCCGGGAAAAGGTGGATTCTAATCTATACTAATAATAAATCTGTAGCCGACATTTTTCTACTAATTTTCGATTTTCCTAAAATAATTGGTCCTAACATATATAATTAACCGCCCTGAAACCGAAAATCACTTTTTTGAAATTTTGTATGTCTGTCTGTCTGGATGTTTGTTACCTTTTCACGCGATAATGGCTGAACCGATTTATGTGAAAATTGGAAAATAAATTAAGTTCGTTGTAACTTAGAATTTAGGCTATATGGCATTCAAAATACGTTATTTAAAAGGAGGGTTATAAGGGGGCTTGAATTAAATAAATCGAAATATCTCCCTTATTATTAATTTTCATGAAAACTATTACATAGCAAAAGTTTCTTTAAAAATAATTTCCGATAAGTTTTATGCCATGCAAAATTTTGATAGGAGTGATATTTAATGAGATAAATGAGTTTCAAAATTATAATAACAACGCCATCTAAGGCGGTGGAATGAAATAAAAAACAAATGACTTCGTCTATAAGGGGCCTCGGACAACAACAATCGAAAGCTATGAAACATACGGTAGCCTACAGAGAATGTTTCTGTGTTTGTATGAAGTAATATCGGAAGCTAAATTAACCGATTTGTATAATTAATTATTAATTTACCATTGGAAAATGTAGTTTCTCTAGATGGACATAATGCTATAATGTTTTTACAGTAACTTCTGAGTGAATCGAGGACAGGTAAGATAAAAATAGCTTCTTATGCACAGAAAACTTGATAGGCATGCGTTTCCTGTATTTCCTAAAATAATTTTTATGACCAAATGAGTGGTCTCTGGATCAAAATGATCGCATTTTAATTTTTTTTAATACAATTTAAATCAAGTAACATAATAAATGATTTATCCTTCTATCAAACACGAATGTTCCCTGGATCAAATGTCCTATTTTAATTATATAATTACTTTATATTTATTTCTAACGGGTGCAGCGGAGCGCACGGGTACGGCTAGTAACAAATAAATAGGCAGAGGCACTGTCATATTAACGAGGACTATTTTCTATTTATCCTCGACATATTTAACTCTGAAGCACCATTTCGTAACAGTGGACCCGTTACAATCCCAGAATAGTACTAACTATTCTCTTTGCAATAGAAAAATAGATAAACAAGCAGTTTATCTTATCTGTCAGGCTGCACATGTGCTTTGAAGAATCTCGTCTTTGCTGATTTCTTCCAGCATTTTGTCTCTGCAAGACTCGTTTGTTGGACACCCCTGCTTTGTTCAGTCGTGTGGCAAGAACAGACGCAGTTCTACGTAACGTTCCTTGCCACATTAATCTTCCAGCAGAGAAGCAAGCAGGAGTCTCAACAATTTCCTTCACATTCGTCAATAGTGTGACGTAACAGCAGACAACGCACACCTAGCCACAAAAATTGTGTCGCCTACCGCGATACCATCCGTCGCTCTCAAGCTGAGGGAATATTGATGGGTTCACTGCTGCGTGTACAAATTGTAACAGCGGTAACGTATTGTCATTGTCTGAGTACGAAAACAAGGTTTTGACAAAGCATTCACAGACTGCAGTTTCTAAACCTGATGTTAAGGCAGGTGTAAATGATTAAATTTGTTAAATGTTTGTTGCCATCTCTCGTTAAACTGATAGAAAGATGTATTGAAATAAAGGTTAGTAAACCATCTATAAAAAAATAACATTTTGAGCGAATTTAAATTTGGATTTCGTACATCTAACGTGAAAAATGATGCTATTCTAGCTGTTACATGGAATATTATGAAAAAAATTAGATATGGGAAATGTTTAGGAATATTTCTTGATTTGAAAAAAGCGTTTGATACAGTTAATCATGATATCCTTCTTTCAAAATTAGAAAACATTGGGATTAGAGGAGTTGTACTCAAACGTTTTCGTTCATATTTAGAAAATATATATCAAAAAGTGAAAATTGACAATTATAATAGCAATTATAAATTGATCGATATTGGAATTCCACAAGCTACAGTATTAGGACCAATCTTATTTAATATATATATATATATATATATATATATATATAAATAATTTGTTTAAAATTGATCTAAAGAAATATGGTGGTAATATATTTTCTTTTGCAGATGATGCTGTACTAACATTTAATGAGGAAAATTGGGATAACACTTTTTTAAATGCTAGCAATGGAATTAACGTAGTGAAAAATTGGCTTGACTCTAATCTCCTGTCCTTAAATACTAATAAAACTACCTATATTCCATTTTCTTTAACAACGAAAAGTTTACCGCCTCCTACGTATAATTGAGAGGAGTCAGAAGCAAAGGGGTATAAGTGCAGTTAAGTTATTTGTGAGAAAATGTGGTTCAAAGTACTTAAAATTTCGTAAATTCCTTGAAATTTTTTATTTCAATTTTAGTGTGTGATGTGGTTAAAAGATGCATTCCTTTGCCACTAAAATTTTAAATGTTTTAACTTGCCCTAGTTGCACTTTTGCTTTTAGAAATGTCACTTGTACCCCTTTGCTTCTGACTCCCTCAATTATCACTTAGTAATACATAATATTTCATGTAATGAATTAAGAAATAATTATTGTAATTTCCCACATCTAACACCTTCCACACAAGTTAAATATTTAGGAGTTATATAGATCAGCATTTACATTGGGATAAACAAATTGATTTCATGGGTATAAGTATAAGAAAGACAAGTTTTAAATTCATAATACTTGGAAATTTTATCACCAAGGAGGCATTGAGAATAAAATTTTTAGCTTTACTACAATCATTAATACAATATGGTATAATAAATTGGAGATCATCATCTGTAGCTAGTTAAATAAAATAAAATAAACTAGAATAAAATAAAATAAAACAAAATAAATAAATAAGATGATTTGTAATATAATTCTTATTGCTTATGAAAGTGACGTTTAAAATGGCCCAGCGTCCACCACTGTGCACTAATGGTTAGTATGTTGTCCACGAAACGAGGTTTCATGAAAGGGTTTCAAATTCTGTTTGGGACAAGAAATCTGGTTTCGTTTCTCCTGAGGTTTTCCCTCTCAATCACTTGAAGTAGAAGTGCTGGGAAATTTTCGGCGTTGTCCACCGGTGTGGAGTAACGTTTAGCATGTCTGACCCTGAAATGGGGGAGCCTGGGTTCAAATCTTGATTGGGACAAGTTATTTGGTCAAGGTTTTTCCTCAATCAATTAAGAGCAAATACTGAGTACCTTCCGGCGCTGGACTCTGGAATCATTTCGCTGGAATTTTCACTTTTATTTTACTCAGACTCTATATAACCACAACAGTTGATAAAGCGTCGTAAAATAACCAATAAGAAAAACTTCCGGCGTTGGACCTCAGACTCATTTCGCCTTCATTCATTTCAACTTAATCTATCACCTTAAGGAAGCTTGAAGTAGAAAAAGAAGCACCTTCTGCGGACCTCTGGGAAAATAACTAAGAGACCAGTGAAGTGCTTTGTGTGGAGTGTGGCATTGTATGGGGCAGGAACATGGACATTACGACGAAATGAAGAGGAACGACTACTGTTCTCCAATCAGGAGATCAACCGTGAAAGGAATGTGCTTACTATTGCGTCATCTATTGGAGCGAAGTAGATAAATAATATTACCGTTATAATGTCAGTTTAAAAACCATGCGCTCTCCTGCATATGTTATTTCCTGTATGGAGAGATTAAAAGACCAGGAGATTAACTGTGATCTAATTTTTTAACTAGGGTAGTATCAATATGTCTATATCAATGTTATGGTTTGTGCTGTGAGAGCTAGCCAATAGAGATAAGAGTACCCACGTGTGTGACCTTATGACATCAACATTCATTCACAGCATTACTCCCCTTCGTCTCATCCGGCGGAGACTTTCTCGTGGTTGGAGCACAGTAGAAGCATTTGAAATGTGGATATGGAAAAGAATGGAGCGTGTGAAGTGGACAGAGAGAATAAGAAATGAAACTGTCTTGGAAAGAGTTGGTAAAGAAGAAATAATACTGAAACTGATCAGGAGGAGAAAAAGGAATTGGTTGGGTCACTGTCTGAGAAGAAACTGCCTACTGAAGGATGCACTGGAAGGAATGGTGAACGAGAGAAGAGTTCTGGGTAGAAGAAGATATCAGATAATAGACGACATTAAGATATATGGATCATATGAGGAAACGAGAAGGAAGGCAGAAAATAGGAATGATTGGAGAAAGCTGGGTTTGCAGTGAAAGATCTGCCCTTGGGCAGAACACTAAGTGAATGAATAAATGAATGAATGAATGAATGAATGAATGAATGCCTTCATCAGTTCGCATCATAAACTTCAACAGCTGATGTTGTAAGCTGTCTCGCCTTCAAGAGGAACAATCCAATCTTTCTCCATGAGGTCAAGACATGCAAGCGAACCCCTATTCCGACTTAGCATCGAGGGTGGTACATATTTCCTCTGGAGGTTCTATTTTTCACTTACTTACTTACTTACTGGCTTTTAAGGAACCCATAAGTTCATTGCCGCCCTCACATAAGCCCGCCATTGGTCCCTATCCTGAGCAAGATTAATCCAGTCTCTATCATCATATCCCACCTCCCTCAAATCCATTTTAGTATTATCTTCCCATCTACGTCTCGGCCTCCCTAAAGGTCTTTTTCCCTCCGGCCTCCCAACTAACACTCTACATGTATTTCTGGATTCCCCATACGTGCTACATGCCCTGCCCATCTCAAACGTCTGGATTTAATGTTCCTAATTATGTCAGGTGAAGAATACAATGCGTGCAGTTCTGTGTTGTGTAACTCTCTCCATTCTCCTGTAACTTCATCCCTCTTAGCCCCAAATATTTTCCTAAGCATCTTATTCTCAAACACCCTTAACCTATTTTCCTCTCTCAAAGTGAGAGTCCAAGTTTCACAACCATACAGAACAACCGGTAATATAACTGTTTTATAAATTCTAACTTTCAGATTTTTTGACAGCAGACTGGATGATAAAAGCTTCTCAGCAGAATAATAACAGGCATTTCCCATATTTATTCTGTGTTTAATTTCCTCCCGAGTATCATTTATATTTGTCACTGTTGCTCCCAGGTATTTGAATTTTTCCACCTCTTCGAAAGATAAATTTTCTATTTTTATATTTCCATTTCGTACAATATTCTCGTCACGAGACATAATCATATACTTAGTCTTTTCGGGATTTACTTCCAAACCTATCTCTTTACTTGCTTCCAGTAAAATTCCCGTGTTTTCCCTAATCGTTTGTGGATTTTCTCCTAACATATTCACGTCATCCTCATAGACAAGCAGTTGATGTAACCCGTTCAATTCCAAACCCTCTCTGTTATCCTGGACTTTCCTAATGGCATACTCTAGAGCAAAGTTAAAAGGGAAACAGGCAAAATTTAAATTCTTACAGGATCCAGTTGAGGCTAATAGAGATAATTATTTCAATAAAAGACTGGAAGCAAATCGTACGCTTAGAAATAAAAAGAGAGATTACTTGAAGGGAAAACTGAATGAGGTAGAAACAAATAGTAAAAATTCTCCTCGATCCGCAACCTGAGGAAGCGCCATGCCGTGGTGATAGGGACCCACAATACATGGTTTGTTTTTCACAGTGGACTGAAATGTGTGTCCAAGAATCCTTTTTTACACGTAGTTACCGGCGTAACTCAGGCGACACGTTTTTCCAGTTGGTCTCCAGCTCTGCTAGGGCGTGAGTTCGATTCCTGCATGTGCGGTTTACCTAGTTGGATTTCTTCCGAAGTATTCCCCAACTGTAAGAAAAATGTTTGGTAATTCATGGCGAATCTTCGGCCTCATTTTGCCAAATGCCATGATTTCCATCGACGCAATATAACTCGGTAGTTGATACAACATCCTTAAATAACCTAATAAAAAAAATCCATGAATTTGCAAATATGTCTCTTGTTCAATTCTCTCAATTTGCATAAAAATATTGTACAGGGACATCATTTTATTTTTACTAACATTTCTGATATTAACCTGGCTATACCTTTGGATCAACGGTTGCTACCCCCTTCCACGACTGGAGTTCGATGGCGTAATATATGAACAAATCACTTTACTAGGTATAGGAAGGGAAGACAAGTAGTTAATCCATTTACGTAAACTAGGAAATATCACGCTTTTGAGTTTAATAATTTTCATTAGGTTTTTGTTTAATCAGAATACAGTACAGTATTAACAATAAGTGTTTTTACTCACCAACTGAGCTGTTCATGTGGGCGTATTCATTATGCAGTGTATATTATACTGTCCACAACACATTAGCGTACATTATAGAGAAGGAAGTTAAATTGAAAAATAATCATAATATGAATATTTAAACACATTTTTCAAAATGGTGGCGGTTCATTTCGATACAGGCTTCAGTTCTAATGTGTGTAATTCCAATTACCAGTTTCGTCCTTCGTACAGTACTAGTAACTCATGTTGAAATAATTCTGTACCTACTCTGTAAAAGAGTACCTTTCGTACTGTAAATTCAACCTTCACTTCTGCTCGATCCGAAAAGATAAAATTACTCAGACATGCTATCTACTGTCCGTCCAAGTGGTTATGTCGCAGGATCGTAGAAAGGAGGGAAATCACGTAACAGTTAATTACTTAACGAGGCCCTTTTATTTAAGTTAATTTAAACAATTGTATGGGTATAATATTACGTAGATGTCCAATTCCTAACAGAAATTAATGTTCTCAGAAAAGAACTAAGACAGCTCAGTCACTAGCCTTTACAGAGGGGCGAATAGAAGCTGGTGGGAAAAACCGGAATGTGACTTAGGCAAATGGACGACATTACCTGTGCGAAAATGATGCAATATTGAAAGCTCTTTCGTCATTGGAAAACGCGAACATATTTTTGGAACGTACTGCGACGGTAAGGCTACTGTGACTGTATATGCGGTCTTGGATCTGTGTGGAGGACGGTTGAACTTCATTAGTAGAAGGGGTGGGAGTGAAGTACATTAAAAAACTCGGGTACAATAAAAATTGAAGTAAAAATAAAATGATGTCCCTGTAGTAGTGTTTATTGTTGCGTCTGTATGAAAGATATTCAATGCAAAGCGACATAAAGCGCTTCATTTTTGCTTTATTGTTTGTGTATTCCGAACAAAACACGATGTTATAAACCCCAAAACACAAATTATTCTCATTATAGCTATATTTATATTAAAACAGAAAATGTAACGTTTTCTGATCGGCAATTGTTTTTGTATTTTAATCGCGAAATAAAAACAGAAGGGGGCCGTGAAATTATCCACCGAATACAATCGTTTAAAATCTACATATTTTATCATTATGAAGTTACACCAAGTTAATTTAAAATGTAATTAAATTTTCATTGATGGTTGTTATTGTCCTCGTTCAATAACGGAGGACAGAACCACGCCTCCATGGCCCGCTCTCTTGAACTGGAGTAAATTAATATCGCATAATTAAATACAAATATAATACAATGTTCCGTTCTTGGAACTCCATTTTCCATACTTCGATCACTGATAGCAAATGAAAAGTACGCCGGTATTTAAATTGCTTCCCTTTGCAAATTACCTCCTTAATAAAAGTCGAGGGAAAAAGCAGAGAATAACTAATGAATGTAATAAATGAGTTTCTCATATTCCCGTAGTCATTAGAGCACGTGGGGCGCGCGTTTTATTGGATTCAGGGTTATCAAACCATTCGAGCCGTGGAATTCTGCAATTCTCATCCCGTAATGGACAAGAGGTGACGACTCCTATTACTGAGAGTAATAAATTGTTTTAATACAGCATAAGGATTAAATCAACAGACCATGCAAGTTGAGTTGCAGACTGTCACACTCTATTCTTAATCACTCGGACATTACAGACCATTAGGACAATTTGTTTTATTAAAATACTCTGAAACCTAACGTTATTTTATCTGCCTATCTATACACCTACTTGTCAGTTTTCAAGCTGTCCTCCCATCCGTCTTATCTATTTATCTGTTTTTCTGTCTGTCTGTGTCTGTGTTTCTCTCTCCGCCACCTGGCTCTTTATCTGTCTCTCTTTGTCTCTCTGTCTCTCAGTCCCTGTGCCTCTTTGTCTCTCTCTCTGTCCCTCAGACTGTGTCTCAGTCTCTCAGTCTCTGTGTCTCAATCTCTCAGGCTCTGTGTCTCTCAGTGTCTGTGTCTTTCTGTCTCAGTCTCTGTGTCTCGCAGTCTCTGTCTCTGTCTCTCAGTCTCTCTGTTTCTCAGTTTGTGTCTCTCAGTCTCTGTCTCTCTCAGTCTCAGTCTCTGTGTCTCTGTCTCTCAATCTCTGTCTCTCCTCTGTCTAAGTCTCTGTGTCTCTCAGTCTCTGTCTCTGTGCCTCTCTCTCAATCTCTCTCTGTCTAAGTCTCTGTGTCTCTCAGTCTCTATGTCTCTCTGTCTCTCAGTCTCTGTGTCTCTCAGTCTCTGTGTCTCTCAGTTTCCATCTCTCAATCTCTCAGTCTGTCTCTCTGTCTCTGTGTCTCTCTATCTCTCAGTCTCCGTGTCTCTCTGTCTCTCAGTCTCTGTGTCTCTCAGTCTCTGTGTCTCTCATTCTCTGTGTCTCTCAGTCTCTATCTCTGTCTCTCTGTCTCTCAGTCTGTCTCTCTGTCTCTGTGTCTCTCTAGCTCTGTCTCTGCGTCTCTCTGTCTCTCAGTCTCTGTGTCTCTCAGTCTCTGTGTCTATCAGTCTCTCTGTTTCTCAGTCTCTGTGTCTCTCAGTCTCTGTGTCTCTCTATCTCTCAGTCTCTGTGTCTCTCAGTCTCTGTGTCTCTCAGTCTCTGTGTCTCTCAGTATCTCTGTCTCTCAGTCTCTGTGTCTCTCTATCTCTCAGTCTCTGTGTCTCTGTCTCTCAGTCTCTCAGTCTCTGTGTCTCTCAGTCTCTGTGTCTCTGTGTCTCTCAGTCTCTGTGTCTCTCAGTCTCTGTGTCTCTCAGTCTCTCTGTTTCTCAGTCTCTATGTCTCTCAGTCTCTGTGTCTCTCTGTCTCTCAGTCTCTCAGTCTCTGTGTCTCTCAGTCTCTCTGTTTCTCAGTCTCTGTGTCTCTCAGTCTCTGTGTCTCTCAGTCTCTCAGTCTCTGTGTCTCTCTATCTCTCAGTCTCTCTGTCTCTCAGTCTGTCTCTCTGCCTCTGTGTCTCTCTGTCTCTCAGTCTCTGTGTCTCTCAGTCTCTCTGTCTCTGTGTCTCTGTGTCTCTCAGTCTCTGTGTCTCTCAGTCTCTATCTCTCAGTCTCTCTGTCTCTGTGTCTCTCTGTCTCTCAGTCTCTGTGTCTCTCAGTCTCTCTGTTTCTCAGTCTCTCTGTCTCTCAGTCTGTCTCTCTGCCTCTGTGTCTCTCTGTCTCTCAGTCTCTGTGTCTCTCAGTCTCTATCTCTCAGTCTCTCTGTCTCTGTGTCTCTCGTCTCTCTGTCTCTGTGTCTCTCTGTCTCTCAGTCTCTGTGTCTCTCAGTCTCTATCTCTCAGTCTCTCTGTCTCTGTGTCTCTCTGTCTCTCAGTCTCTGTGTCTCTCAGTCTCTCTGTTTCTCAGTCTCTGTGTCTCTCAGTCTCTATATCTCTCAGTCTCTCTGTCTCTCAGTCTGTCTCTCTGTCTCTGTGTCTATCTCTCAGTCTCTGTGTCTCTCTGTCTCTCAGTCTCTGTGTCTCTCTGTCTCTGTGTCTCTCAGTTTCTCAGTCTCTGTGTCTCTCAGTCTCTAACTCTCAGTCCCTGTGTTTCTCAGTCTGTCTCTCTGTCTCTCTATCTCTCAGTTTCTGTCTCTCAGTCTGTCTCTCTGTCTCTGTGTCTCTCTATCTCTCAGTCTCTGTGTCTCTCAGTTTCTGTCTCTCAGTCTGTCTCTCTGTCTCTGTGTCTCTCTGTCTCTCAGTTTCTGTCTCTCAGTCTGTCTCTCTGTCTCTCTATCTCTCAGTCTCTGTGTCTCCCTGTCTCTCAGTCTTCTTGTCTGTCTCTCTGTCTCTATCCATAGAATTAATGTCGTAGTACTAGATATTGTCATTTCGTTTATTCGTTAACTCTGTATTGAAGAATAAAATTAGTGTTGTGTGGTATAAATAATGTGTTTTTTTAATATAATTTACTTTTCATATTTCAATGTGGACACGATGGAAACTCGCGGCGCTAATGGGTTTGTGATATTACTATTATTTATAGAACTGAGTCGTTAACTGGATAAAATTGTGTAGAAATATATCACATTATGCATAAAGTAAAGCAATATATTGTGTTGTCATACATTACTAGAAGAAAAATGGTTAATTTTAAATTAGCGAGTATTTTGACATAGTAATATATCTAAATAATAAATAATATATGTAAATATGGGAAATGCGTGTTATTATTCGGATGAGAAATTTTCGTCATCTAGTCTGCTGTCAAAAAATCTGAAAGTTAGAATTTATAAAACAGTTATATTACCGGTTGCTCTGTATGGCTATGAAGCTTGGACTCTCACTTTGAGAGAGTAACAGAGATTAATGGTGTTTGAGAATAAGGTTGTTAGGAAAATATTTGGGGCTAAGAGGGATGAAGTTACCATAGAATGGAGAAAGTTACACAACGCAGAACTGTACGCATTGTTTTCTTCTCCAGACATAATTACGAACATTAAATTCAGACGTTTGAGATGGGCAGGGCATTTAGCACGTATGGGCGAATCCAGAAATGCATACAGAGTGTCAGTTGGGAGACCAGAAGGAAAAAGACGTTTGGGGAGGCCGAGACGTAGATGGGAGGATAATATTAAAATGGATTTGAGTAGATGTTGAACAGTGTAGGTGATGAAGAAATTTACATATCTGGATATTGATATTTGAGCTGTCCAAACAAAAATTAACGGCTTAAATCAGACACTTTGTACACACATATTGTATAAAATGTTCTCTCAATGTGGATTTTGCTTATCACTAAATGAATTTTTTCGGGTATATAGTCCGGGTCAGCTTACTTCATACCCTAAGGGTGAAACCTAACCATTTTCCCCCCATTACTGCACATACTAGTGGATTGTAGTGATTTTCTAGTTTGCAGGTTGAATTTTCTTTTGCCAACTTCGTTTCGAATTTCGATACTGACAAATACTACAAATGGTAGTGATTTTGTAACTGGTATGTTGGCAGCTGGGACAAATATCGACAATATTTGTCGGTACTGGAGTTCCATGAAATTAAAATTGTACTAGATTTCTGAGCCGGTTACTGGAAGCTAGTGAAATTTGAACATACTAATAATTAATTAATATCAGTATTAGTATTAGTATTAATATATAATAGTTATTTTATGTGTTGCGTCGTGGTTATAATTCAGGACTATAGTCAGATAAGTTTTCGGAGTTAGTATTAATAATTTCATGTGGTCAAACAAAATACTTTTTTAGGTTAGGTCTCGTGAGTCAATTGTTTAGTCAAACCAATGAATTTCGTATTGCCAGACAAAATACTTGGCATGTTAATCCCTAATTGTAAGAAAATATGTTACAAATTGTTGAATTATTTAGAATAACCTTCCAACATAAAGTACGGTAAGTAAATAAGTCATTTAGTACGTAGGATCGTGTGATATCTGGTAACAGTTGGCAATACTGACAAGACGGCAATATTCGCTGTTTAGGAACTGTTCTTACGTGACCCTCACTATAGTATGAGTCCCACTATTTTCTATGAGAGCATCTGTTGAAATGTAACAAATTTTCTGCGAGATCGTGCGTATTTGCTTGTTTTCCGCACAGAACCAATACGCGGTAAGTGTGAAATACCACATTCAGTATTCCCAACGTAACACACATAACAATTTCCCTCTTCTTACCGCTTAAGCGCCACATTCATTTTACTGCTTTAGGCTTTTAACATATTATTTTTAGAGACGTTTAACATAGTAATAATTATAAATTGGAAACTTACCACTGCAATTTCACCTAAATTGCAATGTTAATTATTGTTTTTAAATATTTGCAAAAATTAAGTAAAGTCTACTACTCAACGAAACTTATTGCATTCCTGATACAAGTAACATTAAGGAAGTCGTGAAAAAATCAACGAGATTCCAGATGCCGATGTTATTTCTGGAATATGTTATATAAATAATATTGTTAAAATATTAAAATGAAAAATAAATCATTACATAACCTTACCGTTTGTTTTGAGTTCGCATTTATAGACTGGGGGGAAAAAAAGACAGACGTAAATCACGGCCTGCTGGAGTATAGTAAACACAGAAAACATTTTACAGCAACAATGTTGAAGAAAGATATTTTGGTGTTCCGAAGTTGGCGTCATTAAACAGAAACCAACATGGAGATTTGATTGCAACTAATTAGAAATTCGTCTTTCAGGTATGTAATAAACGATCTTCGCACAGAATAATGTACGATACACGAGCGGTATGTTTGTTTTCATGTTCTCGGAAATTAAAAAAGCTCAACTACGTTTCGCCTCTTCAGTCTTTTCCTCGACCATGAAAACGTCAACATACCGCTCTTGTAACGCATATTACTATTACCAGTGTTGAATTTAAATTGTTGGACAGTAGTCATAAAGTTGAGGATAAATGAAAACGTCGAAATGTGAAGCTAATAATCGGGCCCCAGGCGATCCACACGTTCGGAAATTAAAAGGAAACTGTGGCGCTGGACGACTGATGAGTCTTTTTCATTTCGAGCCGAGGTAAACACGAGTTGTAATCCGTGGCTCCAGTCTGGGTAAACAGCGCTTAGAAAGTAATTATGTAATACTGCGACGCTTTGTGGCACTGTCTGCTCATATGTACATATATTGCGAATCCCGTGATCTGCTGCGTTCTGGCTGTGGATATTTCCTTACTTCGATTATCGTTTTCTTACTACTAGATTAATTTTCAATCTATTCAACGCTGGTCTTTCATAACCGGATTCAACTCCCAGAACGGAACTGAAGATTGACATCTTTCTCTTTATTTAAAAGAGTATTTCGTCGATGTTCCTGCAATAACTGCTATGTGATATATTTATCGCTTTTCAGATTTTTACTATATTAAATAACTTAATAATAATAGTAATAATAATAGTTTTATTTTCCCTGGCAGAGTTACGGCCATCAGGCCTTCTCTTCCAGTCGACCAGGATCAAATCACATACAGAAAAATAAATATCGGTATACAAATATTAACTTTAATAATAATAATAATAATAACAATAATAATAATAATAATAATAATAATAATAATAATAAATATGATGAAAAAAAGAGATTGAATACATAATGACAAACAGGAAAATACATTCTCGTATACATGTATTAACTTAAAAAAAAATAATTAATACGAATATAATCTCACAACAAAGGAATAGTACATTTAATATGATCAGCACAGCACGGGTTATATTGAGACCATGACAATTACCAAGATATTAGTGTTAATGGAAAAATAAAGTAATGACTGTATAAAATAATAATAATAATACTAATAATAATAATAATAATAATAATAATAATAATAATAATAATAATAATAATAATAATAATAATAAATATGATGAAAAAAATAGATTGAATACATAATGACAAACAGGAAAATACATTCTTGTATACATGTATTAACTTAAAAAAAAGAATTAATTCGTAGGAATATAATCTCACAATAAAGGAAAAGTACAATTAGTATGATCAGCACAGCACGGGTTATATTGGGACAATGACAATTACCTATATATTAGCGTTAATGGAAAAATAAAGTAATTACTGTATAAAATAATAATAATAATACTTATAATACTTACTTACTTAATTACTTACTGGCTTTTAAGGAACCCGGAGGTTCATTGCCGCCCTCACATAAGCCCGCCATTGGTCCCTATCCTGAGCAAAATTAATACAGTCTCAATCATCATATCCCACCTCTCTCAAATCCATTTTAATATTATCTTCCCATCTACGTCTCGGCATTCATTCATTCGTTCGTTCGTTCGTTCGTTCATTCATTCTTTATCTTCCATAGATCTTACATGAGCAATGAAGCTTTAAGATATGGAACAAGTCAAAATTGTACAATATTACTATCTATATCTCAAGCAAGGGATATAGCATTTCCTGAAGAATGGTAAGGTAAATGTCGCCGTTCTTGCCCATGACCTCTCTTATTTTCACCGTGGTGACCCGAGTTCGATCCTCATCTGAGTCACGAAGGAATTTGTGATAAACAAAGCGGATATTAAATGGTTTTCTCGCGTTCTTTCGTCTCCCCTCATCATTGGCCATCATTCCATCAATACTCCATTAACACCCTTACTCTACGGGGTCCGAGCCTGTCCTCCAGAAGAAATTTTTTTTTTTTTTTTATTTTAAGAAGTTATGACATTGCGGCATTTCCTAAAATAAATCACCCAGCCAATCCGTATGTCGTCTCTTTAATAGCCAATTCCAACAATAACGATGACGTATTAATTAATAAATGAATAATGTATTTTGGTGCTTCTTTATTTCAGTGATTTATATCTTCATACCAGCAGGACGTGTTAAAAACAGCTGCTGTAGATCTATGATTTCGGTATGAGATGGACTTGGAAAAGATTCGCGTGTAACGGTTTTTAATAATATGTAAAGCCTGAAGAAATATTAATATAATATATTATATAAAGAATATAAAGGCCGTTAATTAAACATAGTCAATTTCTATACTACTCAACTGTGGTATTAATTTACAAATCAATCCAATTCTCTGTAATGAGAATTTCAAATAACTCATTGACATCATATTGATGTCTGAATCGTTTCGACTACCAATTGCATTGTTGTCTAGAGACTAGGCCCCATGGAATGAGGAATCGACTTTGAAGTAGTCAACGAGAAGGCTCCGCCTTGATGAATTTAAATGCAAAGAATATGAAGAGAGATCTTAAAAATCAGGCAAAGCCATTCCTCAAATTGCGTTTTAAACACAACAAAATATACACGGTGGGCCAAAAAAAAAAATCACAAAATTAGAGATACTATATTTTCGGAAATACATAACATTAATTTATAATGAATATACTGTTGGAAAGAGTAAACTTTAAAGATGAGCAGACTTTTTATTTTGTTTTTTTGAGGCTCAATTAAAATCTTATGGAGATCAATACACACTGATGCGAAAAATGTGGTTTTTGAAGACAATTTATTACTTCAGAATGCAGAA
Source organism: Periplaneta americana (assembly GCF_040183065.1). Classification (NCBI taxonomy): domain Eukaryota; kingdom Metazoa; phylum Arthropoda; class Insecta; order Blattodea; family Blattidae; genus Periplaneta; species Periplaneta americana. The sequence goes on from NC_091120.1 coordinate 16,218,983, forward strand.
ACTGAATGTTGGTAAAATTAATAGTAATAATTAATGATCTTTAAAATAATCAAAATTAAAAATGATGCTATATGTGGCCGCCATTTACCCGCACAACCATTTGTAGGCGTCTTCTCCATTGTCCAATAGCACTGGATATCTGTCTTTGATCAAGCCGGTCCAAACATTCAAGAAGACGTTGTCTTAAATGTACAAATATTACGAATTCTTGTTTTGTATTAAACCGCTTTTTGTAATTCATATCATACAAAATAGTCCTTCCGGCGGAAACCATTAGAGAATCTGAGAAATGCGATCTTTCATGCAGTAATCTCTCAGGAGGAATATCATGTTCGTGTCTTGCTAATCAATCGTTGTACACTTGAAACAGACCATTCTTGCTGAGCGTAGTATTAATAGTTAAATGTAGTTAAGGGTGGGTTTCTGGAGACCAAAAATGTAACAGGACCACGATTAGAGAATGATACACAAATTGTAGTACATAATTTGAATCACAAATATACATTACTAGTGGCTTGTACAGCAAATGCTGCAAACTAAGTTCATTAGACGTTCAAATAAACATTTTTCAGATGTATTTTCAATGAAGAATACCAGACATTTTGAAAGTTATTTGCTTCCATAATAATGAAACATACCCCCTCTGAATTTTTTTTATGTCAAATACTTTTTCTTGAACCTATTCACCTTCAGTTTTTGAGTTTCAACGCGAAAACGCAAGTAACAGTGTCAGGACGATCAGTGGATTTTTCATGTGGGAGTAAAACAATAGCTATTTCAGGTCATTGTGGATTATAGGCGAAAGTTACAAAAGTCAGATTTGCTATGCTTTCGAACAATAGGCATAGGATCTTGGTATAGCTGCTGCATGTAGAGTTTGAAATGTAGAGGGTAAAATCATTTTATCCTGCTAAGAGATCTTGCTGAAATGATCGAGAGACTTCAACATTTTGTAGGCCTCTTATTTTATCAGTAAGTAATACCTTTTGGTTTTTCCTTATTAACTGTAATTTTTGCGCTCTCTCGTTGCCAATACTGAAGAGAATGACTCATATAAATATCTACACCACACCCCCATTAAGTATATAAGAAAGACCCAACCCCACTTGATTAATAACTATAAAAATATTTGATTTTTAATAACAATATTATTACCTTACGTAAGTTTTGCGGTTTTATATATAGAAATGAAGATCTAATTTAAGATATTCTCTACATCTACTTACATAACCCCAAAACGTTTCACTTTCATATCATCAATAGAGCATTAATATGTATAATTAATGAAAAATAGTCACATCATGGCATTAACTATAATAATATTTCATTTCTAATGGTAATAATGTCATCAAACCACCTCAAGTTTTGTAGATTTTAATATCCAATACACAGCTGTACTCAGAAAATTACATACCGCAGAATCAGACGTGTAAATTATGTTTTAGCAAGTCTAGAAGTTTTTAATAACAATTGAATTTGAGCTGTAAATATGTCAGCAATCCTGCAGGTCATGGCCTTCGTGTAATAGCCTATTGTTTGTTGTAGTGTCTGTTCTGTTTTATTCTGAAATGCAATTACTTCTCAAAACTGACGAAAGGTAGATTTTTTAAAATAGGAAAATTATGTAGGAAAACTAACGTTTCACTGAAAGTTACTATTTTTCTGAAAATCCTTGGATGCCAAGCTTCAAAATGACGGGTCATTGATTAAAATCCGTTCAGCCGTTTTCCCATAATTTCCATTACCAGTTCAAATTATATATACATAGATGTACATACATATACACACACTTTTTCAGTAGACTAATCAATAGCGTTTAATCTTTTTAGTTAAAATGCTTCATCGATAAAAAAGGGAATTACATGTATCTATTTATGAGAGTGTTGCTTTAGTAAAGAAGGAAGACTGTTCTAGTTGCTGAAGAAATATTCAGTTAAACAAAGATTATTGTACGATGAAAGAGTAATGGAACGGAGAAAAATTCTCTCCGGGATTTGAACCCGGGTTTTCAGCTCTACGTGCTGACGCTTTATCCGTTCCATTACTCTTTCATCGTATAATGACGCAGAATATCTGCATGAAAATATCATATGTACTTCGGTACATTAAAATAATATATATGATATGAGTAAATCACTTCGTGATTTAAGACGGCGCTTATTCCGTCGGATCCCGGCCAACTAGTCACTCATTACGAGTGCACCTCCGCACATGTGTGGACTTCGGTCCTAGTTCATAGATATGTATGACGTAGTGCAGAGGGCGGCCACTAGAGGGAACCCAAGAGTTGGAACTTAAAACTGAGACGATTCTGCCCGACGCCGGGGTGGAATCCGGTGTGGCTTAGTGGATAAAGCATCAGCACGTAGAGCTGAAAACCCGGGTTCAAATCCCGGCGCCGGAGAGAAATTTTCTCCGTTCCATTACTCTTTCATCGTATGATGACGCAGAATATCTGCATGGAAATATCATATGTACTTCGGTACGTTAAAATAATATAAAGATTATTGTGTCTGATTCTATCATAGTCGTTCATTTGTTTCTTTTCGTATATGATGAGTCAAGAAATGGTGTGAAGTTGGCACACATACACGAGTAGGTACTCGCATGGACTGAACCGAGAAATGAACCCGGATTATCGGTGTTGAAATCCGATGGCTTAGTCGTAGGCTAACAATGTTACGTCTCAAAGTTGGTGATGTGAATTATGAAAAATAGCGTGCACCATGACAAAAGACGAGCGACTCCTTTCTTCTGAATACTTATCTTTATGTAGTAGTATATTTCATGGCTTTTAGCCATTGTTTTATTTGGTTAAAAAAGAGTTTACAGTTATAGCTGGATTGTTTTATAGGTTATTTGCAAATTCAAAAGTCTTTATACTAACGGGGAGTCCATAAACCAAGAACAGTTTCTGAAGTCTGGACGGGCAATAAATGCGGCAATAAGGAAGTACAATTTTTCTCATTTTAATGAGATTTATGGGAGTGAAGCTTCGTACAGATCTTTTTTAGAATCCATGGTCATAAGCAGAGTTATGAATTCTCTGCGCTCTATTGGTATCTCGCATATAAAAAGTGCTTAAATTTTGTCTTCGTTGCCGAGGCATGTCCGAAATTTTATTGCAATGATTTCCTCCTCGAATTAAGTTTCGATGACATTTGGAACATCCTGCTGTCTGCTATGTAATCAAGAGAATTGCTCCTAAGGGCAAAAGTGTTGTATGTTCCAAATGACGTCTTCTTCTAATACTACTTAAATTTATTGTTAGTACTCTCCCTACTTTTCTTCTTTTTCTCCTTCTTCAACCATAAAGCTTAGTTTTAATGGGATTGTTCCTGTTTCTGAGCTTTTAGTCTTGTAACTATTGAGTCTTACTGAAAAACCTTTCACTTCAGCTATCCTCCTGAGCCCTGAGAGTATAGTATACTATACTTCATACATGATAATAATAATAATAATAATAATAATAATAATAATAATAATAATAATAACTTATTTAACCCGGCAGAGTTAAGGCCATATCGCCTTCTCTAACACTCAACCAGGAGTAAAACTGAGTTACAAAAAACACTACAAATTTACACACAAAACTGAATAAGATAATAATAATAAAATGTAAACAACAAGTAAGTAGAAATCACACATAATATATAACATACAGAAAGAAAGGAAAAAGCATAATAAAATGTGAACAGCAGGTCAAAATAAATGAGACATACAAAGTATAAAAAATAAGACAATTATTGATAATAATAATAATAATAATAATAATAATAATAATAATAATAATAATAATAATAATAATGATTTATTTAACCTGGCAGAGTTAAGGCCATACGGTCTTCTCTAACACTCAACCAGGAGTAAAACTGCGTTACAAAAAATATTACAAATTTACAAAGTACACTACAATTTTACACACAAAACTGAATAAGATAATAATAATAAAATGTAAACAACAAGTAAGTAGAAATCACACATAATATATAACATACAGAAAGAAAGGAAAAAGCATAATAAAATGTGAACAGCAGGTCAAAATAAATGAGACATACAAAGTATAAAAAATATGACAATTATTGATAATAATAATAATAATAATAATAATAATAATAATAATGATTTATTTAACCTGGCAGAGTTAAGGCCATACGGCCTTCTCTAACACTTAACCAGGAGTAAAACTGCGTTACAAAAAATATTACAAATTTACAAAGTACACTACAATTTTACACACAAAACTGAATAAGATAATAATAATAAAATGTAAACAACAAGTAAGTAGAAATCACACATAATATATAACATACAGAAAGAAAGGAAAAAAAACATAATAAAATGTCAACAGCAGGTCAAAATAAATGAGACATACAAAATATAAAAAATAAGACAATTACTGATAATAATAATAATAATAATAATAATAATGATAATAATAATAATAATAATAGTAATAGTAATAGTAATAATAATAGTAATAATAACAATAATGATAAAAATAAGAATAGTAGTAGTAGTAGTAGTAGTAGTAATAATAATAATAATAATAATAATAATAATAATAATAATAATAATAATAAATAGTGCAGTGCAAAGCATACAATGAATACAATATTTTTAGGTACACACAGTAAGGAAAAATATGATTATATAAAGCTCAACTTATCACATTATAGATATACCATTATCGGAAAATATGAAAACAAAAATATAAAATAAGTTAAATATCACTAGAACATAAAAAAATGTGAATACGTGGAAACATGCAATACAAATTGACTTCAGGCAGCAGAGAGTTCCAGTGACGAGAGAGTATGAAAACGAGCGAATAAATAATAGGGGGATTACGATATAAGATGTAAGGCAAACTCGGCTAATTTCGCAGTACGTCTAATTTCGCAGTATCTCATATATTAATTAGTTGTGGAGTTGTCCGTGTTCGTTTGAGCTTACAAAAATACGGATAAATGCCAGAACCTGTCGGGGATATTTCATGCAGGAAGATCCTACTGCAACGCATTCTGGCGAAAGTTACACGACTATCTGCTTTAGTAGGTGTGTGTTTGCTGAGATAGCGTGAGTGAATTTGCAGTGTTGTGTTTTTGGAAATTATATCGTCGAGATGTTCAGAATTGTAATTATCACACTGTGATTAATGAATTCTCCACATTCTTATGATTAATTTGAACCTTTGCTTGTTGTTTTATCTAATATAGTTTGTTCGTAATATGCTTTTGCCGGTACTCAATTTCTTAACTAGTTTCTGCTAGTTGCCGGCAGAGCAGTTTTCAATTTTATGCTTTTATTTAAGGTCAAAGCTACTCTTAGTTATCTGAAAATCAGTATATATGGGGTATGCTACACTGAATGGTATGCATGTTAAAGGTAAAATATTTTGAACTTAATTCTTATATTATGCAACAGACATTATTTATTTATTTACTTATTTACTTACTAACTTACTTATTCACTTCTTTATATACTTAGTTACTTATCTACTTACATATTTACGTTTACTTATTTATTATAAAGAGTGTCCCATTTATCTTGTGCACCTATTATAACTTTTTTGTTTGGATAGGTAATGGAAATTTGTTTTTGAGAGTTATGTTAGAACGAGGGGCTAATATGAGTGTAGAGATTTGGTGCATGTAATTACATTATGGTACAAGATACACGTGACGTCATCAATTTTTCAAATAGCACTACATACTTTAATCATGTTATACTAATTACACACATTAAGATGAGTTCAAAAATGCATCACAATCAATAACAGCAACAAAATGCAAAATGAATGCCATCAGAATGTGCCGTTTGTTGTGGTGTCCCATTCATCTTGTGCATTAACTTACACAAAACGAAAGACGACTGACGTCCTTACACGTCATGTCTTGTGTGTTTGCTGTCTTAACATCTAAACAAACCACAACAACTGTCCACGCCACAATCCACGTACAGTGGCCTGCACGTTCTCCGGCCCTGTCGCCACTCGACTTCTTTCTGTGGGGAATTATGAAGGACAATTTGACAACATCAGACGACATGCAGCAGCGCTTTCGACAGGCTTGTGTGTCCATTCAGCCAGCAACATGCCGGGCAGTCATACGGTCTTTCGGGGAACGCCTTCGAATGTGCTTTAATGTGAATGGTCATCATTTGGAACATCATCTGTGACTCTCAAAGCATAACATTATCACATTGGAAGTACTTTTTCGTTTCGTTTTGCTGTTGTTATTGATTAGGAAGATGACATTGTGATACATTTTTGAACTCGTCTTAATGCGTGTAATAAATGTGACATGATTAAAGTATGTAGTGCTATTTGAAAAATTGATGACGTCACGTGTATCTTGTACCATAATGTAGCTACATGCACCAAATCTCCACACTCATATTAGCCCCTATTTCTAACATAACGCTCAAAAACAAAAATTCCAATACCTATCCAAACAAAAAGTTATAATAGGTTCACAAGATAAATGGGACACCCTGTACATTTAATTAATTTGTGTATTTATGTATTGATTTGATTGCTTGTTCATTTATTTAGTTATTTATTTATTTTGTGTTTACTTCTTTATTTGTCTATTTATTTGTTTATTGATTTGTTTATTTATTTATTTTCTTATTTGTTTTTCATTCATTAATGCATTTGTGTGATTGTTTATTTATTTACGGTCTTACTAATAAAAACTCTATATACAGACGTTTAACTGTCTTATATTTAAACAATGAGTAGCTCCTTTATAAGTCGTGTGTAAATTCCTTACTAATAATCACTACATACGTCGTGTATAACAGTATAACTGTTACACAGCTACGTCATAGTTTCGTCATTACTTCGTTACGAAAGGTAATAGAATATCTGAGGTTCTCTATTGCATCCGGTAGAGCGCTCTAGTGTGGCGTGTTAAATATCGACAGTACAACTGGCTCTAATCGATTACCACACTACATTTTGGTCAAAGAATACAAGCTACAGCAATATTATTCTAATAATTCTATGATCTTTGGTTTGTTCTTCTGTGGTTATAAGGTAACCATCATCATAAAATGACAGTCGATACGAACAGCTGTTAGAGGGGCGGCCATTTTTTCGCTATATATATAGCGCTTAAACAAGGGGTTTCGTGTATATAACTACTGCAAAGCAATTCCCATTGTATAGTTACAGCCTGTTTATACGTCCATAGCTTATTCACGGTTTATTACTAACGTTTTCTGTCTCAACTCTGCATAAGTCTCGTATAAAAACTATACACGGTTTATTAGTAAGACTGTTAATCTTCACCACACCACCAGAATACAAATATATCTTAATTGCATAAATTTGTTACGCATTCAAAATCATGTAATTTGTTCAAAATTCATGTAGAAAGTTGAATAATTCCATTTTAACTCTTTCTGTAAAATATGACAAAATATCCTCGGAGGAGGGAATATTTACCTCGAACTGTCATCTCTGCACCCTTGTCATAGTCATGCCACAACTACGGTAACTTTGAAAGCAAGGATTCATATATTATCTTTGAACAATAGTAAATTGAAATTTCGATAACACCGAAGTGTCAAAATTATTACAAAGTCATTAATCGTGCAAGAGCGTGACAGATTTAATGCCTGGCAGAGAGACCTGATTAAACCAGTGCAGTGCCACATTTGCTGCAGTTTGCACAGACGCGGTGTTGTGAAAGTACCTTGTAACTGTGCATCGGGCTAGAAGAGGAGCAGTCGGTAAGACAAATGATTCTGACTTTGACAACAAGGTTCAGTGTACGGGCTAAATAGGATCTCTCTCTTCTCTCAACTTCTTTACGTCAGCGCAGCATCACAGTTACACGCCCTCGAACATCGACAAACGTCAGGTCTCGTGAAGTCTTGCGTTTGAAGCAGTAATAAGTCAGTGAGCGCCACCTTCCGCCTGGCCGTGTCTTCTTTCTTCTTGGACTGAGTCCGTAGAGTCTAAGGAAAGGATGTAGGGACATTTATGTTAGCCTGATTAAATTACAAATAAGAATGCTTTAGGGAAGTGTTTTAAAAGGTATATAAAAAGAATTTTAACAAATCTTTGTCCCTACAGTTTTGATGAAATGCATGTCGGTTTACATTTGTGCTAATAAGTGTAAATTAATTTTCCTTTTTTATTTTTTATTTTTTAACAAGTTTATTAGCAATGAATGAATGAAATGAATGAATGAATGAATGACTGAATGAATAAATAAATAAATAAATAAATAAATAAATGAATAAATAAATAAATAAATAAATAAATAAATAAATAAATAAATAAAGGAGTAAATCAATAAATTATAAAAATGAAGGAATGAATGGAAGAACGAACAAATAAGTAAGTAAATAAATAAATAGATAAGTAAATAAATAAATACATAAATGAATGAATGAATGAAAGAAAGAATGAAATAATAAGTAAGGAAATAAGTATATAAAGAAGTAAATAAATTAATTAATAAATGCGTAAAACAAATAAAAAATAAAAAAATAAAAAATGAATGAAAGAATGAATTAATAAGTAATTGAATGAGTGAATGAATAAATGAGTAAATAAATAAAGAATGAAAAAATTAAGAAATGAATAAATGAAATTTAATAATGATCTAATAAATAAATAAATAAAAATAAATACATAAATAAATATTTAAATAAGTAAATAAATAAATTAATTAATTAATCTTTCCTCGTATGAGCAAATCTGCCAAATGTTCATCTCCCTCGATGTCTATGTTCACTGGAAGACTAAAAAATTGTCTACAATATTGAAGTGTCTTAAGCAGTATTTCAAACTTGCGTCCACAACGCCACTTACGAGCCAGCAGTGGCTTTGCTTAAGTGGTCTCGTCTGAAGGGGTCCTTAAGCAAAGACAAACTCTCGAAGAGAACGAGAGAGAAAGATAAAATTGATAGAAACAGAGAGTTAGAGAAAGAGAGAGGGAGAGAGGAAGAGAAAAAGAGAAAGAGAGAGAAAGGGAAAGAAAGTAAAAATAGAAAGAGAGAAAGAGAAAGAGAGAAAAAGAGAGGAAGATAAAGAGAGAAAGGGAAAGGGAAAAAAAGAGAAAGAGAAAAAGAGGAAAAAAGAGAAAGAGAAAGGGGTGGAAGAGAAAGAGAAAGGGGGTAGAAGAGAAAGAGAAAGGGGAGAAAAAGAGAAAGAGAAACAGAAAGGGAGAAAAAGAGAGAAAGAGGAAGGGAAAAAAGAGAAAGAGAAAGGGAGGAAAAGAGAAAGACAGAGGGAGGAAAAAAGAAAGAGAGAGGGAGAAAAGGGAAAAAGAGGGGGAGAAAGAGAAAGGGAGGAAAAGAGAAAGAGAAAGGGAGGAAAAGAGAAAGAGAAAGGGAGGAAAAGAGGAAGAGAAAGGAAGGAAAAGAGAAAGGGAAAGGGAGAAAGAGAGAAAGAGAAAGAGAGAAAGAGAAAGAGAAAAAGAGAAAGAGAAAGAAATAGAGAAGGAGAAAGGGAGAAAAGGAGAAAGATAAAGGGAGTAAAAGAGAAAGAGAAAGGAAGGAAAAGAGGAAGAGAAAGAGAAAGGGAGAAAAAGAGAAAGGGAGGAAAAGAGAAAGAGAGGAAAAGAGAAAGAGAAAGGGAGAAAAAGAGAAAGAGAAAGGAAGGAAAAGAGAAAGAGAAAGGGAGAAAAAGAGAAAGAGAGGAAAAGAGAAAGGGAGAAAAAGAGAAAGAGAAAGAAACAGAGAAAGAGAAAGGGAGGAAAAGAGAAAGAGAAAGGGAGAAAAAAGAGAAAGAGAAAGGGAGAAAAAGAGAAAGAGAGAAAAAGAGAAAGAAATAGAGAAAGAGAAAGGGAGAAAAAGAGAAAGAGAAAGGGAGAAAAATAGAAAGGGAAAGAAAGAGAGGAAAGGAAAGAGAAAAGAGAAAGAGAAAGAAAGAGAGAAAGGGAGAAAAAGATCAAAAGAAAGAGAGAGAAAGAGAAAGGAAAGAAAGAGAGAAGAAAGAAAGAGAAAGAGATAGAAGAAGAGAGAGAAAGAGAGGGGAAAAGCGAAAATTGAATGAATGAATGAATGAATGAATGAATGAATGAATGAATGAATGAATGAATGAATGAATGAATGAATTAGTAAGGAAAATATAAAGGGAAGAATTAATGAAAAATAGACAGGAAGAAGGGGATATGGAGGAAAAAGAAAAAGTGAAGGAAGGAGATGAACCACGGAGAGAAGATGCGAGGAAAGAAGCAAAAGTGTAAGGAGAATAATAAGAAGAAAGGAAAGAGATGATGAAGTGTGAAAAGCTTAAGACAGCAGGGAAGCGCGTGTCTGCTGTTAGAATGTTCTGCGATATTTTCTAATCTTCTCCTGCTAATTACTTGGTTGTGACGGAAGCAAATTAAAATAAGACACGTAGAAATGACGGAGTGTATTACCGCTATTAACAAGGAGTTGAGTTTATTACTTGACGCAATTTTGTAAAGCAGGCGTACAGAGAGTGTGGGAAAGTGTGTGTAATTTATCTGCGCTATTTCTTTCTGTTATTTTAATCAACTCCTTGGCCGGGGATGTATTACGGTTCTATATCACGCATAATCCTCGAGATTTCCTTTTATCGCAACTGCGCGAGAAAACACGAGTCGACGCACGGATCTTGAAGCTGAAGGAACGACTACATGCGACGTGCAGGGGGCAAATCCTAGAAACTCGAAAATGTCAAGAAGCCGGGAGAGAAATCAAGAGTGGGTCGTATCGCCAGCGGCACAGTGGTGGAGATTTCATCAGCGAAGAGGGAAATGAAAGTATGGAATTTATTGACGCTATACGAATGTTATCTCTTATAAGAGCCTCCATCAAATTCTTCGAGGATCTTTATTGAACGCAGTCGAGACGAAATCCAGGCGCGATCAACGCTGTTATGAACTTTTCTTAACATCGAAAGCACTTAAGAGATTTCTGCGTGTACGAAATTATTATAAGGCAATAAAGAAAACTTCAGTAGAAAGTCTAATAAATGTTTCAAGAAACCAGCGTTACAAAAATGACACGTTCTTTTTCATAAGTTTCGTTTTTCTCGTCACCACGTACAGTGTATGTAAGCCCGGAGGTACAAACATTTGTTGTGTTGGTCTCTGCATGAGGAGACAAAAAGATTAGCGCCACGTTCCGTCCACCTATTTAACCAAGGAAAGAACAGGCAATTGAGGTTCCAAATAAAACAACAGCCCAAGTTGCCTGTTGTGCGAAATCGAGATTTCTTCTGATGTCAGCTCTGCTAAGGCAGAATGAACTTTACCGAAAAGAAATAGTCCAAGTCCATGTCTGTACACACCAGGCCTGCACAAGGTTTGCGCTCTCCGAGCCGGCTCACAGCTCATGAGCGGAATGCAGATATTAGCTGCGCTCTGTATAAGGGTGGACTGGAAGAAGGGGTGATCTCGTACAAAATATACACAGAAGGAAGTACTATTACGAGTGCTTATGAAATGAATTCCCGTTCAGTGTTTGCAAAACTATCTTGGACTATTATTAATTAATAAAGAAATATTTATTTTACAGAAATAATAGAAATTCTATAGCTACTTAAATATACAATATCATTTTGTAAAACTTTTATTTATGAGTACATCAAAAAGAGGTTTTATGCTGTTGGCAGCTGAAAGGAACAGTAGCCTACTGATCGTAATGAAACATCAGTTACAGATGTTCGATGTCTGCCTTTATTAAAGTTGATAATAGAAAACAGTTGCTCATAAATATAAATGTTGAGCCAAACATAGCAATCATTTTCACAGCCAGCCTGTGTAGTCGTGGATATTATTGCTAATGTTTAGTCTTGTAAAACTCAACCAGGCTAGTACTATTATTCAAACGATCTTTAGCCCTTAGGTCATATTGAAGATCAATAAGTTCGAGCTGTAAATCGTTAAATGTTAAATGTTCAAAACGAGGTTTTATGCTGTTGGCAGCTGAAAGGAACAGTAGCCTACTGATCGTAATTAAACATCAGTTACAGATGTTAGATGTCTGCCTTTATTAAAGTTGACAATAGAAAACATTTGCTCACAAATATACTCGTAAGTCCACACCTGTGGAGTAACGGTCAGCGCGTCTGGCCGCGAAACCAGGTGGCCCGGGTTCGAATCCCAGTCGGGGCAAGTTACCTGGTTGTGGTTTTTTCCGCGGTTTTCCCTCAACCCAATACGAGCAAATGCTGGATAACTTTCGGTGCTGGACCCCGGACTCATTTCACCGGCATTATCACCTTCATATTATTCAGACGCTAAATAACCTAGATGTTGATACAGCGTCGTAAAATAACCCAATAATAAATAAATAATACTCGTAAATGTTGAGCCAAACCTAGCAATCATTTTCACAGCCAGCCTGTGTAGTCGTGGATATTATTGCTAATGTTTAGTCTTGTAAAATTCAACCAGGCTAGTAGTATTATTCAAACGATCTTTAGCCCTTAGGTCACATTGAAGATCAATAAGTTCGAGCTGTAAATCGTTAAATGTTATGCTCCGTCTTTTAGATTCCTCCATATTGTACTGTAGCAGTAGGTAAGCAACGTGAAACAGTTACTGAGAATAGGCTTACATACTGCACTCCACTAGATAACTGAGTGGTCGTTTCCCTCTCCTCTACCTATAGCAAGTCTATGTCATTCTGACGAATCTTCCTGTCAGTTTCGGCGAGCGGTAAACACGGCTCTCCAGCTCCGAAGGAGCGCGCGCGCTCGTTGAGCGCTGTTTGTGCAGGTATGGTATACACCTTTGCGATGTCATCATCATTCGTTCCCATGTAACAGTATACCCAAATCTATCAGTTCTGTCACTGTTTCATTGTCGGCAGTGCCAACTTTGGATCATGTGTTGCTGCAAAGTCACTGGGTTGACAGGTCTGGAAAATGGAGAACACTCGCCAGCTGAACGAAGTTTCGACTGAATCTGATAGTGAAATTCGTCTGAAAAAAGTGCTAAGTCTGCAGAATGGAGATAAACAAGTTTAAGATGATGAAAAACTGTGGCGATGAGCAAAACTATAGGCTACCCAACAACGTCCACAAAGAAGCAAGGAGAGGAAATTGTTGAGAAAAAAGCATCAAGCTTTGAATATGTTCTTTTTCTTTTTTCAGAATAATTTGAATTCTAATTTTGGCTGTCCAAAATCTTTTGTCTGTGGGAATATGAAGAGTTTGATACCAAAACCTTCGTTGGAAAGAACCCAATTGTTGACATATTGAAAGCAGGAACATTCTTGAACAACGAAAATCAAACGAAGTATTACTACAATATATTTTTATGATGTTTTGGAATTCCCTTATAATCGATTTTTTTTATTTTAGTAGGTTATTTTACGACGCTTTATCAAAAGCTTAGGTTATTTAGCGTCTGAATGAGATGAAGGTGATAATACCGGTGAAATGAGTCTGAGGTCCAGCACCGAAAGTTACCCAGCATTTGCTCGTAGTGGGTTGAGGGAAAACCCCGGAAAAAACTCAACTAGGTAACTTTCCCCGACCGGAAATCGAACCCGGGCCACCTGGTTTCGCGGCCAGACCATATAATCGATGTTTAAATGTAGGCTAATTTCCTATTTTTGTCTGAAATATATTTTGTGCAGACATTTTTTTTATTGTTTATGTGAATTTTTGTTCATTTTATGTATTTATAATGAAGCAAAGTTTAATTCTGTAGAGCAAACAGGAGCTAAAATAAAAAACGTGAAAGCAAGCTTAACAAACCTTAATTATTCTGTACCTAACAAGCACACAAACATTAAAACTTTATGCTACATGCAGTTTGAGCATGTAAAACTATAACCTAAAACTTGTTAATAAAATGTAACCCAGAAATGAATAATTAAAAAATAAAACCTTCTCTTGTAAAATTTATTTTTCTAAACTTGTGCAGTTGCTTAATTGGAGACCTCAAATGTACAGAAGGATATGCTCTTAGGAGCCACCTTGCAAGTTACAATAAGGAGAAATATTACACCACCACCGGCAGGGATCCCAAGTCCGTCACTCTGTTGGCTAGTACAGATAACTTTGTATCTCCTATGCTACATTATTTTCATCTGTTATATGAAGGGTTCAGAACCATAGTGGGCCAAGCGCCGCTTACTAAAACCGTAGAAAAGAAGGGTTAAAATGAAGTTATTACCATAATTCAATGGAAACATATAGCAAATAATATAAAATATACATATTAAAACTAAATGATATGTCAATCTTCATTAAACTATGGTATTCATTTAACTTTAACCCTTGCTTTCTCTGTTTTTAATAAATGGCGCTTGGCCCACTATGTATGTATGTATTTATTCACACTGCAATGGGTATATACCCGTGGCAGTGGTAACTAATTACACTCAATAATGACAATAATAAATTTATTAATTAAAAATACAGTTAATAATAATACCAATAATTAATAATAATAATAATAATAATAATAATAATAATAATAATAATAATAATAATAGGGAATATCCTAAATTAAATGAAGCACGATCACTTAAAATAACATTTAAAATAAATCTAATTTGTATCTTAAATCTAAGTTCGAACTAAAACTCACGAGTAAGATATGTTCATATCTGCACAAGTACCTTTCCACATTACACTCATTTCGCTGTCAACTCACTTACTGCACTGGAACTACGACACATTTCACTGATTCTATCCTGATTTCACTAACACTTCAAAAACATTTCACTGTTCAAATACTTTGCACTGCCACTATAAACTATAAAGCTTCCCCGACAGGAACACGTTTTACTGACACAACACACTTCACTGGCACAACACACTTCAACCCTTCTGAACCCTTCATATATAATTTGAAAGGTTTATACAAGGTAGAAGTAATATAACTTAGCAGACTGAAGGCAGCTATGGAATGCATTGAAATAATTAGAAAACCTGTTTTGCGTTTTGTAAAGGGAACCCGTATGTTAAAATTTTAGATTTTCATGCATTTACATATTTTTAAGTAACTAGGCTGTTTTTGCATATAATGAGATAAAATTTTGAACACTCGTTCTTAAAAGTAGGAGAAAACATAATTTATAATTGCATATAAATCGACATAGTAGTTTTGGAATAATTCAGATGTAAATTATGCTAATTAATTATACATAATCAATTTGATAGGTACACTTTTCAAAGAATGTATTAAGCCTAGAGACTTGAAACTTTGGAGGCCTAGTAATAATGCTTTTGGCTATAATTTACTACCTCTGCTAGAATGCTGACTTATTTCTAACATTATTTAAATCAATTTCATTTTTTATAATTAATTTACATAGAAAAACAATCAATCCTGTGTGACTGGTAATGGAACTAATAATGTTAGAACAGTAATTGTGGTAGCAAACAGTTACTAATACAATAATAAAGCACTGTTCCAAATTTCAGACTGATAGCTGCAATAGTTTTTTAGAAAAGTGTACCTAAAGTATAAAAAATGTAGTTTTGAGAAAACAGTGGATAAAGTTCAAACTTACAATTACTGTAGTTTCAATGCATCCCTGGATTGTAATCATCTTCCTTCTCCTTTTCTTCCTCTTCTCGTCTTCTTTTCTGGTTCCTCTTTGCAGTCCTATGCTCTTTTGACTGGGTTTGCATCGCTTTCTCAGCTTCTTTTACTCTTCGGACATCGATGGCACATAGCGCACGTTCCATATTCAATCCTGGTTTTATGCCCATCAACTCCAGAACTTTCTTTCTGCTGCTACTGCCATCATTGAAAGTGATAACAGCATCCAGGACACCAGTCTTGAGGACATTCAGGCCCACAAACACTGTCTTTGGCAATCTTTCCCATATGCAGTTGTTGAAACTTTCATTGGGGTTTTGGGTGCAGCCGTGTGTACATTTCTCTAACAGCTTCTTGTCAGCAAGATCTCTGAATATTGGCTTTACCTTCAACATGACAGCTTCTGGTAGGGAATGTCTGTGATCATATACTACATTTTGAGCTTGTGCCTTATTATAACCGCACCACGAATCCAGACCTTTGGGACAGAGTTGATGGTATGGTTTCTCGTTGGTTGAAATTTTATGGAAGTATGTAGCCCATACACTCTTCCTCATTTCTTCCACATTCCCTGTGTTCCTTCTAATGGCTAAGCCATAGTAGGTCTGAAAGAGATCAATTTCTGTATTGGTCAAACGACCCGCTCCAGCGAGTGTCTTGCCATCATCCAGTTTTATCCCCTTTAGCTCCTTCTTGAGTCTTTCCAGTCGTGCTCCCATTCTCTTGTGAACGTGGCCTATGCATTCAAGTTTTTCAATTTCTACCCCCTCCCCATAGGGTTTGTCTTCTTGTACCTTTTTGAAACCCTTGCTGTCACCATCACCAAGATATTGCACATACCGAATATTCAGAGAATCCTCAGACTGCCTAAAAATGTTCACTGCACCTTGCACCTCCATTCCTCCACTATAACCTTTATAGTTTTTTGTACATTTATGTACAGTTCCCTTTCCCTGTGAACATGTCTGACAATATTTAGTCAATATTTCCACTGCCAACACCTTGCCCGTGAGTAATGATGTTGCAGTGACAACACCATTTAGTGACGTATGCCCCCGCTTTTGCCAACTGCCATCGAAAGCCCCACATATGTCTCTGTTGTTACCATTCAACTCCACAGTTTCCATTGCAGCTTTTCTCATTGAGGCTTCTGCAATTTCAGAGAGGGATTCATTTATAAAGAAAACTTCTCTGTCAATCCTAGCAGGTGGAGGAGGAAGATTCATAATAGCACAAAATGTTTGTGCAGCGTGTCTGCCCTTACCAATGCTTCGCATACCATACACAAGTCTTGTATTTACATTGTACAGCCTATTTCTGTTCATTGCAGATGTCATTGTGGACTTTACACTTTCACAATTACTGCAATGTAAATTTATTTTTGTTGCCAATCCCTTCCTGGAACTAATGTTTTCAAACATTTCCACACAGTCTTCACTATTGCAGTATTTGCATTTCACATGCTGTTTTATGAAGTCAGATAGTATACCTAAATCTATAATAATATTATTATTACTAGATGATGACACATTTTGACCTTCAGTACCTGTTATATTCTCATTCTCCAAATAAACAAGTTTTTTCTTGGATGAGCTAGGTGTAGGTTCATTGTTTTTCTCTGCCCTAACCTCAATGCTGGGGGTACAACTAACACTGTTTGTATTTGTATATTGATTGCCACGGAACTTACGTTTTTTCCCTTTATTAAAACTCTTTCTTCTAGGCATATTTACACAATAAGAGCACTATGAACTATATTCACAACACCACAAAATCACAATAAACAAAGCCACGTGCTAATTCACTCTCACAACTGTAACAAGCAAAGCACTGTTGGCTAATCTGTGCTAGAACAGAGTAGCCAACACAATTTTCGTCTTGTACATGTTTTCTTCTTCTTCTTACATGAATTCAAGGAGAAAATAATGATAGAAACAGCCTGCAGTCGAACGAACTACAGAAGTGGGCGTGACGCTAGCATGCATTTAAATACCCACGCACACTCAGCCATTTAAAGTCATAAAAAGACATTCAAAAAGGTCCTACCGCTAATAATGTATATATCAATCTGTTCAGAATTGAATAAGGAATAATATTAAGTAAAAATCTAAAAATGCATATTTTGGTCAATTTTAACATACGGGTTCCCTTGGAATACGTACATCTTTCGCTAGTTCAAATTTAGTAAAATTCAAAATTTATTTTCTACTTATCTCGGACCAATTTTGTGCTGAAATATGCATTGAAATAAATAGAAAACCTATTTTGCGTTTTGTAATTAAGAGATACGTACCACTTTTCGCTATTTCAAATTTAGTAAAATTCAAAATTTATTTTCTACTTATCTCGAATTAATTTTGGGCTGAAATATGCATTGAAATAAATAGAAAATCTATTTTGCGTTTTGTAATTAAGAGATACGTACCACTTTTCGCTATTTCAAATTTAGTAAAATTCAAAATTTATTTTCTACTTTTCTCGAATTAATTTTGGGCTGAAATATGCATTGAAATAAATAGAAAACCTATTTTGCGTTTTGTAATTAAGGGATATGTAACACTTTTCGCAAGTTTAAATTTAGTAAAATTCAAAATTTATTTTCTACTTATCTTTAATTAATTTAGCGCTGAAATATGGTATAGTGATTAAGCAATACTTCTAGAATGATAAACAATTTTTAGAATCCAAAAAACTTTTAATATTTTTTAAATTTGGTTGTTCAATCTGTGCGGGGAAAATAACCAAATATTGTTTTCGCTGATATCTTGTAAAATTTTAAATATTTTTAATACTTTCTTCTCTGTTTCATTCATAACGAGTTTGTTAATGAATCCTGCCATTATCAGTTGAATATATAAACAATAATTTTTTTTGCGATTTTTGCTTTGAATTGTAACATTTAATTATTTTTATATAAATAATGATTAATGAAATACTACTTGAAATAAAAGAAATGTTAAATGCAGGGTTTTTTCTTCAGGTTGAAATGCACTTGCAGGTAAAATTTTATGAATTTATCTAAAAAAATGTAGAAGTCATGAGGAAAACAGATTTGGAAAACGTAAATTAGGGGAAATGAGCGACAAACTTCTAAAGATGAGAGGTTATGTTCATATTTAAATGGTAAAGTCAATTGACACAGTTTCACGTTTTATATTAAAACTCGAAAAATTTTACAAAATTGAAGAGTCCACTGCAAGAATGATGGATGTCACTTTCTTGTCGAAAATGAACCAAGACTGTCAATGCGTAGCTTAAGACATATAGAATGTACACAGAGAGTTATATGGCATTAACACTGATAGTCATTGTCCAGTAATGATCGGAAAATCACAGTTAAGCTTTGAGCGCTAAGCATTTCAAACTTTCAATTGCTTCTCCTGCAAAATGTATTCCAAATGACATCCATCATTCTTGCAGTGAACTCTTCAATTAATATTGTAACATTTTTCACCATGCTATTGAGGAAAGTCTAATAAAAAAAACATTTTTCGGCTTTCGAAAGTATAGCCTAGCCCTTAAGTACCCGGTTAGTTATAATTGTAATTTTAAAGTTATACTGAAATTGCGCCAACGACGACCTAATCTTGTCAGTCCTCCCCTGGTGGCAATGATCTGAGTGATGTCATTAGTTGAAAGTGTATCGATTTATCTCGTTGTATGAAGTGACATGACACGAGTACATCACAGTGTGTTACGAAAGCTCTGTTGGCTCGTTAAGCAATGAATGAGTCTGTTATCTGGAAGAAGATCTTACAACATAAGTGTTCTGCACATGGGCAGGTCTTTCACTGCAAACCCAGCATTCTCCAATCTTTCCTATTTTCTGCTTTCCTCTAAGTCTCCGCATATGAACCACATATCTTAACGTCGTCTATCATCTGATATCTTCTTGTGCCCCGAACTCTTCTCCCGTTCACCATTCCTTCCAGTGCATCCTTCAGTGGGCAGTTTCTTCTCAGCCATTGACCCAACCGATTTCTTTTTCTCTTCCTGATCAGTTTCAGCATCATTCTCCCACTTTTTCCAACACAGCTCCATTTCTTATTCTGTCCGTCCACTTCACACGCTCCATTCTTCTCCATATCCACATTTCAAGTGCTTCTATTCATTTCTCTTCACTTCGTCGTAATGCCCATGTTTCTGCCTCATACAATGCCACACTCCACACAAAGCACTTCACTAGTCTCTTAGTTATTTTCCAGAGGTCCGCAGAAGATGCTCCTTTTTTTTTATTAAAAGCTTCCTTTGCCATTGCTATCCTCCTTTTCACTTCCTGGCAGCAGCTCATGTTACTGCTTATAGTATATCCCAAGTATTTGAAGCTGTTCACTTGTTCTACTGCCTCATTTAGAATTATCAAGTTTATCTTCTTTATTTTTCTTGCCACAACCATAATCTTCGTCTTGTTTGCATTTATCTTCATCCCATATTGTGCACAGCTGTCATTTAGCTCCAGTAGCATATCAATTGGGCTGTACATGTACAGGGACATCATTTTATTTTTACTTGCATTTTTATTGTACCTGCATTTCTGAATGTACTTCACTCCCACCCCTTCACTAATGTCCTTGCTCCCGTCAGACACACAAACTTACGGCCGCTGTTGCATTCGAAGTCTTCAAGCAGTGAAGTAAACACTGCAGTGTATAGTGTGTTTCAGAAATATGGTTGCGTTTTCTATAGAAGAAAGAACCTATATTAATAATATCGTACTACAAAATTATATTCAAGAAACGATAAATTCAATTTCAGATAATATGATTCAAAATGTTTTTAATAATATGCGTACTCAATTGAAGCCTGCATTGTAATGAACGGCAACCATTTTCAGCAACTTGCTTAAAAATTCAGATTAGCTTATTTTGAATTGAGGTGGCTAGAAGCAAAGGAATGCTAGTGACATTTGTAATAACATGAGTTAAATGCATCCAGTGTAAGCTAAAGTATCTAAAATTTTAGTGGCAAAGGGATATTTTAATCGCATCACACATTAAAATTTAAATAAAAATTTCACTGATTTTACAAAAGCTTAAATATTTAAACCCCATTTTCTCAAAAGTAACTTAAGTGCACTTACAGCCATTTACTTATGACCCCCTCAACTTAAATACACTCTCTATATTGTATGTTAACATTAATAATTAATATGCTAAATAAAGTAGACATTACATAACAAACATAGCCGCCTGAAAAGTTGAGTTTTTGAAAAAAAGTTACTACTCTACTGTATTTTGATAAATTCCGTAAAAGTGATGATCAAATTGAAAATCGTAATATCGTATTTCCCTACAACATAAATCGATACACTAATTTTCTCTCCTCCTATACCTAGTAAAATGATTTGTTTACATATTGCACTAGTAACATCAAACTCCTGTAATGGAAGGGGGCAACAGTGTTTCCGAGTATAGCCAGGTTAATGTTAAAAATGTTGGTAAAAATAAAGTGATGTCCCTGTATATAGCAGTATTTTCAATCAGTATGCGATTTATGTGTCATCAACAAGCTATAGCGAGATGTTGTGAATAATCTAGTAGATACTGGTGATGAACATATTCGTTAAATCAACAAGCTGCAAATGATCAGACGCTTATCTTCTGTATTATTAGTCTTCGACCTTTACTTTCTCATCTGAAATTGTTTATTTTTGTCTAATCTGTCATCCCTCACAGTTTGTAAAAGAATTTTTTCCTTTTTGTTTTTCTATGAACATAATATTCTATTAATTTCAAGGCAAAAATTATTCCGGGGCCGTGTATCGAACCCGGGTCTATCGGCTGAGCTACACAGGAACTCTACCAGACACCGCCTCAATTCTTCCGTTTATATCCACAGATCTCAAGTGGGCTAACAGTCCGTCAAGACCCAAAATTGAGTGCACACAAACTCTGTGTGACTTGAATTTTCTGTTAAGGAACAGTATAATATTTTATGTTCATTGTACCGGAGAAAGAAGCAAAGGGACTTCTTTTTTTTTATAGCTGACTGAACCTTAAACGTTTGTGAATTTCACAGAATTATTTAGAACGTTATGACTCTGAAGGGAATTCATTTCTTACTCCTTTGGTTAACACAGATAAGGCACGGATTCGTTGCTATGAAACTGAGTTTAATGTGAAAACATTTGCCATCGCTAAGAACAAAAACGTTGGAGACTCGCCTGCAGGAAATATTATCATACATCTTGATTACACATTTTCAACGCTTTATATAACTTAAGAATATAGTCATAATAACAACTTTCATGTGTTAAAATAAGAATAATTTGTAAATTACCTAGGCTAATTTCAGGTTTATGTCAGTCATTATCAAAACTAGTTTAAACTTTATTGTAACATATGAAAGTAATTATTGTAACTATATTCCTAAGTAATATTATCTATATATATATATAATTTGAACTGGTAATGGAAATTACGGGAAAACAGCTTAACGGATTTTAATAAATGACCCCTCATTTTGAAGCTTGGAACCCAAAGTTTTTCAGAAAAAATAGTATTTTTCAGTGAAATGTCAATTTTACTACATAATTTTCGTATTTTCCAAAATCCATCTTTCGTCAGTTTTGAGAACTAATTAATTGCATTTCAGAATAAAACAAAACACACACTACAATAAACAATAGACTATTACACGAAGGCCACGACCTACAGGATTGCTAACATAGAGTTCAGATGGCTCAGATTCTTTCACATCATAATGCCAATATGTCGATCTTCATTTTGTGTAATTTTTTGATAACGTATAAAAAATAATTTACAGGTCTGATTCTCTGGTCTGTAGTTTTCCGAGTACAGCTGTGTATTCGATATTAAGAACTACAAAACTTATGAATGTTTGATGTCATTATTACCATTAAAAATGGAATATTATTATAGTTAGTGCAACACATAATGCTATACTGATGATATGAAAGTGAAACCTTTTGGGGCTTTAGCCTATGTAAGTAGACGCAGAGAAAGAATAATTTATATTAGATCTTCATTTGTATAATTTAATGAGTATATATATATATATATATATATATGTTACCTAGTGAAAACTATAAAACTTACATAAGGTAATAATACTGTTATTAAAAATGAAATACTTTTATAGTTATTAATCAAGTGGTATGGGTCTTTTTCATATATGTAATGGCAGTGTGATATAGATATTTATATGTCTGATTCTCTAATTTTCCTTGATAGTAATTGAGTCATGCTTCCTATTTTAGCTGCGCCTTTAAACTACATCAAAATTAATTTCATATTTCTTTGGTTTAATCGCTTAGATTTGTGATCGCTGCCAAGCATATTTTGTTGTAGGGAAAATAGCATGCCATTTCAGTTTATTTCCCGCAACCAGCAACGAATGAAACACTGAAACTTCTAACGATTTACGATGAACAATTTTATTTAGGACGCATATAAGATTCTACAACTTTGACATATCATTCACCTCATTTTCCGCATCTCAGCAATAGATTCCTCACAACAGCCTATATTACAGAAAATATAGGGATAACATTCATTAGATGTGGATTCATTTTCCGGGCTGAGAGGCCGTGGTCTATTAGTTGGTTTTATACCAGACGTTTCGTCTGCAACTGCGGCAGACATCTTCAGTGGAGTGGTATCCGAGGTCGCAAGACTCTTCTCGGCGTACCTGAGGCAACTGATCCTGTGTCTGGCCTCGGAACGCGAGCCGCACTATAAATACGCCCGCACAACCAGACACAGGATCAGTTGCCTCAGGTACGCCGAGAAGAGTCTTGCGACCTCGGATACCACTCCACTGAAGATGTCTGCCGCAGTTGCAGACGAAACGTCTGGTATAAAACCAACTAATAGACCACGGCCTCTCAGCCCGGAAAATGAATCCACATCTATAGACTCCGGCCGTGAAAGCCTACACTGCAAGAATAACATTCATTGTTACACAAATTAATCCAGCAGTATTTGGTAGATCAGTATTGTCTGGAGGAAGCGCAAAAATTACAATTCCTAAGAAAAGACCAAAAGGTATTACTTACTGATAAAATAAGAGTCCTACAAGATTTTGTAGTCTCTTGATCACCTCAGCAAGATCTCTTAGTGGTAAAAAGTGATTCTGCCCTCTACATTTCATGGTAGTTCACGAAACATGCAGCAGCTATACCAAGATGCTAAATCTTTTGTTCAAAGCATGACAAACCTTACATGTTCTTAACTTTCACCTACAATCCGCAATGACCTGAAATAGCCACTGCATTACTCCCACATGAAAAAACTCGCTGATCGTCCTGATATTGTTACTTGCGATTTCGCATTGAAACTCAAGAACTGAAGACGGATAGGTTCAAGAAAAAGTATTTGGCATAAAAAACCATTCACAGGGAGTATGTTTCATTATTACGGAAGCAAACTTTCAAAATGTCTGGTATTCTTCATTGAAAATAAATCTGAAAAAATTTTATTTGAATGTCTAATGAACTTAGTTTGCAGCATTTGCTGTACAAGCCACTAGTTATAATAGCGTATATTTTTAGGGTGTTAAGCCCAATTCTATTTCATTTCACGCCTAAAGGTAAAATAGTAAACAATGATAGCTATTTATAGATAGGTACCGTAAACTATTGAACTGATCTGACGCTATGACAATATCAACTGATATGAAAGCGGTCATAGTTACGCTTTTAGTTAGCGTTTTGTTTTATATGACGCTGATATGAATTGTTGGTATTGTGTAACCTAGGTTGTTATTTGCTATCTTCTAAATTATTAACAGACTGGCATCATAATATAATTTGCACATTTATTGAAAAATACAGTTTCTGACTGCGAAATATTTCACCCACATTATTCCCAGGCGATAGATTTTTAACATGAGCGCAGTATATCACACCCAAAACACCTGGGACGTTGCTATATTATAAAAAAAACCTTGAATAATTTTAACACGTTCTTCTTTCCTTCGAAATAATAATAATAATAATAATAATAATAATAATAATAATAATAATAATAATAATAATAAATACTATTAATTTTATTATTATTATTGTTGTTGTTGTTATTATTATTATTATTATTATTATTATTATTATTATTATTATTATTATCATCCATTTTGAATCTTGCGTACACCTCTTTTAACACTTGAATATAATTAATTGATGAACTAGTGGACTTACTCGTGTTAAATATGTAATATTTGTCCGGCTTACAGCTGTTTCAGTGCTTCACGCACCATCATCATCGAGATGACGCCGCGATCTACTAGGCTCTGATGATGGTGCGTGAAGCACTGAAACAGCTGTAAGCCGGACAAATATTACATATTTAACACGAGTAAGTCCACTAGTTCATCAATTAATTATTATTATTAATAATTGCCTTATTTTTTATACCTTCTATGTCTCATTTATTTTGACCTGCTGTTCACATTTTATTATGCTTTTTCTTTCTTTCTGTATGTTATATATTATGTCTGATTTCTAGTTACTTGTATATTACATTATATTATTATTATTATTATTATTATTATTATTATTATTATTATTATCTTATTCAGTTTTGTGTGTAAAACTGCAGTGTACTTTGTAAATTTGTAATGTTTTTTGTAACGCAGTTTTACTCCTGGTTGAGTGTTAGAGAAGGCCGTATGGTCTTAACTCTGCTAGATTAAATAAACCATTATTATTATTATTATTATTATTATTATTATTATTATTATTATTATTATTATTATTATTATTATTATACTTAAGTTACTTACAAACGGCTTTTAAGGAACTCGCAGGTTCATTGCCGCCCTCATATAAGCCCGCCATCGGTCCCAATCCTGTGCAAGATTAATCCACCCACACCTGTGGAGTAACGGTTAGCGCTTCTGGCAGCGAAACCAGGTGACCCGGGTTCGATTCCCGGTCGGGGCAAGCTACCTGGTTCAGGTTTTTTCCGGAGTTTTCCCTCAACGCAATATGAGCAAATGCTGGGTAACTTTCGGTGCTGGACCCCGGACTCATTTCACCGGCATTATCACCTTCATCTCATTCACACGCTAAATAACCTAAGATTTTGATAAAGCGTCGTAAAATAACCTACTAAAAAAATTAATCCAGTATCTATCATCATACCCCACCTCCCTCAAATCCATTTTAATATTATCCTCTCATCTACTTCTCGGACTCCCGAAAGGTCTTTTTCCCTCCGGCCTTCCAACTAACACTCTATATGCATTTCTGGATTCGCCCATACTTGCTACATGCCATGCCCATCTCAAACGTCTGGATTTAATGTTCCTAATTATGTCAGGTGAAGAATTCAATGCATGCAGTTCTGCGTTGTGTAACTTTCTCCATTCTCCTGTAACTTCATCCCTCTTAGCCCCAAATATTTTCCTAGGAACCTTATTCTCAAACACCCTTAATCTCTGTTCCTCTTTCAAAGTGAGAGTCCAAGTTTCACAACCATAAAGAACAACCGGTAATATAACTGTTTTATAAATTCTAACTTTCAGATTTTTTGACAGCAGACTGCATGATAAAAGCTTCTCAACCGAATAATAACGGCATCTCTGATATTTATTCTGTGTTTAATTTAATTCAATTCAATTCAATTCAATTCAATTCAATTCAATTCAATTCAATTCAATTCAATTCAATTCAATTCAATTCAATTCAATTTATTAAGTCATTGAACATACAGTGATAGGCTTCGTCACAATACAGAAGAGAGGAAAAAAAACATACAGTATATTTGAAAATAGCCACATATAATTGAAAACAGTAAAGTTTAATTAGATTAAAAACACAAAACCTTTTGAAACTCTAAAATTAATGAAAACACTTCACTCTTAGTAAATATAAATAACTTTATTTATTAAAAAACAATTTCGTATGAATTTCTGTTAAGAATCTCATCTACAGAGTAGAAAGGATTAATTAAAAGCCAATTATAAAATCTAGCTTTGAAACTATTGGTTGGTAACTTATAATATTGACTGGGAAGCTTATTATATAATTTCATCCCCATGACAGAAAAATTTGTACTAGTTTTATGTAATCTACAGTATGGAATATTAATTTGTTCACTATTTCTAATTTCATGATCATGTACGAGTATATTGGCTATTAATGAGTAATTGTCTATATTTTGTCGAGTGTAAAAGACTAGGTCGTATATATATAAATTTATGACAGTTAATATCTGTGGTTGTTTGAAAGGAGGTCGACAATGTTCAAGATAGTTTGATTGATATAGAATTCTAATGGCTTTCTTTTGCATAATCAAGACACTACCAATTTTGCTGCCATCCCCCCAGAAAATTAAGGCATACCTAATTCTAAGTGTCATTTATATTTGTTAGTGTTGCTCACAGGTATTTGAATTTTTCCACCTCTTCAAAGGGTGAATTTTCAATTTTTATATTTCCATTTCGCACAATATTCTGGTCACGAGACATAATCATATACAGGGACATCATTTTATTTTTACTAACATTTCTAATATTAACCTGGCTATACCTTTCTATTAACGGTTGAGAACCGGAAATAACGTTTGCTACCCCCTTCCACTACTGGATTTCGATGATACTACGTAAAATACAAAGAAATCACATTACTAGGTATAGGAGGGAAGAAAAGTAGTTCATCCATTTACGTAAACTAGGAAATATCGCGATTTTGAGTTTGATAATTTTCATTAGGTTTTTGTTTAATCAAAATACAATACAGAATTAACAATGAGTGTTTTTACGCACGAACTGAGCTGTCCATGCGGAGTTATTCATTATGCAGTGTGTATTATACTGTCTACAGCACATTAGCGTACAATTTAGAGAATGAAGTTAAATTAAAAAATAATCGTAATATGGATATTTAAACACATTTTTGAAGATGGTGGCCGTCATTTCGATTCAGGCTTCAGTTCTAATGTGCATATTATCGCACTATAGACTATTGTACCTATTTCCAATTATCAATTTCGTCCTTCGTACTAGTAACTCATGTTGAAATAATTCTGTACCTTCTCTATAAAAGAATACCTTATGTAGGCCTACTGTAAATTCAATCTTCATTTCTGCCCGATCCGAAAAGGTAAAATTACTCAGACATGCTATCTTCTGTCCTTTCAAGTGGTTTTGTCGCAGGATCGTAGAATGGGAGAAAATCACATGACAGTTAATTACTTAAAGAGGCCCTTTTATTTAAGTCATTCTAAACAGTTGTATAATATTACGTAGACGTCCATTCCTAACAGAAATTAATGTTTTGAGAAAAGAGCTAAGACAGCCCAGCCACTAGCCTTTACAGAGGACGAGTAGAAGCGGGTGGGGGAAACCGGGATGCGTCGTAGGCGAACGGATGACAGTACCTGTGCGAAAATGAACTTCACTATTGGAAGCTCTTTCGTCACTGGAAAATCCGAACATATTTCTGGAACGTACTATACTCACTAACTCAGAACTGCTTACTAGGACCGTAAGGCGACTTTGACTGCATACGCAGCCTTGGTTCTGTGTGGAGGACGATTGCAAGTTTACTAGTAGAAGGGGTGGGAGTGAAGTACATTAAAGAACTCAGGTACAATAAAAGTTGAAGTAAAAATAAAATGATGTCCCTGTACTTTGTCTTTTCGGGATTTACTTCCAAACCTATCTCTTTACTTTACTTATTGTAGTTATTAAATCTGCGAATAGTTAATTATATACAGAATGAATAAGGAACATTCACCATACTGTCATGTACAAAAGGAATCCCAACATTTCGCATAATAATTATTGGATTGCCCCTTTGTGAGGCAAGGAACGCCCATCTGAAGTAGACTGCTCACCACGCCTAATACGAAACATACAAACTCATCCTACGTTAGTGTGCCAGATTTTCAACTTAGGTAGCATACAAAGCTTCTCATGTCTGAAAGTTTCCGCGACGAACATTGGCTGGAAGACACCCCAGCACTCCGGTACTAGTGGGCGTATCCTGGAACCTTCTGGGAACACGACACGGCCTCAAGTCGTGTTGGAGGAGGAAACACAAAAAACATTGAGCAAGGATTCTCAGCTGCGACTGACGCCTTCATTATACGAAGTATAAACAGAAAATATTGAATTTCTACAAAAAATGGACTGGGATATTTTCGCGGAAATCTTGTTTTGTAACATCTGATGTCTAAAAACCAAGAGGGGAATCACAGAAACCCGGCGATTGCACGGATATATTTCTTTTATTGTTTTTTTTTTCATTGTAATTTCTTTTGTAATCATATGATCTTCTGTGTTTTATATCTTTATTGTATAAATATTGAGGCATAAATCGTGGCAACTATTTTTTAACTGAATGCAACAAGCTACTGAATTTTTATAACTTCTACAATTTCGATTACATCTTCTTGAAACTTTTACATCACTTAGACATATCTTTACCCCCTTTGCTGTGGAAACCTTCGGTCCTTGGAGTCTTGACGCTAAAGTTTTGGTATCTCAAATCGGTCAAATTTGATCTCCATTACTGGTGATCGTCGTTGCACTACTTATTTGCGTCAACGCTTAAGTATTGCTATTCAACACGAAAATGCAATGAGCGTTTTATGTACTCTTCCCGAATCTAGCCCTTTGGACGAACTCTTTCTTCTGCAAAATTTATTAAGTTTTCTGTGTGTAAATATTTGTATTTAGTATTATGAATTTAATATGATCATGTTGAATTTATGTTGAAATAGGTAGATTAATCATATGTTGTATTTGTGTAACAATGTAAGACTTCACTCAAATTCGATATCGTAATAATTTTTTGTTGTCTTATAAATTTTCAATGTTAGACATTGCTAAAATGCGTGTGGAAAATTGTTCTCTAATATTTATATTGAACAATGTGTCTAAAATTATTTGTTTATGTAAAATATTTTATATTTTTAGTAAACATTCATGTGATTTTGCATGAAGAAATCAATTTCCGAAAAGTTTAAATCGAAGCTAAAAACTTCTATAATAAAACATTATGTATTAGTTTTCTTTTCTGGCCAATTCATTCAGTGTTTTGCCCAAGGGCAGGTCTTTCACTGCGAAAACCCTGTTTTTTCCTATATCTCAATGTCTTTTATCATCTGATGTCATTTTCTACCCAGAACTCTTCTCCCTTTCACCACTCCTTCTAGTGCATCCTTCAGTAGTCAGTTTCTTCTCAGCCAGTGACCCAACCAGTACCTTTTCATCTTTCTGATCAGTTTCAGCATCATTCTTTCTTCACTCACTCTTTCCAACACAACATAATTTCTTATTCTGTCTGTCCACTTCACACGTTCCATTCTTCTCCATATCCACATTTCAAATGCTCCTATTCCTTTCTCTTCACTTCGTCGTAATGTCCATGTTTCTGCCCCATACAATACCACACTCCACACAAAGCACTTAACTAATCTCTTCCTTAGTTCTTTTTCCAGAGGTCTGTAGAAGATGCTCCTTTTTCTATTAAAAGCTTCCTTCGCCATGCTATCCTCCTTTTGACTTTCTGGCTGCAGCTCATGTTACTGCTTATAGTACACCCCAAGTATTTGAAGCTGTCCACTTGCTCTACTGCCTCATTTAGAATTCGCAAGTTTATCTTCTGTATTTTTCATTCTATGACCATGGTTTTCGTCTTATTTGCATTTATCTTCATCCCATACTGCTCACAGCTGCCATTTAGCTCCAGTAGCGTATCCTTTAGTATCATCTCCTCTTCTGCTAACAACGGCATATCATCAGTAAATCTTATGCACTTTATTCTTCTTCCTCCTACTATCACGCCTCCCATGTTCGGAAAACAGTTGTTTACTAAATCCCCCAAGTAGGTGTTGAACAAGGTACGTGATAAAGGACATCCTTGAAAGATAACTAATAAAACAAAAATAATGAACAAACCAAAAACGTCCTTAAACATAAATACTACCTACAGAAAAAATCTATATTTGAAGATTCTAAATCCATTGCACTTGTGTGCCAAAATAATAAATTAGTAGTAATCATATTTATAAACAAAAACTATTCCAAATATCTGGTCCTCTTCTAATTTCACTTCCTTGTGACATTTCTTCTTCTATCCTGACTTTAACTCGTTATTTCATATTATAAAGATTACTGAACAGTCTTCTCTATTTCTAATCCATACCAATTTTCTTTAGGATCTACATCAATTTATTCCAATCCACTCTGTCAGAAGCCTTTTGTAGGACCACAAATACTACCTACACTTCTTAATTCTTCTCTAGGTATCTTTCATCGATTATCCATAGTAAATATTCTTTATTGTCATGAAACAGCAAGTGCTATGGACATTGCCATTACATAATAATGATAAATATAAAGATTATTTCCAGGAATAAACCTACAAGTACATTAAAAACAATACTGTTGTATGGAAGTTTAAATTATATAAATATGCAATTAATAAAATTAAAATACATTGTATTAAGAAATTAGTAATTAAAATATAATCACATCGCTATTGAAATATTACCTGGTATCATAATAGTACATTATGCAACGAGCCTATAATTGTAGTAATTAAGACGCGAGTATGTTTATGAAACTCGCTTGCGCTCGTTTCATAATTTTCATACGAGCGTCTTAATTACCATTAAAGGCAAGTTTCATAGACTTTTTATGCTCGACCATATTTATAACTTGAAATTATTCATAAGTATTCATGTTATTCTTATCTAACTGGGGAGCGGAACTGACCTTGTGCAATATCTATAAATTGTGAGATATGCGCAGACGCAAAAGTGTTGATTTTTTCCGAGAAACAAATGTCATTGACCTTGATATAATCTAGAGAGTAAAATAAATATTAATCTTGATATAACCTTGAAATTAATTTAGACATTGAAAAACGAGATGACAAATTGAATTTATTTGAATATTATTTACAATTAACGCTAATTATTATAGTAACAGAACATAACCTTCTGCGACAGTATTGGATTTCGAGCCTCCGTGACGTTTCACTAGTTGTCTTTCGATTTGCATATCCGAGAATAATCGATACTTGCGCTTTCATATTGCTACAATGGTGTTTTCTGATTGGTGGAACACCTCAACTTTAATGAATATGTATACTTTAATGAGGTCCATTAAAGGGCTGCTACCAGGTGTATAATTACTACATTTCGGCATTGCCGAGCATAAAATAAATTATTTTTAAGTAATTAAAATATGTGAGGTGTGTCTAAAAACTTTATAATCTACATTCTGAAGACAGAGAGACATGAACTTAAAGCACTCTCCGGATTTGATCAGTCTGACGTTGGACTCGATAAGGTGATTGTTTCTTTTGACTGAGTAGTGATGCAGCTCAGATCTGTAACCATAGTGATTAATATTCTTTTTTCTATGAAGAAGACAATGATATATTATATTAACAATGGTAGGCATATTTGTGGAACGGAAAAATAAATGAACTTTTCTTTCAATGTTATGATTTAGAAATTGACGAGGACAAGCCAATATTACGACTGCCTGGGATGTAAGACTTCATTTTCAATTTTAAAACAAAAGAAGCACGAGTTCATTGTGCGTTATGGTTTCCCGCTAGTTTGTGATGAACTGAAGGAAAAGAGACAGAACAATTCAAAGTCTGTTATTTCCAAAGTTTTGATTTCTTTCTTCTGCATTCCAATTCCTTTACAAAAGCATGAGGAAGCACTTCTAATGTTCTTTAAATCACTGAACCGGCAGTAAGGAAAGAAATTACTAACAAGTCATCACTACTCAGAATCCTGGAGCTGAGAAATATTACATTTAGTTGGGTTGTTGGAAGAAGGACTAGCCGAGAAAAAATTGTGTAAGGAAACAAGAGAGCAGACCAATATCCTGAAATTAGTATATACCATAATACCAAATACCTTACTATAATAATACCGGACAGCTAGCAGTTTTACGTGCGAACGACGATGGTGCTGCTACCTACCTGCCGGGATGTAGATACAAGCGAAACAAGCTATAATGAACTGCAATATATATTGTTGCTGGGCTAGTTAATTTGTTAATAGTTTTATGAATTAGTACTAATGTTAAAATGTCAGGGTATATATGTGCTGTTTATAATTGTGACAATTGCAGCATTACAAATTGCTCCAAATCGTACTTTCGATTTCCGACAGTTCATAAAACATAAGTCAACAACATTCTTTAGTAGGCCTAATTCCTTCGTCTTTGTGTTGATAGAAAAATACAAATTAGCTTTTTTATTTAGACCTAATAAATAAATAGAAGTTAAAATGTATTGGATTTTAAGGTTTTATCAAATTAAGTTTCATTGTTGTCCACATGCCTTTACTAATTATTACAAGCATCAGATTACTATCAATTTTATCTTTGCAGTTGTCAGCAATGCGTATATAAAACATTACTGTAAATGCATTCCTAATATCAGATTGATTTTGTCTCGGTAAACCAAAGAAAAAATATGTAACAATTAATTACGGAAAGTAATATAAAGTATGCAATATTTCTCATATTATGCAGCTTTGATATAAGATAATAATTTTACATTAAATATTATTCAACATTTCTTAAGTGTTTCATATATAATTCCACATTAGTAACTCACGTTTTGAACAATAGTCCGAATCTCGCTATGTTAATATCTGTATATGTGGACGTAATTCCATCCCTCTGCGCTAGGTGTCAGGTCCGCGATATTTCGCACTCACGCCAATGCTGTTAGTATACAGCTGTCCGGTATTATTATAGTAAGGTATTTGATAATAGTTCCCATCACTGTCTAGCTATTGGCGTAGCTCTGAGGTAAGGAGCTAGTCTTCTGATTCGAACTGTGATTGGACGTGGGATCAAATCTTGTTTGAACTGACTGATTAGTTTTTTTGAGAGGTTTTCTCCAAATATAAGGCAAATATCAAGTAATCCATTTTCGGGTTTCCTCTTCTAATGTTTCTTTAATGGAGCGAAAATCGTAGTGAGACGAGTGGCCTACAGTCTTTGAACTCATATAGACAATTCTTCTCAGTCCCAATTTCCCTTGCAAATACGTATTTTCGTGTACATTTTATACGTCTATTCTCCCATTTCCCCCCATTAATTCATTGACGATTCTTTGATGCTTCTCTCCATGCCGAATCAATAATCTAATCTCGCAAAAATAAAAAATTGCTTTCGTAAGTAATTACACTGCCGCTATTTAACCTTGCAGTTCATACAGAGTATTCGAAAACCCGTTTACGAAATGAACCTTATCGTTGTCATTTCTATCAACAGTAATCTCACCAGAGGTTTTGATTTATCTAGAGAAAATCAAAACTCGAGTGGGATTTAATTGACTATTACACGATTAGAAGAAAGCATACAAAGATTAGAAGAAATAAAGTACTCTAATACAATAAAATATTAATTGACTTACTAAAATACCGAACTGTCTTCAAATGTATTATTGTACCATCTCATCATTACAAATATTCCACTAGATGGCAGTAGTGTCTTATGATCAGTGTTCTCTTGTTACCAGTTGTGCGAACTATACAATCTTCATTGAAATTTATGGACGATTGCTAGTCAAGAAGCTTAAGAGTTAAACAATAGCAATTTCGTGTTAAATAAAACAATGTGAACTAAAGTAATGATTAGCGTAATAAAAAATTGCTACAATAAAAATATAAATCGTATTAAACAAAAATTATAATTTAAGAAAGCTCATATTTCAGAGACGTAAAGGTGTGGAGGTCCTGTGGCAGGAAAGTAAGTTACTCTTGCAATGCAATCTAATTCTGCGATATGGAAGTAGAGGCAACATAAACGCTATTAGGATAGATGTTCCAGTTGCTGTTAAACTATCCGTGATGGTCGCAAGTCGAGATGTTATTAATCGATGGTAAGAATAAACATGAGTATATAGTATATACTGGACTTTTTTTAATAAATACTCTTGTTAGTGAGAATAAAAACATTTCAGTACCTACTCATTTTTTATTATATACTCATAATATGGAAGCATAGTAGAATATACTCAAGCGTCCATCTTGTACAGAATATATACTCATGCTTGATAAGAATAAAAGCTAGTATATTCTCATATTTATAAGTTCGTTCTCATGTTATTCTGAGCATGGTTTGTAGCAGGCTCAATTCTAAGAATCTGTTGATTTGTGTTCAGTTTAAAGTTAAATTAAAAAGAAATGGCGTAATTTATGAACGATGTAGTACCTCATGGAAAAATATAGAAAAAGACGTGAACTTCAGAAGCCTTTAACGGTTCACAAAAGTGAATGTGAAATTGGTTAAACACGTATTTGTTATTCATAAAAAACATAACCTATAAGAATATTAATGGCTATCAAATTATAAGGTTAGATTATATTGTTAAATATAATTAACAATTACAGTTTATTTTGTAAAATTTGAATTGCAAAATGCAATTACTTGTAACTTTAAAATTATATATACTGGGTGTCCATTTCAAAATGTGTCATGACGTCACTGTTGTGAGTCAACGATTTGAAGCGAGTTTCAGCTTTTATGTCAGAGAAGTTGCCTATATTTAAGGCGTTCAATCTGAACATGAGAACGTGTACGATATAACTTGAACGTCGTAGCAACAGATGGCGGTCTGTACGGTCTGTGTGCTATCATAACCTCTTTCGAACTGTGTTTTGCTCGAGCAAGTCGTACGCAGGGTATTTGTTATCATCGGTTGCGTACGGCAACATTCCACAATACAAATCAAATGCTCCGTGTCCATGTTGACCGTCGAAGTTAATGTCAACAAATACTTAAGTAATAGTTTTGACTCTCTCCCCATATCCCCGACAGTTAAAAAAAACTCACCTCAGTAGACTACGTGTTTCTAAACAGTTCACATTCCCGCCACTACCAGCGTTACCGTACGTATCGGTACGTACTCTTCAGAATGAACGCCGTACTTGCTAGGCAACTTTTCTGCCACATAGGTAATTCGCCTTTGCGGAAGTGTAGGAGGATTGAATTCTCTAGGCTAATCGACTAGCCATATGACGGCATACAGCGAGCCATGACACACTTTGAACTGAACACCCAGTATAACTGCTCCATAATAAAAAATACAGCATAATTTGAATTCTAGAAATGGATTGTAATCTCTATCCAACATCCCGTAATGACGATTTCCCAGTAGTATTTTCTTGTTTCCTACTTTATTAACGTCACTTATCTGAGTCACTCTGTCTTTCATATTTATTTACTTATTTATTTATCCATTTATTTAATTTATTTAGTTATTTATTTATTTACTTAATTAATTAATTTATTTTATTATTTATTTTATTTATTTATTTATTTATTTATTTATTTATTTATTTAAATATTTATCCATTATTAAAATTTACAAAATGCAAAACATAAACCATTACAACATGCAGTTAGCATGTGAAAGCATATAAAAAACCGAGCATCACGGTGCAATGTGGTCAAAGAGGATAGGTAACATGAGTACATACTAACTTTTAAACGATCAAAAAGGCTGTTGAGATAAGTATATATTCGCGTTAGGTAGAGGCCCCATTGTATAAACCATTTAATCTTAGATCAGAGGTTAAATTTATCCTTGTTTCAGCTGAACTTGGAATTTTGTGTTATATAAAGTCTAATCTGAGATTAATTTGTCTCAAACTAAAGTCAACTTTGACTGAAGAAATTTCTCCGATTAAGTTAGATGATCCAAGTTTAGTTATTTCTTTTCTGTTTGAAATATACGAGTGACAGATTGTGCAAATAAAATATCCATTATTATTAATATTAATAGATATGTTAGGTACATTTATATACCGGTATATTTCTTTCAATTTCTTGCCTTAATACACAAACATTCTTATATTTTATAAGGCTCTATCGTGTTCAGCGGCATCAAATAACATAACCTATAATTATATTATGTTTATAACAACCATTAATTTTTAATGGATATGATAGGTACATTCATAAATGTTCAATTAACTGTATTATTAAACGAAAATTGTCGTTTTATAAAGCTTTATTATGTTTAGCAGTATCAAACACCATAACAGGATAACAACTTGAAGAACAGTCAAGGTTCTTCTTATTGTCCGCCATTATTTACATTGCAAAAAAAAAAAACCAGTGTCTCCAACAGAGTGTAATACGGAAAGTCGCCAAAAAGTAGTTGTAAAGTCGCTAGATTTCTCATTATCAACAAAGAAAGATTAAATTTTGTCACTATGGGGTGCTAAATGGCACTCGGGAGGATATTAAACGCAGAATAAATATGGGAAATGCCTGTTATTATTCGGTTGAGAAGCTCTTATCATCCAGTCTGCTGTCGAAAAATCTGAAAGTTAGAATTTATAAAACAGTTATATTACCAGTTCTTCTGTATGGTTGTGAAACTTGGACTCTCACTCTGAGAGAGGAACATAGGTTAAGGGTGTTTGAGAATAAGGTGCTTAGGAAAATATTTGGGGCTAAGCGGGATGAAGTTACAGGAGAATGGAGAAAGTTACACAACACAGAACTGCACGCATTGTATTCTTCACCTGACATAATTAGGAACTTAAAATCCAGACGTTTGAGATGGGCAGGGCATGTAGCACGTATGAGCGAATCCAGAAATGCATATAGAGTGTTAGTTGGGAGACCGGAGGGAAAAAGACCTTTAGGGAGGCCGAGACGTAGATGGGAGTATAATATTACAATGGATCTGAGGGAGGTGGGGTATGATGATAGAGACTGGATTAATCTTGCACAGGATAAATTGAGCTTGTTTTGCTATTAGATCTATGCAGAAGATAGTAAATATCAATATCTTAAAAACAATATACTTTGCATACTTCCATTCGGTATTGAGTTTTGGAATAATATTCTGGGGAAATTCCACAGATAGTAACAGCATATTTCTATTACAAAAAGGAGTAATTAGAATAATAGTAGGTGCCAAATCTAGGGAATCTTGTAGGACTATTTTCAAAAAACTACAAATAATGCCCATGGCTTGTCAGTATATCTTTTCATTAATAATCTTCCTCGTATGTAATCGTGAAAACTTTGTAACTAATTCAACAGTTCATAGCATAAATACACGTCAAAAAATGACTTTCATTCTCCATCGGCAAGTCTATCGTGCTATCAAAAAGGAGTGCGTTATATGGCAGTAAAAATGTTTAATAATCTCCCTAACGATATAAAAAATGAAACTCAAAACAAGATTATTTAGGGTCAAATTAAAGAAGTACCTAATTTCTCACGCCTTCTATTCTGTAGGTGAATTCATGACATTCAAAAACACTAAATGAAATTGATACTAAAACTATGTATTGTACTAGTAGACTATATTGTAAATCTCGTCTGTATATATATTTCATCTAGACTGTGACTATAAATTAAGAATTTAAATAGTATTAAGTTTTTTGACTTGTTCCATATTCTAGCTGTAAAGCAATGTATGAATACAATGGAATGTTAATAAATACAATACAATAGAATACAATTGGGCCAGAATGTCTTTATTCTTACGAAAATGAGTATGTTCTAGTGGTTTCGAGTATATAATCACAGGAAGTGCTCATACTCATAAGTATAAACCTTGAGAAAGTACTTAAGTTTTATTCTTACTACCCATTGTGTAACTGTGCCTGGTAATTTCGTCTCAATTGTGCTACGCAATATTCTTACAGCAACCGTTAGCACAACCCTAGCGCTACTGAGATCACAGGACGGCTAATAATAAAACTGAAGTATAAAAATTCTTTTCTCGGCATGAGTAAGTAAGGTAAAAAAAGTGGAATTAAAGTGCTGAGATGCAGTAGTTTTCTTTGACGGTGTATTTTCTATGGTATTTTTATTATTAAAGGTAACATATAGCCGACATTAGGTAGAAATTGAAAGCCCAGTACTTGAAGCTAATGAAAAGTGAGTTCTTCAGCGAGTCGTATTCTTTATATCGGTCGTTACGTAACATATCTCTGGCTGTGACAGCCTGTGCAATATTTCGCCTCGTCCCTCGTCTACTTTGCATACACATTGGCCACGGAAGGAGCTGAGTTATTTCTCCTCTCGTATCTTGCGGGCAGGCCAGATGAGAAGTGTCTCGCGCTTCAAGCACAGTGGCTCATATCCTTCCGCTCGACCTGCTTAGTAGGTCATCCTGCGTCGAGTGGCTCAGCTTAATTCTGGTGGAGTGCGGAGAGGCCCGGTCTGCTCAAACAGCTCACATTGTAATCAGCGGACTCCGTCAAATATATTCCCTTCTTCAGCGAACGCTAAGAACGCCGTCATGACACAGAGTGGAAGTACCTTTCTTCTTCTTCTTTGCTGTTCTACACTGATGCTAATACTTAGCATTAGAGGGTGGGAAAATATGGAATTTCATATATTTTACACCATTAATCACATAGTATTGTGAATCATGATTTTTGTGTTTCGTCATTAATAGAATCGAAATTGGGTATTTTTTTTTTTAATATTTCATAATATTTCGTAAAAAGTTCATCAGCTGCTTGTCTATCCAGATGACGTGAATATGTTAGGAGAAAATTCACAAACGATTAGGGAAAACACGGGAATTTTACTTGAAGCAAGTAAATAAATAGGTTTGGAAGTAAATCCCGAAAAGACGAAGTATATGATTATGTCTCGTGGCGAGAATATTGTACGAAGTGCAAATATAAAATTTGGAAATTTATCTTTTGAAGAGGTGGAAAAATTCAAATACTTGGGAGCAACAGTAACAAATATAAATCATACTCGGGAGGAAATTAAACATAGAATAAATATGGGAAATGTCTGTAATTATTCGGTTGAGAAGCTTTTATCATCCAGTCTGCTGTCAAGAAATCTGAAAGTTAGAATTTATAAAACAGTTATATTACCGGTTGTTCTGTATGGTTGTGAAACTTGGACTCTCACTTTGAGAGAGGAACATAGGTAAAGGGTGTTTGAGAATAAGGTGCTTAGGAAAATATTTGGGGCTAAGAGGGATGAAGTTACAGGAGAATGGAGAAAGTTACACAACACAGAACTGCACGCATTGTATTTTTCACCTCACATAATTAAGAACATTAAATCCAGACGTTTGAGATGGGCAGGGCATGTAGCACGTATGGCCGAATCCAGAAATGCATATAGAATGTTAGTTGGAAGGCCGGAGGGAAAAAGACCTTTGGGGAGGCCGAGACGTAGATGGGAGGATAATATTAAAATGGAGTTGAGGGAGGTGGGATATGATGATAGAGACTGGATTAATTTTGCTCAGGATAGGGACCGATGGCGGGCTTATGTGAGGGCGGCAATGAACCTCCGGGTTCCTTAAAAGCCAGTAAGTAGGTTATTTTACGATGCTTTATCAACATCTAAGGTTATTTAGCGTTTGAATGCGAGAAAAGTGATAATGCCTGTGAAATGAGTCTGTGGTCCAGCACCGAAAGTCACTCAGCATTTGCTCATATTGGGTTAAGGGAAAACCCCGGAAAAACCTCAATCAGGTAACTTTCCCGGACCGGGAATCGAACCCGGGCCACCTGGTTTCGCGGTCAGACGCGCTGACCGTTGCTCCACAGGTGTGGACTAGTTTTTCTCCTAGTTGAGTGTTACAAAAGGCCCTATGGCCTAACTTTGACAGGTTAAATAAAACCATTGTGTTGTTGTTGTTGTTTAGTCAACTGTCCGAAGACAGATCTGAACCTCAAAAGTGATACCAAGAAGGCACCACTTATGAGGCAACTAGGCCAGGAGATAATGGGGTATGTTAGCCAGGTCCTTTCTCCCCAATGCATACATCGCTGACTAGCTACATATTACACTTGTCAGACTTCTGATGCATACAAACAATATTGTTCTTCCTCCGACACATATCGTCAAGTGAGATGTACTGCCTGATAAATAGATATACAACCTCAATAAGAAAACCATAATAATAATAATAATAATAATAATAATAATAATAATAATAATAATAATAATAATTCTTTATTTATACTGGCAGAATTAAGGCCATATTATATTATATTATATTATATTATATTATATTATATTATATTATATTATATTATATTATACTATACTAATATTATATTATATTATATTATATTATATTATATTATATTATACTATACTAATATTATATTATATTATATTATATTATATTATATTATACTTACTTACAAATGGCTTTCTAGGAACCCGAAGGTTCATTGCCGCCCTCACATAAGCCCTCCATCGGTCCCTATCCTGTGCAAGATTAATCCACTCTCTATCATCATATCCAATCTCCCTCAAATCCGTTTTAATATTATCCTCCCATCTACGTCTCGGCTTCCCCAAAGGTCTTTTTCCCCTCCGGCCTCCCAACTAACACTCAATATCCATTTCTGGATTCGCCCATACGTGCTACATGCCCTTCCCATCTCAAATGTCTGGATTTAACGTTCCTAATTATGTCAGGTGAAGAAT
Source organism: Periplaneta americana (assembly GCF_040183065.1). Lineage (NCBI taxonomy): Eukaryota > Metazoa > Arthropoda > Insecta > Blattodea > Blattidae > Periplaneta > Periplaneta americana. The sequence continues at coordinate 16,259,875 of NC_091120.1, forward strand.
ACAATGCGTGCAGTTCTGTGTTGTGTAGCTCTCTCCATTCTCCTGCAACTTCATCCCTCTTGGCTTCAAATATTTTCCTAAGCACTTTATTCTCAAACACCCTTAATCTCTGTACCTCTCTAAAGTGAGAGTCCAAGTTTCACAACGATACAGAACAACGTTTGAGATGAGCAGGGCATGTAGCACGTATGAGTGAATCCATGAATGCATATAGAGTGTTAGTTAAAAGACCTGGTGAAAAAGTCGTTTTGGGAGGCGAGACGTAGATGGGAGTATACTAAAATGGATTTGAGGGATTGGGATATGATGGTAGGGGCTGGATTAATCTTGCACAGGATAGGGACCGATGGCGGGCTTATGTGAGGGCGGCAATGAACCTCCGGGTTCCTTAAGAAGCATTTGTAAGTAAGTAAATAATAATAGTATGTATGGAGATTTCGTGAGTAACATATCAACACAGTATCTCCTAGGTATTCAGCGATACGAACCTAATGTTGGTATTAAGTATTAATAATTTTCGAAAACCAAAAATTGTCGTCTATTTTAGGTTTGTACGTTGTTTGACTAAAATGTAATATATTTGCAAGGCATTTATATGTATTCCGTACGCTGTAGAATTTCCTTTCATTGCTTTTAGTTTTCCGATATATTTCTGTCGTTAAATTTCGTATTTCTTATGAATATCCATTGTACACACACAATTCAGAATGAAATATAGCGGAAAGTTTTAGTGTTTCAAACAAAGTTGCATCCACTTCCTTCCAATCGGCAGTTAAATGGTATATCAAGCTGGGATATGGAGCAAGTTGTTAAAAGAACCAGCCAGCCTTCAGAGTTACTTTAGGACATGATTTACGACCGCCAAGCCCTACGTGGTTTTTATTGCAGTCTCCTCCACTCTTTATGCGAGATGTAAGAATAATACTGCAATTTGTGCCGACTCTACAAAGCAGAACAATTCGGATATGCGCATTACGCTACTTTTAATTTTTAATGTTCTGTGATGCAGTTTATCTCCTACATCCATCAAAATACGGAAAACATTCCAACTTTCTTGTTCTTGATGTGAACATACAATAAATGGAGCTAGCAGACCTGACTGTGTCAGTAGTACTTACTTACTTACTGGCTTTTAAGGAACCCGGAGGTTCATTGCCGCCCTCACATAAGCCCGCCATTGGTCCCTATCCTGAGCAAGATTAATCCAGTCCCTACCATCATATCCCACCTCCCTCAAATCCATTTTAATATTATCTTCCCATCTACGTCTCGGCCTCCCCAAAGGCCTTTTCCCCTCTGGCCTCCCAACTAACAATCTATATGCATTTCTGGATTCGCCCATACGTGCCGCATGCCCCGCCCATCCCAAACGTCTGGATTTAATGTTCCTAATTATGTCAGGTGAAGGATACAATGCGTGCAGCTCTGCGTTGTGTAACTTTCTCCATTCTCCTGTAACTTCATCCCTCTTAGCTCCAAATATTTTCCTAACAACCTTATTCTCAAAAACCCTCAATCTCTGTTCCTCTCTCAAAGTGAGAGTCCAAGTTTCACAACCATACAGAACAACCGGTAATATAACTGTTTTATAAATTCTAACTTTCAGATTTTTTGACAGCAGACTAGATGACAAAAGCTTCTCAACCGAATAATAACTGGCATTTCCCATATTTATTCTGTGTAGTAATAATAATAATAACAATAATAAATAAATAAATAAATAAATAATTCAATCAATCAATCAATTTAGGGCATTTCAAAACCTACGTGGTTTTTAGCCTCATTCACGATATTTCGTCATTCATCTCTGTTCTCTGCATCTTCTTGTCGTAATAATAATAATAATAATAATAATAATAATAATAATAATAATAATAATGACTATTTCGCTTATGTCTTACTGCACTAATGCAGTGTAACAATATATTGAGTTTTAACCAATCAAAATCAACTATCAACTTCAATCTTGTCGAAACAGTTTTATCGTTGCTGATGCGCATTTGTTTAATATACAGGGACATCATTTTATTTTTACTAACATTTTTAATATTAACCTGGCTATACCTTTAGACAACCGGAAACACCGTTTGCTACCCCCTTCCACGACTGTAGTTCGATGATACTGGCGTGAAACACAAACAAATCACTTTACTAAGTATACGAGAGAAGAAAAGTAGTTCATCCATTTACGTAAACTAGGAAATATCGCGATTCTGAGTTCGATAATTTTCATTAGGTTTTTGTTTAATCAAAATACAGTACTGTGTTAAGAATAAGTTAAGTGTTTTTACTCACGAACTGAGTTATCTATGCGAACGTTTTCATTATGCAGTGTATATTATACTGTCTACAACACATTAGCGTACAATATAGAGAATGAAGTTAAATTGAAAAATAATCATAATATGGATATTTAAACACATTTTTGAAAATGATGGCCGTTCATTTCGATACAGGCTTCAGTTCTTTTGTGCATATTATCGCACTGTAGACTATTGCATCTAATTCCAATTGCCAGTTTCGTCCTTCGTACTAGTACCTCATGTTGAAATAATTCTGTATCTACTCTATAAAAGAGTACCTTACGTACTGTAAATTCAATCTTCACTTCTGCCCGACCCGCACAGATAAAATTACTCAGACATGCTATCTACTGTCCGTTCAAGTGGTTACGCCGCAGGATCGTAGAAAGGGGGAAAATCACGTGACAGTTAATTACTTAACGAGGCCCTTTTATTTAAGTTATTTTAAACAGTTGTATAATATTACGTAAACGTCCAATTCCTAACAGAAATTAATGTTTTCAAAAAGAGCTAAGACAGTCCAGCTCTTACAGACGGGCGAGCAGAAGCAGGTGGGGGAAATCGGGATGCGGCGTAGGCAAACGGACAATACCTGTGCGAAAATATGATTCAATATTGAAAGCTCTTTCGTCACTGGAAGACGCGAACATATTTCTGGAACGTACTATACTCACTAACTCAGTGATGTTTACTATACGCGGCCTTGGTTCTGTGTGGAGGACAGTTGGAACTTCATTAGTAGAAGGGGTGGGAGTGAAGTACATTCAAAAACTCAGGTACAATAAAAATTGAAGGAAAAAATAAAATGATGTCCCTGCATTTTCTCACCTCATGTTCATATGTTAAATATTGCCATTCTTTTATAACAATACAGTAGGCCGTGATATTGCGTAATGGCTGTGTTAGCAAATGTAAGTATTATAATATTTTAATTTTTATATAATCTGTTTCATTATGTTATAAAAATTAAATATATTGATATATTAGCGAAATAGTCTTATTCAAATATCACAAGAGATCTCATTTTGTGTTCAAAGATTGTTGAAATTTAGATATTTCTTCGGATCGAATTTCTGGATATTTAAAGGATAAAGCCAAAATTCTTTTAATCATTTATTGTGATAATACACTGCTCTATTAAACTGACTGAGTATATTGGGAATTAAATCAATGACTTTCGTAATATACTTCATATGAAACATTTTTTCTCCAAAAGGAAGCAAAAACGAGCAAAATTGTATGAAACATTTTTTATTTTTTATTTATTTTATTTATTTAACCTGGTATCTATCTATCTATCTATCTATCTATCTATCTATCTATCTATCTATCTATCTATCTATCTATCTATCTATCTATCTATCTATCTATCTATCTATCTATCTATCTATCTATCTATCTATCTATCTATCTATCTATCTATCTATCTATCTATCTATCTATCTATCTATCTATCTATCTATCTATCTATCTATCTATCTATCTATCTATCTATCTATCTATCTATCTATCTATCTATCTATCTATCTATCTATCTATCTATCTATCTATCTATCTATCTATCTATCTATCTATCTATCTATCTATCTATCTATCTATCTATCTATCTATCTATCTATCTATCTATCTATCTATCTATCTATCTATCTATCTATCTATCTATCTATCTATCTATCTATCTATCTATCTATCTATCTATCTATCTATCTATCTATCTATCTATCTATCTATCTATCTATCTATCTATCTATCTATCTATCTATCTATCTATCTATCTATCTATCTATCTATCTATCTATCTATCTATCTATCTATCTATCTATCTATCTATCTATCTATCTATCTATCTATCTATCTATCTATCTATCTATCTATCTATCTATCTATCTATCTATCTATCTATCTATCTATCTATCTATCTATCTATCTATCTATCTATCTATCTATCTATCTATCTATCTATCTATCTATCTATCTATCTATCTATCTATCTATCTATCTATCTATCTATCTATCTATCTATCTATCTATCTATCTATCTATCTATCTATCTATCTATCTATCTATCTATCTATCTATCTATCTATCTATCTATCTATCTATCTATCTATCTATCTATCTATCTATCTATCTATCTATCTATCTATCTATCTATCTATCTATCTATCTATCTATCTATCTATCTATCTATCTATCTATCTATCTATCTATCTATCTATCTATCTATCTATCTATCTATCTATCTATCTATCTATCTATCTATCTATCTATCTATCTATCTATCTATCTATCTATCTATCTATCTATCTATCTATCTATCTATCTATCTATCTATCTATCTATCTATCTATCTATCTATCTATCTATCTATCTATCTATCTATCTATCTATCTATCTATCTATCTATCTATCTATCTATCTATCTATCTATCTATCTATCTATCTATCTATCTATCTATCTATCTATCTATCTATCTATCTATCTATCTATCTATCTATCTATCTATCTATCTATCTATCTATCTATCTATCTATCTATCTATCTATCTATCTATCTATCTATCTATCTATCTATCTATCTATCTATCTATCTATCTATCTATCTATCTATCTATCTATCTATCTATCTATCTATCTATCTATCTATCTATCTATCTATCTATCTATCTATCTATCTATCTATCTATCTATCTATCTATCTATCTATCTATCTATCTATCTATCTATCTATCTATCTATCTATCTATCTATCTATCTATCTATCTATCTATCTATCTATCTATCTATCTATCTATCTATCTATCTATCTATCTATCTATCTATCTATCTATCTATCTATCTATCTATCTATCTATCTATCTATCTATCTATCTATCTATCTATCTATCTATCTATCTATCTATCTATCTATCTATCTATCTATCTATCTATCTATCTATCTATCTATCTATCTATCTATCTATCTATCTATCTATCTATCTATCTATCTATCTATCTATCTATCTATCTATCTATCTATCTATCTATCTATCTATCTATCTATCTATCTATCTATCTATCTATCTATCTATCTATCTATCTATCTATCTATCTATCTATCTATCTATCTATCTATCTATCTATCTATCTATCTATCTATCTATCTATCTATCTATCTATCTATCTATCTATCTATCTATCTATCTATCTATCTATCTATCTATCTATCTATCTATCTATCTATCTATCTATCTATCTATCTATCTATCTATCTATCTATCTATCTATCTATCTATCTATCTATCTATCTATCTATCTATCTATCTATCTATCTATCTATCTATCTATCTATCTATCTATCTATCTATCTATCTATCTATCTATCTATCTATCTATCTATCTATCTATCTATCTATCTATCTATCTATCTATCTATCTATCTATCTATCTATCTATCTATCTATCTATCTATCTATCTATCTATCTATCTATCTATCTATCTATCTATCTATCTATCTATCTATCTATCTATCTATCTATCTATCTATCTATCTATCTATCTATCTATCTATCTATCTATCTATCTATCTATCTATCTATCTATCTATCTATCTATCTATCTATCTATCTATCTATCTATCTATCTATCTATCTATCTATCTATCTATCTATCTATCTATCTATCTATCTATCTATCTATCTATCTATCTATCTATCTATCTATCTATCTATCTATCTATCTATCTATCTATCTATCTATCTATCTATCTATCTATCTATCTATCTATCTATCTATCTATCTATCTATCTATCTATCTATCTATCTATCTATCTATCTATCTATCTATCTATCTATCTATCTATCTATCTATCTATCTATCTATCTATCTATCTATCTATCTATCTATCTATCTATCTATCTATCTATCTATCTATCTATCTATCTATCTATCTATCTATCTATCTATCTATCTATCTATCTATCTATCTATCTATCTATCTATCTATCTATCTATCTATCTATCTATCTATCTATCTATCTATCTATCTATCTATCTATCTATCTATATATCTATATATCTATATATCTATATATCTATCTATCTATCTATCTATCTATCTATCTATCTATCTATCTATCTATCTATATATCTATCTATCTATCTATCTATCTATCTATCTATCTATCTATCTATCTATCTATCTATCTATCTATCTATCTATCTATCTATCTATCTATCTATCTATCTATCTATCTATCTATCTATCTATCTATCTATCTATCTATCTATCTATCTATCTATCTATCTATCTATCTATCTATCTATCTATCTATCTATCTATCTATCTACCTAGCTACCTAGCTACCTACCTACCTACCTACCTACCTACCTACCTACCTACCTACCTATCTAACCTGGTAGAGATAAGGCCATCAGGCCTTCTCTTCCTCTCTACCAGGGGATTACAACTACAATATTAAGAATACAATTACAATTATAATTACACTTAATATTAAATTTACAAATACAATAAAAATCAAAGTACTAAAAGATTAACTGATTAATAAAAGCTAGACAGTTTATTGTAAAAGTTAAGAAGAGAAAAGAGAAACTTTTGTGTTTGAAATGTCTCAAAGAATAACCCCTTGAAATTAATTAACTTATATTACTTACGGTTCACGCTGTATATTGTTGATATATTTATGTCACCGCCTGCTTGAACCCATCCGATGGAAGCATATGGAGCGTTCGAGGAAGCGGCGATTTATGTTATATTCTAAATATTCATGGTCACCCGAATTGCTGGGGGGATAATTTTGTTTTGGAATTAACAAAAAATAGCTCATAGTTATTATAAAGCATCAAAATCCATAAGCTGAAAAGTTGTTAAATAAATAGAAGAGATTATAATATGTCACTACAGTTATAAAACTTTGCAAATTTCGTAAGCTAAAAAATTGCTTAATAAGGGGAAATTTTACAGGATAACATTTATAATTACATTAGTAAAATTTAGCAAAGTCAGTAAGGTGGGAAAATGTTTAATAATGGGAAAATTTTCAGGAAAATTGAAGTTTTAATTGCATCCGTACAATTATAAAACTTAGGAAAATCAATAAAGGTAAAGCCATTGTTTAACAGGTAGAAAATTTTCATCATTGCAAGGGACTAACACCGAGGTCCGTGGACGGTAGATTTCTCTCTTCAATCTCCCAATTCGAGGATGGAACCATTGACGGCTTGGAGAAGAATTTCATTCCACTAACCACAAAGTCATGGTGTCCCTCATCTCCAGCAAAATGATGTTTTTACCGCGACTAAACTAAACTTTCCTACCTTGTTTTTCTTCTTATTTTATGTTAGACAACCCGAACATACGAGTAAATGTTGATCTAAATGAGGGGTTGGAAAGCAATGGTGGATTGTTAATGTTTAGGTGAGGGGTTTGAACTTTTTCCATTGCTGGTTGTCACAATCAAAAAATTAAGACACAACGTTTCGAAGAGTGGTTCTCCCTTCGTCTTCAGGTGGAAGGAAGGAAGGAGAGAAGAGAAAAAAACCTACTGTTGGGATCGTTACGTACAGCTATTCTGGATCAGTCATACAGAATAGCTGTACGTAACGATCCCAACAGTAGGTTTTTCTCTCTTCTCTCCTTCCTTCCTTCCACCTGAAGACGAAGGGAGAAGCACTCTTCGAAACGTTGTGTCTTAATTTTTTTTATTGTGACAACCAGCAATGGAAAAAGTCCAAACTCCTTACCTAAACATACGAGTAAATGTAGACTGGAGTCGTGTGCTTCAAAATAATTCAAACCTATTATTATTATTATTATTATTATTATTATTATTATTATTATTATTATTATTATTATTATTATTGATTAAATTTCCAACTTGTTTACCGTGTTAATATTTAAGATTTACTATTTAGTAATAACGTATTTTAATGTGATGTAAATTCAGCAGTAATTGATTCTAAACATACCTACGTCTAATGATCTACTTACATAAGTATCTCTAGAGTGTGATAAGATGGATTGAAAGTAATAAAACTCCAAGAAACAAATTACAAAAGTTTTTGTTTCTGCATACTTTATTAATAATTTTATCTTTCTGAACAATTTACTTTTTTATGTATTTATTTTATTGCTAGTAAGTTTGAAATGAATACAAGTTAATACAATGTAAGATAAACTAGCTCACTCCTGAATGAGCAAGACTGGTGCTCAGGAGGGGATTCCAATACAGACAAAATTAAATTAAAACTAGTGGCTTGTGCAGCAAATGCTGCTGCAAACTAAGTTCGTTAGACGTTCAAATAAAAATTTTTCAGATTTATTTTCAATGAAGAATATTTGTCTTTTTAATAGTTAATTGCTTCCATAATAATGAAACATACTCCCTCTGAATGGATTTTTTTAGGCCAAATACTTTTTCTCGAACCTATCCAACTTCAGTTTTTGAGTTTCAACGCGAAAACGCAAGTATCAATGTCAGGACGATAGCAGTAGCTATTTCAGGTCATTGTGGATTGTAGGAAAAAGTTAAAAAAATGTCAGGTTTGCTAAGCTTTCGAACAATAGCATTTTCGTATAGCTGCTGCATGTAGAACTTGAAATGTAGAGCGTAAAATCATTTTATCCTACTAATAGATCTTGCTGAAATGATCTGGAGACTACAAAATTTTCTTGGCCTCTTATTTTATCAGTAAGTAATATCTTTTGATCTTTCCTTAGGAACTGTAATTTTTGCGCTCTCTCAAACCGATACTGAAGACAATGACACATATCAATATCTACACTACACCGCCATTAAGTATATGAAAAAGACCCAACCCCACTGGGTTAATAAGTATAAAAATATTTGATTTTTAATAACAATATTATTATCTTACTTAAGTTTTGTAGTTATATATAGCAGTCACTCAGTAAATTACTCTACATTACTCTACATTACTCTACATTTACTTACATAACCTCAAAACGTTTTACTTTCATGTCATCAATATAGCATCAATATTATGTACAATTAATAAAAAATAGATGCATCATGATATTAACTATAATAATATTTAATTTCTAATGGTAATAATGCCATCAAACCACCTCAAGTTTCGTAGATTTGAATATCCAATACACAGCTGTACTCAGAAAATTATTATACACTGCAGAATCAGTTCTTAATAACAAATTGAATTGAGCTCTAAATATGTCGGCAATCCTGCAGGTCATGGCCTTCGTGTAATAGCCTATTGTTTATTGTAGTGTGTTTTTTGTTCTGAAATTCAATCAAGTCGGCCGTGATTCGATAAAATTAGTTCTCAAAACTGACAACAGATGGATTTTGGAAAATAGGAAAATTATGTAGGAAAATTGACATTTCACTGAAAACTACCACTTTTCCGAAAAACTTTGGGTTCCAAGCTTCAAAATGAGGGGCCATTTATTAAAATCTGTTCAGCCGTTTTCCCGTAACTTCCATTACCAGTTCAAATTATATATATATATAGATTGAGAGTTAATACAGATTAAAAAGTGTTTAATATGTTTAAACCCAAACTATAAATCCAATATATATATATATATATATATATATATATATATATTAATTTTTCGTGGTTAAAATAATATTATAATAAAATTTATTTAATAATCTGGGACCTTGGCTCATGCTATGATAGAAAGCTGCATTGGTTTTATATTTTGGCTCAGGCAAACGCAGAAAATTCATATTTTTAGTTTTATATTTATGTATGCACCTTTCAAAGTTATTAAGATTTCTGTGAAAATATTTTAATAAAATAAAATAATAGTTTTGTTTAATGTTGAAAACTTTGAAATGTTTAAACAACAATTAAGTTGAGTAATCTTTCTACTTTTTTAAACAACATTTTAATACTTTTTTCTGTAGTAAAATTAACGGTTATAGGTTGGATTTATAAGTTCCATTATTATAATTATTTATTTATAATAATGCACAAGAATTTTGTAGTTCACACAAATATAATTTTTAATTTTTGCATTTTTCCGACAATTATTTACTTTCTAGCTTACAGTCTACTACTACTACTACTACTACTACTACTACTACTACTACTACTACTACTACTACCACAACTGCAACTACAACTGCTACTACTACCACAACTACAACTACTACTACTACTACCACCATAACTACCACAACAACTATTACTACTACTACCACAACTACCACAACAAATATTACTACCACAACAACAACTACTACTACTACCACAACTACCACAACTACTACTACCACAACTACCACAACAACTATTACTACTACTACCACAACTACCACAACAACTATTACTACTACTACCACAACTACCACAACTACTACTACCACAACTACCACAACAACTATTACTACTACTACCACAACTACCACAACAACTATTACTACTACTACCACAACTACCACAACAACTATTACTACTACTACCACAACTACCACAACTACTACTACCACAACTACCACAACAACTATTACTACTACTACCACAACTACCACAACAAATATTACTACCACAACAACAACTACTACTACTACCACAACTACCACAACTACTACTACCACAACTACCACAACAACTATTACTACTACTACCACAACTACCACAACAACTATTACTACTACTACCACAACTACCACAACAACTATTACTACTACTACTACTACCACAACTACCACAACAAATATTACTACTACTACTACTACCACAACAACTATTACTACTACTACTACTACCACAACTACCACAACTACTACTACCACAACTACCACAACAACTATTACTACTACTACTACTACTACCACAACTACCACAACAACTATTACTACTACTACTACTACCACAACTACCACAACAACTATTACTACTACTACTACTACCACAACTACCACAACAAATATTACTACTACTACTACCACAACTACCACAACAACTATTACTACTACTACTACTACCACAACTACCACAACAAATATTACTACTACTACTACCACAACTACCACAACAACTATTACTACTACTACTACTACCACAACTACCACAACAAATATTACTACTACTACCACAACTACAACTGCTACTACTACTACCACAACTGCAACTACTACTACTATCACAACTGCAACTACTACTACTACTACCACAACTGCAACCACAACTACTACTACCACAACTACAACTACTACTACTACTACTACCACAACTACAACTACTACTACCACCACAACTGCAACTACAATTACTACTACTACCACAACTGCAACTACAATTACTACTACTACCATAACTACAACAACTACTACTACTACTACTACCACAACTGCAACTACAACTACTACTACCACAACTACAACTACAACTACTACTACCACAACTACAACTACTACTACCACAACTGCAACTACAACAACTACTACTACTACTACCACCACAACTGCAACTACAACTACAACAACAACTACTACTACTACTACTACTACCACAACTGCAACTACAAATACAACAACTACTACTACTACTGCTACTACTACTACTACTACTTTAACAGCAGGATACCCTACAAGAACTTCCTGTTAGAAGGGTTTCAAATGGAGAGGCCATTTAAAGAGTCAGAGTAAAGCATTAAGCTCTTTCAAGTAAACTTCTAAATTGTGCATGTGCAAGACCGTCTTTCTGGTACTACGTGCACTTTTTCAATGACCGTTAAAATAAACTGAGTTGCTTTCCTCGCCGTGAAGGTTCAGCAGGCCACATTTATCTCAGTTCGTAAATCCGATAGCCTGGACCCCAGAGGGTGCTGGGCCGCCGACGACACGAGTCTACTCACGCCCTGGAATAAATCGGCCAACTTTCAACAACTTGAGCGCCGCGCTAAACCTTAAAATTTAATTTCAGAAGAAACTTTGTATCCGAGACTTTACTGTCGGTCCCCTAACGCACATGAGAGCGCTTCGACACCGAAATCATTGGCAGATTGAGTTACGGACTCATGGCCGATCGGCTCTCATTTCACATGAAACTAGTTCCGGCGAGTTGGGACTTCATTCGTGGCGCGCATTTTCTTTCATCGCTATTCAATGTAATGAAATTCTACTACTGTCACCCAATGCAAACGTCGCTCTTTTACAAATTTACTGCAGTCTACTGAACTGTAAGTGTTATAATACATACTAATTAATATAAAACAGATGTTTTTTTTAATCTTCCTATGATAAAAGCTACAAAGGTAGCCCCGGGAGGGGTAAGTAACCTGGGTGAGGTTTTTTCCGCGGTTTTCCCTCAACCCAATACGAGCAAACGCTGGGTAACTTTCGGTGCTGCACCTCGGATTCATTTCACCGGCATTATCACCAGCGTATAGATGTTTATACAGTATGGATACTTCGTGTCGGTACCTTTGGTATAGCGGGGTTGATTTCAATTACCTTCAAACCAGTTTGAGCGTGAGATTCTGCTTTCTCCCAGGAGTTGGCGCTGACATCACACCAGCTAGCAGTCGACACAGCGGAAATATAACACATATAATTAATGCATCTAGGTACATTATGCACTCAAATAAAATGAATTGCACTGATGAAATAACAAATCCGTCATTAACTGTAATGTGTAGACTCTAGAGTTCCTTTATAATGAGAGTTGAGACGTTGACCCCAACAACAATTAAAATGTAATGATTTGATAGCACTGAAAATGGAAAAACAAAACTCCTATGAGAAGTAAAACCATATACCTGTATTATATTGTATACAAATATTAAACGAATTTAGGACATAATTTTATAATGTATTATATTATTTTATAATATAATTTATTACATATGAAATATAAAAATTATTATTACAACTAGTTTATCATTGAGAAATAAGGAAAAGCTGTTAACTTGAATTTATTTGAAGCAAAGCGTTACTGGATTATGCAATAAGGTAGGCGATGTTTGGATCCTGTGTCTCAACTCTGTTCTCAATTATTCTCTTAGTGTGTGCTCGATTACACTAACCTCTAGCGCTTTAAAGTGGAACTAAACTTCCGCGCACAGAGAAACAAAACACAGGAAAATTCGTTCAGTGTCCATTCTATAATATAATCCCTATCACCTTCATTTCATTCAAACGCTAAATAACCTGAGTTGTTGATACAGCGTCGTAAAATAACCTAATACTACTACTACTACTACTACTATTTTACAAAATGTAATGTTATGACGTAGTAAAGATATGAGTACTGCGTGGCTAACGAGAAAGACAGAATCAGTCACGTGATTATCATAGTCTAGTCGCAAACTGCAGACTACGTCAGTGGTCCTGTTCTTATTAGGAAGAGTGAAATAAATGACAAGGTGAGGTGGATTTGCAGCTCTGGAGATAACATAGAGGTAGATCAGGCAGTTTTATAAATCCTCATACACACCAATGTCGGTTAAGTAATCAAGTCTCACCCTAGGCGTCCTCGTTGTTATTTTCCAGTACATTACAAAGTCAAAGTTGTATCTTACAGGCCTTCTCCATTTTATGAAGTCAAGGTAATTCCTTAACGGTCACCAAACTGAGATACCAAGCCTGTTTTCCCAATCAGATCTCGCCCTAGGCGTCACCGATAAATTACAAAGAGAAAGTTGTATCTGACAATCCCTCTCCATTCGATATATTGAAGATACTTCTGTAATAGTCATCAGACTGACTGACCAAGTTTGTTTGCGTAATCACATCTCGCCGTAGGCGTCGCCTATGCCGTTCATCGGTACATGACAAAAAGAACGTTGTGTCTGACAGGCCCTCTCCATTCGACATAGGCCAGGTAATTTCTCAACGGTGACCAGAATGACAGACCAAGCTTGTTTGCGTAGTCAGGTCTCGCCCTAGGTGTCGCCGATGTCGTTTACCGGTAAATGACAAAGAAAAAGTTGTCTGAAAGGTTTCCCTTCATTCGACATAGTCCAGATAATTCTTTAACAGCGACTAGACTGACAGACCAAGCTTGTTTGTGTAATCAGGTCTCACTCTAGGCGTCACCGATCTCGTCCATCAATAAATTCATTACAAAGAGAAAATTATTTCTGACAGGCCCTCTCTATTCGGTATATCGAGGTTCGTGTAGCATCTCGAGTTATATTTTGTACTAGGTAGTGTACTCTTAAATGACAGACAAAGTAAATTGATAGGATGGGTAGTGGTAGAATTTTGTAGAGTTGAAGAAATTTGATCAACCCTCAGGAAAAATACTCATTCTACATATGATGATTAATATTTACAGACCCGGATTTGAAGAAGTATTTCTCCACTAAAAACAAGATAAAAATGTGTGCACTACACTCTTCTAGGAAAGTCTCAAATCACAATAACAGCAGTATTGAGGAATTCAGAATTGTTTTCGATTGTTTCTAGGATGGTTTCGATTTAATTTTCTATCAACAAACATATCGATTGCATCTCGGTTTGTATCGATTGCATCCTCTAGCAACAATGGTCTACATTTTCTCCGTCTTATCTAGAAATGCTTTTATCACATCGATCGAAATGCACAATAACCCTGGGCCAAAACATGTTTTTCTTTCATTAGAAGGTGTTTCTTCTACCGAGGTTTAGAGTTCATTGTTTCAAAATTATTTTATCTACGCCTATGGTGTCTCTTGTCAGCACTAGTTGACAGGTATGTCACTGGATTATTCTATCTTGTTGCCACAAGATGGCAGATTGTCTCGTTAAACCACAAGCTAAGCGACATTTCGCGAATAGATGAATGACTGTATTCATTCATACATTTCTTACTCATTGTTGTGGAAATCCTTACATTGTTGGTAATCGCCCAGGTCTATAATTATATTCGTACGGGTATTTCCTATAAAATTGCGCATTTCATTACATATTCATAAATAATAATGGAGTGACGTTCATCGCATCCTCTTTTCAGATATCATGAGCCTAAGTCTGGGTCACTTAATAGTTACTTTTGCACGATAGTGTGTTTTTTTTCATCGTTACAGCAAACGGCAGCCATTATTGGAAGTTGATTTTACTGAATTCAGGGTTGCCAAAACTCTCTCTGCTCGTTTTCACACTTTTCCTCGATTTTGTAAAAGCATTTCCCAACCTTATATCGTAATACACTATTTCAATATGAGTATTGTAACGTTTCATATTACAATACAATATTGGAAAATTGCCAAACGAGGCCGCAGGCGAATTTGATAACCAGTCGAGTATTGTAATATGAAGTTACGAGAAGTATATCGTACGTTTCATCCACTTTCACAAAAAATAATTTTTATTAAAAGTAGTATTATTTTTATCAGTCTTGAAGAAGCTATTGTATTATTATTACTTTCTTCCTGCGAGAGGCGATTCGTTTATGTTTGTTTGATTGGTTTTGAATACGATAGGTTTTTGTTTATAACAGAAGAAAAGCAGTACTAGGAGAAATAAACAAACATTGTTAAAATGAGTTGAAACAAGTATTCAGATATCGAAATGCTGACAATTCTGCAATTGAATAAATACCATCGAAATCCCGCGTAAGATATGAAGTGGAACATTAAAATTTTGAAGATTGGTGTGAAAGTAGAAAGTGTGTCGGCAAAGGTAATGCTGGCGTGCTTTAGTGAGAAAACTGCATGCGAAAAGCCAAGTTCATTGTGGACGTATTATTCGATAGTACAGAGTACATTGTTTTTTTTAAATGAAGGCACAGTCTAGTATATACAGTCACGAAGCTTGAGTTGATGAGGGTACTAGAAACAATAGACTCTGCCGGTACTGTTTCATATTGTATGTGATGAGGCGAAAGTAACGATCCTAGTGGTTAGCAACTCTATGGATGCATATTCCCTACGTATTAAGCTTCGTGACTGTATATACTAGACTGTGATGAAGGTCTATATGCAGCTGTATGCCTTTTTGAAACGAAAATGTGAAGGCTACCAAGCTAAGAAATCCAGTACATTTTCAAAAGAGGGCATTCACAGATTGCTACTGGAAGGAAATGACAAATGTTATTTGAGATCATTATCTAACTAGTCGCGTAATAGAAGTAACATTACCTAACTAGTTCCGTAATGAATATGTTTTCAACATGTTTATTAATGATGTAAAGTCAATATTACATTAATAAAATTGGATAAAAATGTCTAAGTACTGGTACATTTGTTTTATTTTTGTGCGTAAAGGAAAACGACGGATAATAGATACTGTTTATAACATGAATATGCAATAAAGTAAACTTATTTCTCAACAAACTATTTAGGATTATGACTTATTACACTATAAAATATATTTATTAGCAATCAAATCTATACTAATAATAAATCTGTAGCCAAAATTTTTCTGGTAATTTTCGATTTTCCAAAAATAATTGGTGTTAACATGTATAATTAACCATCCTGAAACCGAAAATCGCTTTTTTGAAATTTTTGTTTGTATGTCTGTCTGTCTGTCTGGATGTTTGTTACCTTTTCACGCGATAATGACTGAACCGATTTATATGAAAATTGGAATATAAATTAAGTTCGTTGTAACTTAGATTTTAGGCTATATGGCATTCAAAATAGTTTATTTAAAAGGGGGGTTATAAGGGAGCCTGAATTAAATAAATCGAAATATCGCTATTATTATTGCTTTTTGTGAAAAATGTTACATAACAAAAGTTTCTTTACAAATGATTTCCGATAAGTTTTATTCTTTACAAAATTTTGATAGGACTGACATTTAATGAGATAAATGAGTTTTAAAATTAAAATAACGCCATCTAAGACGGTGCAATGAATTAAGAACAAATGACTTCGTCTATAAGGGGCCTTGGAAAACAACAATCGAAACAGCGACCTTGGACATCAACAATCGAAAGCTATTAAACATAGCCTACAGAGAATGTTTCTGTGTTTGTATGAAGTAATATCAGAAGCTAAATTAATCGATTTGTATAATTAATTATTATTTCACCATTCGAAAGTGTAGTTTCTCTAGATGGACATAATGCTATAATGTTATTACAGTAACTTCTGAGTAAATCGAGGACAGGTAAGATTAAAATAGTTTCTTATGCACAGAAAATTTGATAGGCTATTTTGTACATTCGTTTTATGTATTTCTTAAAATAATATTTATGTACACAGTCATTTTAATCTCAGAGAATTAACGAACAACGAGAGTGTAATGATTTAGTACGCAGTAATAGTACGTTAGCTTAGCAATCCATTATTTTATAATTCAAATTTTAACTATGCTCAATTGAATCGTGTTAAAATACATAAAATATATATGCAATAAATGCAATGCAAAAAAATTGGGTAATGAGCGAAGCAGATTATCTTGCGCTGTTGTAAAAGTTGTTCCCTGGATCAAACGTCCTATTTTAATTATGTAATTACCTTATATTAATTGCAAAGAGTGCTGCAGTTTCGAACTTAAATTTGAGCTATAGTCTATGTCCTTATTCATATGCAAAAAGAAAAATAAATCAGCACATAATAAATAGGTGGAACAATCAGTGGCTGGGCAGTACAAAGGGTTCAGTTACGAGAGAAATCTTCTTTCCTAGCGTCGACACCCGCTTAAATAGAAACCAAATTATACCGGATTTTATATTAACACAACTTTTTTATCGGGTCATGGGAAATTTGGGGCTTACCTAGAACGATTTAAATTGCATAAGGATAATGTCTATTTATGTATCTGTGAGGAAGAGCAGACTGTGGATCACCTTCTGTTTCATTGTCCAGTGTTCGAAAACAAAAGATTTATTTTGGTCTGACATTTACATTTTTGTAATATAGGCCTAATATATGACAAACCACTCTTCAATTTGTTCACAAAAACGTGCTGCTATAAAGAGTTTTGTAATTTTATATGTAATATATTTAAGAACTTGTAAATAATTCAAATTATTGTAGTATATAGAATTGTTAATTGTAAATAGCAAGACTGGGTTACCCACGTCAATGTAAGTCTATATGTAATATATTTAAGAACTTGTAAATAATTCAAATTATTGTAGTATATATAAGTGTTAATTTTAAGTAGCAAGACTGGGTTACCCACGTCAATGTAATTTTATATGTAATTAATTTAAGAACCTGTAAATAATTCAAATTATTGTAGTAGATATGTGTTAATTTTAAGTAGCAAGACTAGGTTACCCACGTCAAATGAATTCTCATTATAATAATATAAACTCAGGCTATAACTATAACCCTAATGTGCTTTCGGGTAAAATAGGGTTCAAGAAAATGTATATTCAAATAAATAAATAAATATATTAATTTCTAACAGGTAGAGCGGAGCCCACGGGTACGGCTAGTTAGTTTTAATAATATTAAAAGTTGTTTAAGCACATACAATAAACTTTGTACATATTCAAAATCTCATACAGGTCTATAAAATGCATTATTATAGGCTGCATTAATATTAATAGAAAGCTGTACATGTTTCGACGTCTTAGCGCTTCATTTTCAGTAGCTTGCGTGGTCTATGTTAATGAATTTTATGACCATCATATCTACTAAAAAAATTGACTCATTTGAAAACTTGAAAGATTAATTTGAGACAGGCAGTGTACTGTATTTCGTCCTTTAACAACCTGAATGGAAAGTCTTACATTTCTTTTATCTTTCGTTGTACACCGGGATTGAAAACTGACAACAAAGCTATGGAAGCCATAGGGGAACATTGTTACAAAACATTTTACTGCTCAGCGATGGTTGTAAAGCTCAAAACGTAGTACAGCCGTGGCGAAAATGTGATCGTGCGCCGAGCCACTGTGTAACCTGCAACGTGCATAGCACCTATGGAGGGAAGCGAACACCCGAAGGGGAAGTGAAGCAACTGTCTGATTTATTAACGGATTTTTATTTTCCTTACGTCAAGCACTTAAATATAATTTTATACAGCACAAGGCTACAAACTAATGTTTAGTACGTGTAACGAAGAAAGAAATGAACAATAAAACATAGGACAAATTATCACAACCTAAAATTAACTGTCTTCATAATGTCTCTGCGACAGAGTTTCAAAATTAGGAATTATGTCACTTACTGCAAGTCATAGTTGATCACGAAGGTATTTGTCTGTCACTCGTGATCTGAATTTGGTTTTTACTATTTTCATTCTTGAAAATAATTTTTCACAAACGTAAATTGTAGCGAACATGGCTTCAAAAGAGCAAGCGAAAGAACAAAGGTTCTGATATTTATTTTTTGGCAAAGATTTGAAAAGTTCAACATTTGTCAAGTCCTTACATCTAACTTTCATTTAAAATCACATTGCAAATCTATGAGTTTAAATTGAAGATCTAACCGCATTAGTCGTACATCTGCTGAAAAAGGATCGACGTACAGTGATGATGATGATGATGATGATGATGATGATGATGATATAACACTTAACCTTTTAATGTTTCATCAGTAACATGTAGTATAATGCCGTTTTATGTTATACAACCGTTTTCCTCGTAATACTTGTGAACACATCATACATTTAATATTCTCCTCATATTGGCAGCAAAAAATGCGTCCTGCCATCCTACTTGAAACTTTCGTTTTGTAGAGATACATGGTTTCGAGAGAGACATTGCGACGATACGCCACTCGCAGGTCAGAGACAAATACAAATGGAACTGAGATTGACTTCAGTGAGTGAGAGGGTGGGGGTTGTGGGAGGTAGGAAGCGCATAGCTATCATTGCGAGCCACAATGTGCTCGTGAGTCACATTTTCGCCACGGCTGACGTAGTAACGTCAATAGAGTGACATAGGCCTACATTATTTTTACAGATTGCAATTAGGCCAGGACTTTCGTTAAGTCGCTTTTCCTTAAGAGCATTGTTCTAGGACAGCGTTTCTCAAACTATGGTCCGCGGGCCATTTGTGGTCCTCGAGTTCTGCCCTTGTGGTCCTTCAAAAAAGACAGAAGAAAAAATAAAATTCAAACGTATTGCGCATCAAACTATAGCTGAAAATCTCAGAGGTTGGAAATGACACATGGCAATCGCCTTTCACTTTTTCTCCCAGTACTAATATTTTATGAAATTTCTTACCTTACCCGTCTACCCACTTCCCACTATACTCTCAGCAACAAAAGAGGGATTTAAAGCACTATGAAGATGGCGTTTCCCTGCATATCTGGCGCCGAGCCTGTAACCCAGCCAGGGACCACCCGAATTCATAACAGAGGACCGACGTACCGAAACTTTTCATGTATTTATGACTTAATAGTTTTGCCGACACCCAGTCTGCACATTGAAGTGGGCACATACTGTATGTCGTACACCAATAATAGAACGTGCCAAATTGCATCTTTACTTGTTGAAAATCGGGCACATTACTGCATTAATTTTTTAATTTGCTTTTCCAGATGGCGATATAAGAAATTTTAGACTCCGTCTATTTGAAAATCCGACAGATTTACTTTTTACACTTGCGTGTTTCGTCTCTAAGTGCCTTTTCAATTTCGCGGGTTTCATACACTCGTTTAAAGCACCTCGTAACAAACAACGCACAGAGGTTTTGGTTCACTCTCATTGCCACACCAAGTAAATCCAAGTTCCAAATAACTCTTTTCATATTTACGAAAGTATTTTTTCTTTGAATAGCTACTACTAGGTCTAGATATTTCTTTAATGACACTATAATCACTTATATTAATATATTTCTTCACACACAGCTTCTGAATTATTAGCACTGCCTAAATGAAGCGTATCTTCATATTTCTTTCTTTTCAAAGATCCGGATCGAAGCCAGTTTTCCATTATTTATAATGGACACTGTTTAACAGAGACATGGACAACTACTAGCGGATTTCAAACAACTAATTGCTAACAGGCAAGCGATGAATCAACAATGCACAGAATTTTTTATAAGTTACTTGTGATTGGTTACAAAAAATATAATTAGAAAAGTATTGTAATTCATTAATTCTATTTTAAAATATAAGTATACTGGTATTAAAATATGCTACAAAAATGATAAATTTGCTTTCGAAGGGGACAAGAGTAAGGGGGTCCGCGGAACTGTTCTGACTTAAAAAAAAGTGGTCCCCACTTCAAAAATGTTTGAGAAACGCTGTTCTAGGAGAATTTCTAGTTGGATTTGCGGGAATTTCCATCGTTATTTCAAAGCCTTTGACTTTTTTGCCATGACGTTTGGTTCAGTTTGAACGAACCAAATTCTCCATTTACAACATTTAAATTTAAAGTTCTACACTATCTCTTACAACGTTTTCGAATTAAATACTTGAATTTTTGTTTGAGATTAGTTCTGAAACTTAAAGTTTGGTTGTAATACGTAATAATGGAGCACACATTCAGTAATGGCAATTTACTGTTCGGTTCCCTTCGCAGTTGAAACAATTACTCTCCCCCTCGACTTGAAGAAAAATGGTCTTTCTTCACAGCTTCCTTTGCCTCTCGGAGCGGGAGTTGTGTTTCCAGGGACCATTTATTCCACACTTGTTATTGTAGTCGGCGGCGGCACCTTGCCACCCCCTCACTTTTCTTGATCGAGTGTGAATTGAAGCCTTTATATTGGCAACTTGCCATTTCGCCAGCCCGCTCGGTTGAATTGCGATTGTGAATACGCAGGCTTATTATTTGTCACCTGGACACGCAGGGCGCCAATATCGCCCATTTCTAACATTGCTACGTTCACTCTCTGCAATAAAACACGAAGAATCAGTCCAGCTGAGAGTGTTCTGTGGGTAGCAGAGGGAGTCGTGCTTCTGGGTGTGGGTTCGAGTCCCGCTTCGGCTGTTACCTGGTCGCGTTTCTTCCGGAATTTTCTTAACTCTCAAGTGGATACCAGATATGTGTTTTAAGGGGATGCGCTACTGAAAAATGACAGTTTTTGAAGAAATGTCATGTCTTTTTTTTTATTTTACTCTTCATAAGCTAAATTCCAATGCTCCATTACCACAACCTGTGTTTCAGCTATAATATGCACTATAAAAAACATAGAAAACTCTTGTTTTACTTACTTACTTACTTACAAATGGCTTTTAAGGAACCCGAAGGTTCATTGCCGCCCTCACATAAGCCCGCCAGCGGTCCCTATCCTGTGCAAGATTAATCCAGTCTCTATCATCATACCCCACCTCCCTCAAATCCATTTTAATATTATCCTCCCATCTACGTCTCGGCCTCCCTAAAGGTCTTTTTCCCTCCGGTCTCCCAACTAACACTCTATATGCATTTCTGGATTCGCCCATACGTGCTATATGCCCTGCCCATCTCAAACGTCTGGATTTAATGTTCCTAATTATGTCAGGTGAAGAATACAATGCGTGCAGTTCTGCGTTGTGTAACTTTCTCCATTCTCCTGTAACTTCATCCCGCTTAGCCCCAAATATTTTCCTTAGTACCTTATTCTCAAACACCCTGAACCTATGTTCCTCTCTCAGAGTGAGAGTCCAAGTTTCACAACCATACAGAACAACCGGTAATATAACTGTTTTATAAATTCTAATTTTCAGATTTTTGGACAGCAGATTGGATGATAAGAGCTTCTCAACCGAATAATAACACGCATTTCCCATATTTATTCTGCGTTTAATTTCCTCCCGAGTGTCATTTATATTTGTTACTGTTCCTCCAAGATATTTGAATTTTTCCACCTCTTCGAAGGATAGATTTCCAATTTTTATATTTCCATTTCGTACAATATTCTGGTCACGAGACATAATCATATACTTTGTCTTTTCGGGATTTACTTCCAAACCGATCGCTCTACTTGCTTCAAGTAAAATTTCCGTGTTTTCCCTAATCGTTTGTGTATTTTCTCCTAACATATTCACGTCATCCGCATAGACAAGAAGCTGATGTAACCCGTTCAATTCCAAACCCTGCCTGTTATCCTGAACTTTCCTAATGGCATATTCTAGAGCGAAGTTAAAAAGTAAAGGTGATAGTGCATTTCCCTGCTTTAGCCCGCAGTGAATTGGAAAAGCATCAGATAGAAACTGATCTATACGGACTCTGCTGTATGTTTCACTGAGACACATTTTAATTAATCGAACTAGTTTCTTGGGAATACCAAATTCAAAAAGAATATCATATAATACTTCCCTCTTAACCGAGTCATATGCCTTTTTGAAATCTATGAATAACTGATGTACTGTACCCTTATACTCCCATTTTTTCTCCATTATCTGTCGAATACAAAAAATCTGATCAATAGTCGATCTATTACGCCGAAAACCGCACTGATGATCCCCAATAATAATAAACTCTTGTTTCAGGTTCCAAAAAACGGTTTCCAAAAATGAACGTGTTATTTTCAAATTTTATTTTTAAAAGAGTTATTTCTTGACTTAGATCATTGAAATTTTCCTGATTAATTCATAATCATGATCATAATATGCTGTTAAAATTTCAATACATTTTCTCTTAAAATGTAGAAATTAGAAAATTCAGTAGCGCATCCCCTTAATATCAGTTTTGAAATTGCATTGTCCTACGTTTAGAACACAGGGATTACTGGACATTATCACAATTCAAAATTGAATTGGAAAATTTTGTCTTAGTTCATGGTTCTTAAAATATTGCTAGATGTATTTTTGTTCTAGATTTAAAATTGCAAGTTTCTTGTTAGTATTTGTTAATATCTTAGCCCT
Organism: Periplaneta americana; assembly: GCF_040183065.1. Lineage (NCBI taxonomy): Eukaryota > Metazoa > Arthropoda > Insecta > Blattodea > Blattidae > Periplaneta > Periplaneta americana. The sequence goes on from NC_091120.1 coordinate 16,283,790, forward strand.
TTGGTGGAATACCGGTAGTGGTAATGGGAGTACTTCACGAAAACCTGTCAAGCTCGGGTGATCAGCTGGAAAACCGTCGCTCTAGCGGTAGCCGTTCTTCTGTTTTTCTTATGCTGTACGATAACAGAGAGGGTTTGGAATTGAACGGGTTACATCAGCTGCTTGTCTATGGGGATGACGTGAATATTGTGACAGCGACGTGAGAATCGAACTCACGACCAGCGTCCCGCAAGAAAGCAGATCGCACAGGCTCCACATTGAGTGACGTCGCGCGGTGGAGAGAAGAGAGAGGGTGTATTACGTCAACGCGACGAGTTTGCGCGCGCATCTGGTGCTGGTAGAGAGGAGAGGGCTCTGGATTTTTCTGGAATGCCATCTCTAGAGACGCGTGGAACCTTCGAGGCTACGTCGCTGTGGTTATAAATTACGGACGCGAAGGAACGACAGCAGTTTGCAGTTTGCAGTTTTCAGTTATTCAGTCAGTGAGTAAGCCAGAGCAAGCAAGCCAGACTTGTGTGCCGGAGTTCGACTCGAGTGTGCGTCCGCATCTGCGTCAGCATCCGAAGGCCTGAGTTCGAGTACAGTGGACCGCAGTTGGAGGGACCTGAGTTCGAGTGCAGTGGACCGCAGTTGGAGGGACCCGAGTTCGAGTACAGTGAACTGTCTCTGAAGGTCTGTGGTTCGAGATACTGTGAACTCGAGTGACTGAGATAGAAGAACTGTGAACTGAGAACTGGTAGTTCTGATTTGTAAATAGTACTGTGTAAATATTAGTTAAGATTAACAGTTCATTGTTGTGCGTAATAGTCCAAGTAAGTTGTCATTGTCGTCGGTGGAGTGCTATAACGAATACTGTGTTGAGTGAAGATCCAATTGTTGACGAGAGCGTTTAAGGTGGATTGTAGAAAGGAATTATTGTGGCGAATAAATTACTTTGTTGTAACTAATAAAATTCACAATATGTTAGGAGAAAATCCACAAACGATTAGGGAAAACACGGGAATTTTACTGCAAGCAGGTAAAGAGATAGGTTTGGAAGTAAATCCCGAAAAGACAAAGTATATGATTATGTCTCGTGACCAGAATATTGTACGAAATGGAAATATAAAAATTGGAAATTTATCTTTTGAAGAGGTGGAGAAGTTCACATATCTGGGAGCAGCAGTAACAAATATAAATGATACTCGGGAGGAAATTAAACACAGAATAAATATGGGAAATGCCTGTTATTATTCGGTTGAGAAACTTTTATCATCCAGTCTGCTGTCGAAAAATCTGAAAGTTAGAATTTATAAAACAGTTATATTACCGGTTGTTCTGTATGGTTGTGAAACTTGGACTCTCACTTTGAGAGAGGAACAGAGATTAAGGGTGTTTGAGAATAAGGTGCTTAGGAAAATATTTGGGGCTAAGAGGGATGAAGTTACAGGAGAATGGAGAAAGTTACACAACATAGAACTGCACGCATTGTATTCTTCACCTGACATAATTAGGAACATTAAATCCAGACGTTTGAGATGGGTAGGACATGTAGCACGTATGGACGAATCCAGAAACGCATATAGAGTGTTAGTTGGGAGGCCGGAGGGAAAAAGACCTTTAGGGAGGCCGAGACGTAGATGGGAAGATGATATTAAAATGGATTTGAGGGAGGTGGGATATGATGGTAGAGAATGGATTAATTTTGCTCAGGATAGGGACCAATGGCGGGCTTATGTGAGGGCGGCAATGAACCTCCGGGTTCCTTAAAAGCCAGTAAGTAAGTAAGTACAACTGTTTTTATTTAGTTTATAATCAGTACCTATTTTCAATCTAGTATATTCGAGAATAATGCTTATGAAATATAATTTTAGAAAAAAAAAATTAATTAAATAATAATAATATTGAAATGCCCCCCATTGAGGGTAGCCCTTACGGACTCAGTAAATCCTAAAAAAAAAATTAATGTAATATGTAAACATAGATATTAAATTTTAAAGAAGGGAAACAAAGAAAAGTGCGTGAAAAATTACAATTGCTATTAATGTGGCACCATGTGATTAATTAGGATTTGGCAGGATTTTTTTAACACAATTATCACAATGTCATCCCTCAGAGATGTTGGCAAAGCAAACTGCCGTCGAAATTCTTCGAAAAAAGCTGGTATAGTCCCTCGAGCACCTATGAGCAAGCCGAAAATACCTCAACGTGAATTAAGGCATATTTCAGCTTGAAATAGTTGACTGTAGGCTCGTAGATCGACTTCTTCTCAAGGTGGACCTCGACTGACTGCTGACAGTCTACTTCAAAACGTATCGTGTAGTAGTTAGCAAGTGTTCAGTTTATGTTAAAGCATGAATTGAAGGTAGAGAGGTTGTTAATTATGGCAGACAGTCACTGTTATTCAGACTAATCTGTACATGAGTGAAAACGAGGGGTCTTAAAATATTTTAAGATTTTTAACTAAAACAAAAATAAACCCCAATCTAGTGCCCAGGTCTTGGAATCTCCATAAATTTGCCCTTTCTTTTATTTTTTTTATTTATCTTTTTCCCCCCTTCCTTTCCTCCTTTATTTTTCTTCTTCTATAAATATCTATTTTATGCTAATTTGCAAGTCTGCAGAGCACGTGAATTATCGCTACATTATCTGTCAGTAACGCTGGCTGAGCAGTTTCGATGAGCTTTTCTTGATACACTTAAACCTAAAAGTGTAACTGAAGGCTCGAAGATGATTTTTTGAGTTGACGCGATTACTAAGGTTATAAAAATTGTTATAAGACTATTTCAAACAAAAGAAAATACACAGCTTTATTAATGGAGAGGATGATATTTTTTATGAAAAATGAGTAAATTAAAAAAAAATCTTTAAAATACTCTGTGATGTGTGTGGAATGCATAGCATAACATTTAAATCACTCGCCAACATTTATTGTTGTTTCCGGTAAATTAAATTTTCAAAAAAAAAATCTTTTAAATACCCTTTGAGATGTGTGGAAAGCATTGCATAACATTTTGTGGTATTTGTGCCCTTATCGGACGTTGAGACGACAATTTTAAACTTCCTGCGCTATGGATTTTTAAATCACACGCCCGCTTTTATCGATTTCCAGTAACTTAATTTTTTTTTTGTTACATTGCCAAACAAAAATGGATATAATTTCTGAACTATTAAAGATACATGCATGAAATTTAGAACACACATTCTTTAGACTATTAGGAAACTTTTCTCTGTACCAGAATGTTTGTTAATTGATTTCATTTTCAAAATACGTCCGTTTGTTTGCAAGAAAGGAAATCGGAAAATTTTCATTAAATTTTAATTGTTTATTTTACAAACGTAGGGACTAATATTAAAATTCTGTTACAGACAGTTTGTAGAACATGCTTTGCAAATACATTGCAAATAACTGTTTGAATCTATCTTTAAAAACGGTTTAGATATATCGGTTTTAGTACAATCCTGCATTGGGTATATTTTTTTCAAATTTGGGCCCCCAAATAATTTGTTTTTTAATATATTTATTTGGTTGAGTTTCCACAGCTATGAGCTCTCTACATACAAAAAATCAACATTTTACACCAAATAGGAAAAAAGTTTAAAAAAATACCATCCTCTCCCCTTAAATCTTTATTTTTTCTAGATGGTGATATGATTAACATGAACCTAATACGAAATGTGATACGCAGTCTCACAGACTTAACCTATTATGGCATTACAACCAAGACAGGAACAAGTGAGTAACGATGACAATATTTCTATCTGTACCAATCGCCGCATTCAAAAGAACATATCGATGACAAATCGAGGATCGATATTCTGATGAATACGCGTAAAAGCAACGATGAGTGAAACAAAGAATTAGAGAAGCCTGTGGGTCTCTCAGCTGTTCTGAAGTGCAATTGTTCGGAAGTGATGGGTGGCATACATTCTGAACACTTACTATGAAGAGAGTACGTACAATAGTGGCAAAAAAACCGGACCGACCCTTGTAGCTGATTTCAGAGCCTTGTTCACTCCACAGCACGATAGACTAGTAACTAAGACTTTCGTGGTTCGAATCCTGCCTGGGAAGGAACTTTTTTCGTTCCTTATTCAAATTTATTCCCAATACTTTTCGAGTGCAGCGATATTTTACTACTTAATTAACTTATTATTCCCAGAACATGAGTTTTACCAGCAATCGAAAAGCATTGGGAATAAATTTGAATAAGGAACAAAAAAAAGTTTCCTTTCCAGGCAGGATTCGAACCACGAAAGTCTTAGTTACCAGTCTATCGTGCTCTGGAGTGAACAAGGCTCTGAAATCAGCTACAAGGATCGGTCTGGTTTTATGCCACTACTGTACATAAACTACATACAATAACATTTCTCATAAGATACCATTTTTATTGTCTTGTGAGTAAACAATAAAAGTTAGAAAAAAAAAGTTTCAGTAAAAGTTGTTTCTTTTTAAATGTAGTTTCCAATGGTACCTTCAATGACCCATGTTCTCATTTGAAATTTCGAAGTTAACCGGTACCCCTACTGCCGGTTTGTTACAGGAAATGATACTATCACGAATTGATTCTTTACATAGATTTTGATTATCAAAATTGTTTTATGAATAACCAGTATCATATAGTTTTCGAGAAAAAAGGCTGATACGGATTGTCTGAAACACCTGATACGCCGAATATGTCTATCTTCCAAAGTGTGGATTATAATAACAATTTGTCTGTTACGAAACTTACTGAAACATTAGGCCTACATATTTTGTAGGAAAAAAATTAATTACTTCAGAATGGGTCGACTTAGATCAGTGAATTTTGGCATAGAGTTAGACATATCTGAAAAACTTCTTTTGCAATTTTCTTTTTGTTTAAACAAATTTGTGACAGTTCGTGCAGGCATTGTAATCCAGATTTTTTTCCTTTAGGAAAAATTGCCATTTTCTAAAATTCTCTTAAGCTTGAAATACGCGGCAAATGGACCCGGATCCGCCACTGCAATTTATATCATAACATTGGGAGTTGGTAAAATTGGTGAATTAGCTTATTTCCTCAGTTTTTAATAATCAGCTGTTGAGTTTTCTACAAGTGTGTGAAGATTAGATTTCTTTCTTGAAAAAAAAAAAAAATGAAAATAGGTCGAAATTCAGTGAGTGTGGACGTGATGTCGCAGATTATTGGGATGTGAAAGAATGACTGGAAATAATATCTAACTCAGTTCCAAAATTCATTGGTCTAAGTCAACTCATTCTGGAGTAATTTTTTTCCTACAAAATATGTGATTTTTCAGTAAGTTTAATAAGAGGCAAATGTTATATAATCCACAGTTTGGAAGATAGACTTTTCACAGGCATTTGGTCCCTATTTGAACATCAGGGGGTTTCAAGTAAGTATAAGTCTCGCAAGCACTGAATACCGACGGAAGGAATACGAATCAAACACTGCGATAAGGAAGAGCGGGCGACAGGAAAGGTCACGAGATAACTTGAATGATATTCAAGAGTACAGTCGGAAGAGAAATGACATCGATAGAATCAGTCTTGCGTTGTGATAGTTACATTACGACTTTAGTTTGTTCCATTGCATGTGAATACGTGTCTTGTATCGCACGGTATTATTATTTCATACGTAAACATATGTTGCGCGTTTAATTAGCTTCGAATTTTTCTCTTGCTACGTTCTTTATTTCCACAGCGATGTCCTCATTTGTTCATCTTCTTGGAAGAGAGTGCTACCATCGGCTCGCACCTCTCCCCCCTCGGTGTGCCTACATACACACATCAAAACAGACAGCAACGCCACCATTGCTTTCCGGTAATCGTTTCTTGCGGGAGCTATATAAGGACAGGAATGAAATATCTCTTATGGAGGGATGTCCTTAAACTTTTGGTAGGGGCTGTACAACCTCAATGATCGCGTCATCTAAAAAAGTCGCCTTCTTCGCGCTCTTCAGTACATGTTGCATTTTAAGATTTAAGAGCATTAAAAAAACCCATTGAAACTGCTTAGCACCATGTGACCGATGATTCATTGATGTTTCTGCTCGATGGCTAATGGCCAATGCAAAAAAATCACAAATCGATTTTGAAGTCGATGGAGAAAAAGGCGTCCAACTCCTCAACGTAAAATTACTCATCGCTGCTTTTACACACATTCAGCAGACGATTGGCCATCGTTTAGTTATCGATGAGTTCTTCTGCATGCGGCCTATGTGTGCCTCTCGAAATCTGTAAATGAAATATCAAATATTATGTAACAATGTTGCAACGTAACATAGGCGGGAATGTGACCGACATTAGAATAGTAATATGCGTTACAAGAGCGGTATGTTGTAGTTTTCATATTCGAGGAAAAGTTTGAAAAAGCGAAACGTAGTTGAGCTTTTTTAATTTCCGAGAATTGAAAGAAAACATACCGCTCGTGTATCGTACATTATTTTGTGCGAAGATCGTTTATTACATACCTGAAAGAGGAATTTCTAATTAGTTGCAATGAAATCTCCATCTTGGTTTCTGTTCAATGACGGCAAATTTGCAAAACAAAAATATCTATCTTCAACATTGTTGCTTTAAAATATTTTCTGTGTTTACTATACTCCAGCAGGCCGTGATATACGTCTGTCTTTTTTTTTTTCCCCAGTCTATGATGAGACTGGAATCTTGTTGATTTTTTCACGGCTTCCTTAATGTTACTTGCATCACGAATGCAGTAACTTTAGTGGAGGTGTAGAGTTTACTTAATTTTTGAAAATATTTAAAAATAATAATTAACAGTGCAATTTAGGTGAAATTGCAGTGGTAAGTTTCCAATTTATAATTATTACTATATTGAACGTCTCTAAAAATAATATGTTAAAAGCCTAAAGCAGTAAAATAAATATGTCACTTAAGCGGTAAGAAGAGGAAAATTGTTATGTGTGTTCGGTTGGGAATACTGAATGTGGAATTTTACACTTTCCGCGGATTGGTTTTGTGCGGAAACCAAGCAAATACGCACGATCTCGCACAAAGTAAATTGTCTTGAAATGCACAGAATAATAATCAAAATAGAGTTTGTGTCACCTTACTAACTCTGTTTTACTATACACTAAAAGTATAGGCCTACAGAAATAACAGCTTATATTTTTTATTCAAATGTAACACCTGCAACAACTTCTACATAGAACAGACAGACAGATCATTTCAAACACGTTACACAGAACACATCACAGTAATAACAAAATTACAAAACACCTCCACATATGCAGAACACATCACAAATGCTAACCACACCTACAGAGACTTCAACACAGACATGGAAATACTACACATCCAACCAAAAAGCCAGAAACTAAACACACTAGAACAATATGAAATATATAGACACACAAAAACACACCCTAATGAAATTCTCAACACACAACTCAATTTCAGAACACACACACTCTTTGACTCCACATTACACTACACAAACATACCCTCACAGGAAACAAAACAAGAGGCGCCAAGACCAGCAACGACCAGTTCGAAGAAGACCCATAATAGGTCGAAACATGTAAACTAGGTACGATAGAATTTAACACAAAGTCATATAATACATATTCCGAAGTGATACAGTGTTAAAAGTTGTGTATTCAAGATGTATTATATTTTAACTTTGATAAAGTTTATTAAATACATTTCTTCTGCATTGTATAAAGTAACTGAACAAATTTTTATTTCCATTAGTGCACTTTAACATGAGCACCATTTATAGCTCGACAGGTATCAATACGATACTCAACCTCTCGCCAGGTGTTCACCAACATATAAGGTGTTATAAGCTCAACTGCTTGAATGACACGTTGTCTCAAATCAATCAAATTACGAATTTTTCTGCTGTACACAAAAAAATTCAAAGGAGTTAAATCCGGGGATCTAGGCGGCCAGGAAGTTGGCCCAATCCTACCAATCCAATTTCTTGGGAAGTTTACATTCAAAAACGTTTTAACATTTCGATGGAAATGTGGTGGAGCACCATCCTGCTGAAATGTGAAACCTGGCGGAAATTGCGAAATAGCAAAGTTCTCCAGCATATCAAGGTACGGGACTCCCGTCACTGTAGGCTCCATAAAAAATAATGGGCCAATTACTCCGTTTTTGTGCATTCCCCACCAGACATTGACTTTTAGCGAGTCCCTTTCACGTTCAATAACCCTGTAGGGATTCTGAGAACCCCATATGCGGCAATTATGACGATTAACCTCCACGCAAACGTGGAAGGTTGCTCCATCACTGAATAACAACAAATCGACATACCTGGAATTTTCATCGATACGCCGAATCATCTCATCACAGAAATTAGCTCTCTTGCGACAATCATCTCGTATGAGTTGCTGTACCGTCCACATCTCTATTGACAAGGAACTAGACTGATAAATGCAAAATAAATTTTCATTCATGCAACAATAAGCTTCAAACGAAACATTTCACACAGCAATGACTATGCAACAATAAGCTTGAAACAAAACATTGCACTCAACAATGGGCATATAAAATATATGAAACGAAATCTTGGAGAGTTTTTCTATTGATTTAGCTGTATCTTAAGGAATTATAACATACGGTTGTGAAATTATAAGCTATTATTTCTGTATACTCTTACGGTCTTACCAATAAAAACTCTATGTACAGACGTTTAACTGTCTTATACTTATACAATGAGTAGCTCGTTTATACGTCGTGTGTAAATTCCTTACTAATAATCACTACGTACGTCGTGTATAACAGTTTAACTGTTACACAGCTACGTCATAGTTTCGTCATTACTTCGTTACGAAAGGTAATAAAATATCTGAGTTCTCTATTGCATCAGGTAGAGCGCTCTAGTGTGGCGTGTTAAGTATCGATAGTACAACTGGCTCTAATCGATTACCATACTATATTTTGGTCAAAGAGTACAAGCTACAGCAATATTATTCTAATTATTCTGTGCTCTTTGGTTTGTTCTTCTGTGGTTACAAGGCAACCATGATCATAAAATGACAGTCGATACGAACAGCTGTTAGAGAGGCGGCCATTTTTTTTCCATATACAACTCTTAAACAAGGGGTTTCGCGAGTATAACTACTGCAAAGCAATTCCCATATATAGTTACAGGCTATTTATACAGGGGCATCAATTTATTTTTACTTCAATTTTTATTGTACCTGAGTTTTTTAATGTACTTCACTCCCACCCCTTCCACTAATGAAGTTCAATCGTCCTCCACACAGATCCAAGACCGCATATACAGTCATAGTAGCCTTACGGTCATAGTAAACAGTACGTTCCAAAAATATGTTCGCGTTTTCCAGTGACGAAAGAACTTTCAATATTGAATCATTTTCGCAAAGGTACTATCGTCCATTTTCCTACGTCGTATCCCGGTTTCCCCCACCAGCTTTTATTCGCCAGCTAGTGGCTGGGCTGTCTTAGCTCTTTTCTGAGAACATTAATTTCTGTTAGGAATTTGACGTCTACGTAATATTATACAACTGTTTAAAATAACTTATATGAAAGGGCCTCGTTAAGTAATTAACTGTCACGTGATTTCCTCCCTTTCTACTACCCTACGACATAACCACTTGGAAGGGACAGTAGATAGTATGTCTGAGTAATTTTATCTTTTCGGATCGGACAGAAGTGAAGATTGAATTTACAGTATGTAAGGTACTCTTTTATAGAGTAGGTACAGAATTATTTCAACATGAGTTACTAGTACGAAGAACGAAACTTGTAATTGGGATTAGGTACAATAGTCTATAGTGTGATAATATGCACTTTAGAACTGAAGCCTGTATCGAAATGAACGGCCACCATTTTAAAAAATGTGTTTAAATATCCATATTATGATTATTTTTCAATTTAATTTCATCCTCTATATTGTACGCTAATGTGCTGTAGACAGTATAATATACACTGTATAATGAATACGTCCACATGGACAGCTCAGTTCGTGAGTAAAAACACTTATTGTTAATACTGTACTGTATTTTGATTAAACAAGAACCTAATGAAAATGACCAAACTCAAAAGCGCAATATTTCCTAGTTTACGTAATTGGATGAACTACTTTACTTCCCTCCTATACTTAGTAAAGTGATTTGTTTGTACATTACGCCAGTATCATCGAACTCCAGTTGTGGAAGGGGGTAGCAAACGCCGTTGATCCAGAGGTATAGGCAAGTTAATATAAAAAAATGTTAGTAAAAGTAAAATGATGTCCCTGTACATCCATTGCTTATGCAAGGTTTATTAGTAAAGTTTTCTGTCTCAACTCTGCATAAGTCTCGTATAAAAACTATACACGGTTTATTAGTAAGACTGCAAGTGTGGACACGGTGTATTTTATGTAAGGTATTTGTATCTTCAGTTTTCTTTTCTCAGTTCCCAACTTAGTACAAATCTAACTCCGTTACAGTTTTTAACTGTGTAGGATAATCACTACAGTCAACTAAAGAAATGCAATGTGCTAGTGAGTTTCAGTAAGCTGCGAGAAGTTGTTTAAACCATAATTTTCCGTGATTTGCACACTTGGACAGTACTAGTCACGGCCGTCTGTCGACTCCAACTCTCTTCATCAGAGTGACCCTCATAAATAGAGAGGACTAACACCTAAGCCTTCGGGGATTACGTCCAAGATTAAAACCGTGCTGAAGTTGTTTCCTAAGCAACGCTGTCCCCACTTGGCAACCTAGCAACGCTGTTGAGTTTAAACTACGTGCCCAACACACAAGAGATAAATGACAAAACCGAAACAACTTGTAAATTTTTCACAGAGACAATATGAATCTCTGTTTGTTAAAATTACTGAATTTTCGGGATTAACTAATATGACTATGTCAGTCAAGATTTGAAAATGAAAGTCCCCAAGCATAACAAACCTCCTACATCTATATTAAGTAATCATTTGTACCCAAGAAACATTTATTGTAAACTATTTCCTATCTTTTCTTAACATTTAACTTATCTTAGGGTGGAATTCATAGTCGTCACTTAAAAAATGAGTGAACCCTTAAGTAATAAGTGTTTGCTTATAATAAGGGAACCCTTATGTCAATTCCGAATTCATAGACAACACTTATTTTCACGTAATGAGTGCTCACTTACAGCTGCCGGACATGACGTCATAACAAAAGCTGACTCTTATTGAACTAATCGAAAGCAGCTCTGCATGTGGAGTTGCTATAACAACGAGTTATCAATATTATTGTACTGAATAAGTTATATACAGCAATAGTTTCATGATATGTTAAATTCTAGTTGCGTGTTAGTCATAGTTATAATCAGATATCCTACTAATTGGAACACGTGTTCTGTAGTAGTGAATTTCTTAAATAAATTAATTAAGCCTATTAGGCCTACTATATAATATTGTATATTGAATGTATTAACATAGTGTTATATTTACTCTATAATTTGCCAATTATAGCTACATTTTACATTTTTGGCTATGATATCTATACTTAACCCCTTTTAATTTATTTTTATTTAGTATTTTTCATTTATATCTAGATCTGTGTCTTTTATTTAGGTAGTATCTACTTGTTTTTTTTTAATTTTTAATTTGTAATTAACCTTGTATCTGTTTTATCTCTTCTTTTCATGTTATATGCAATTCTATGTTTTTTTTAACAAATATCTGTACTGTCTATTGTAATTCGGGCTTTGCCCTGTTATATAAATAAATAAATAAATGAATGAATGAATAAATAAATAAATAAATAAATAAATAAATAAATAAATAAATAAATAAATAACGATCAATTTGGCTAGAGCAAGAACTTCGAATTGATCTGAAAATGATATCGCTTCTTAAATTTCAGTTCACTATACATTTCCAGAGGATTCTCCATGTCTCTAATATACCTTTTTGGGACACATATTTTTCTCATTTCGTTCAACAAACTCCACAAAATCCTCAAATTCACTCTCAGTATCCATTTTGAAAATGAGTGGTCACTTAAGGGTACAGATCAGCTCACTTAAGTAATCACTCATTATGTGAATAAGGGACAACTATGAATTAGAAATGAGTATAAGTAACCACTTAAGGGTTCACTCATTTATAAGTGACGACTATGAATTCCGCCCTTAATGTTTTTTTTTTCCTTTCAAATTGTCATATAATTGTTTTTAATCATTGTTCATTGTGAATTGATTAGTAGGCCGATCTATCGAACCCATATTTAGGGCGGCTATTTTTTAGGAAATTATTATATTACATGACTGTAATTGTTACATTTTACAATGTAAATGTCCGATTATTAAGGAGTCCTCTGAAGTTAAATGTTTAGGCATAATTTTTGACAATAATTTAAAATGAAATCAACACATTAATTACCTTTGTAATAAATTACGTAAATTGATATATTATTTTGTTTTATTGAGGAATTACTTGTCAATACGTTTATTACGCACATAATGCTTAACTTTATTTCAATCGGTAATTCTGTATGGAATTATAGGATGGGGTAGCTTATTTAAATCCAGTTTTAATCCACTTTATTATTATTACAGAAGAAAATAATTAATATATGTCGTCATAAACCTATTGATTTTCCATCTCAAAATTTGTTTTTAGACTTTAATGTACTTAACGTAAGACAAATTTATTATATATTATTGTATTAATAAAATTCATACATAAAAATCGAAATAATTTTGAACTGTATTCTCATAGTTATGAAACAAAAGGTATGAATTCTTTAAGATTGTTTGAACCAAAATGCAACACTGTTACAGTATTTAATCATAGTAGTAATTTAGGCCCAAGAATATATAACAAATTTATATTTTAATATCCTAATCTTGTCAATTCTAATAGTTCTAGTATTCAATTAAAAAATTTATATATGGATTTTATAAAAATTGAAAAATTGTGAGTTTAAAATTATACATTCTTATTGCGTAGTAGACATAAGACAAATTGTATTGTATACTTCTTAATTTCAATTCAGGAATCCGCCCCTGAGCACGAGTTCTACTCTTTCAGGGGCGAGCTAAAGTTTTTCTTTTTATATTATATTTTATGTTACAATTATTAGCAAAATAAATAAATGAAAAATGAAATAAAAATAACAACAGCTATGATCAAAATTATATTTTAATATATTTATTTGTATTAGAATAATGATTGAGTAAAGAGATAAATTAAATATACATAATTAATATTTATTTATTTATTTAATAGATTTATTTCTACTGGCACAGTTAAGGCCATAAAGCCTTCTCTTCCACACAACCAGTATAAGAATAATAGAAAATATAAACATGGCAGAAATACAGGAACAATGTACTTACTTACTGGATTTTAAGGAACCCGGAGGTTCATTGCCGCCTTCACATAAGCCCACCATTGGTCCCTATCCTGAGCAAGATTAATCCATTCTCTATCATCATATCCCACCTCCCTCAAATCCATTTTAATATTATCTTCCCATCTACGTCTCGCCTCCCCAAAGGTCTTTTTCCCTCAGGCCTCCAAACTAACACTCTATATGCATTTCTGGATTCGCCCATAGGTACGTGCTACATGCCCTGCCCATCTCAAACGTCTGGATTTAATGTTCCTAATTATGTCAGGTGAAGAATACAATGCGTGCAGCTCTGTGTTATGTAACTTTCTCCATTCTCCTGTAACTTGATCCCTCTTAGCCCCAAATATTTTCCTAAGCACCTTATTCTCAAACACCCTTAACCTATATTCCTCTCTCAAAATGAGAGTCCAAGTTTCACAACCATAAAGAACAACCGGTAATATAATTGTTTTATAAATTCTAACTTTCAGATTCTTTGACAGCAGACTGGATGACAAAAGCGTCTCAACCGAATAATAACAGGCATTTCCCATATTTATTCTCCGTTTAATTTCCTCCCGAGTATCATTTATATTTGTTACTGTTGCTCCCAGATATTTGAATTTTTCCACCTCTTCAAAAGATAAATTTCCAATTTTTGTATTTCCATTTCGTACAATATTCTCGTCACGAGACATAATCATATACTTTGTCTTTTCGGTATTTACTTCCAAACCTATTTCTTTACTTGCAAGAACAATTGTACAATTAATAATAATAATAATAATAATAATAATAATAATAATAATAATAATAATAATAGTAGTAGTAATAATACTTACTTACTTACTTACAAATGGCTTTTAAGGAACCCGAAGGTTCATTGCCGCCCTCACATAAGCCCGCCATCGGTCCTTATCCTGTGCAAGATTAATCCAGTCTCTATCATCACACCCCATCTCCCTCAAATCCATTTTAATATTATCCTCCCATTTACGTCTCGGCCTCCCTAAAGGTCTTTTTCCCCTCCGATTTCCCAACTAACACTCTATATGCATTTCTGGATTCGCCCATACGTGCTACATGCCCTGCCCATCTCAAACGTCTGGATTTTAAGTTCCTAATTATGTTAGGTGAAGAATACAACAATGCGTGCAGTTCTGTGTTGTGTAACTTTCTCCATTCTCCTGTAACTTCATCCCGCTTAGCCCCAAATAATAATAACAGTAATAATAATAATAATAATAATAATAATAATAATTGGTTACCATCTGGCTGTACATGTTTGTCTTTCTGGTTCATTGACATTGAGAGCTGCGCTACTACTTTTCATTCAGTCCAAGCTTACATAACATTTTCGGTACCAACTTCCTAGCTCTGGTAATGACTTATTTCATACATTTCTCTATCATCTATCTAAAAATGACATGATGCATTGTGGTATATGACAGAAGTGCGTAACATAAATGCGAACTGTGTAAATATATTTATGTTCCAACCAGTCCTCTGTTTAACAATGCAATGTTTGTCTTTAATAAACAGGGGTCGATGGCAGGTCCTTTATTCGGAGGCAACTTGTGACGACAAAATTATACCGAGCCACGTTTATGGAAGTTGTTTTTAATATAGTTGCATTGTATGTGATATCCTATACTAAAATATAAAATGAAAGTTTGTTGGTTGTTGTGCCTGTAGCAAAATAAACATGGGAACTGCGGGTACATGGACTGACTCCATAATTGCTTGTGACGTCTCAGCTACTCTGTCCCTGGGCTGCCATATTCACCACTCACACATTCACACTTCGGGTTTATTAGGGGCGACAACCCCTTCCACGAACAAACTGAATTTACTCCCGGCTTATCTAAAATAGTGCGTGTATTGCAGCTTTTTTTTTTTTTACCCCGTTGCGAGTTTCATTTTAAAATGGAGCTCCCATCACTTTACACAGGAATATTATTTTCAGACGAAGTAAACTGATTTCTCCGCACACTGTGTCAGTGTCTAGCTTCATCTTGTCAGCTAATCTCACGATGGATGAATGCTTCGTGTAACAGCTGAATTTCAGAAATAACGTGTGATACGAACAACCATATATGACATATGATAAGGAGATGCAAGAATAACTTAAAAAGTTGTGTAAAGTGTAAATTAAAATTAAGGTGACATTTGACATTTAAAATTTTTTAAGGTGACATGTATTTATTTAGCATAACGAGTTACTCCCTTGGTTTGAATTGTAAATTATTTAAAAATAGCGTGTAAGAGGGTCTTAGACTAGAAATGTTTAGTTTAAATGTAGTTCTGTTTATAAGTGTGCATAAGGGTGTAATTGTTTTTCTTATTTGAACTATTATATCAGTGAAGTTATGGTTTTACAGTGCAGTGAATAGTAAGTATTATAATTATAGTAAGTATTATAATTTATAGATAATTTATAGTATATATCTCTGCTCCTACATCGACACTAAATTACGCAATAAATGAAGTAAACAATGACCTAAAATCAATTATTTCATGGACGAAAAAGTTTGGACTGAAACTGAAGTCTGAGAAATCACAGGCAATCATAATGGGACATCAACGACTGTTAAGTAAATTAAACACAGGAGACTTTATCTCCTGTTAAAATGAATGAAACTATTATCCCTTACAGTGATAGAGTAAAAAATCTAGGAATTTATATGGACAATAACTTAAGTTAGAATACTCAAATCACACACATATGTAAAATAATTTTTATGAAAATTCACGCACTAAAAAGAATTCGAAATTTCCTTCCGTTGCTTCTCAAGAAGAATTTAGTACAGTCGCTCTTGATGCCTCATTTTGATTACTGTAACTCTCTACACTGACCTTAACATGAGACTGACAGACAGACTACAGCGTGTTCATAATGCATGCGTTCGATTTATTTGCAACGTCCGTAGATCTGACCGTATCACACCTTCACTAAATATGCTGTCCTGGGTCCGTCTCAAAGAGCGAAGAACTATTCACTCTCTCACTTCACTCTTCAATATTCTTCAAACCTCTAACCCTAGCTACCTAGCTTCTCGTTTTCAACATTTGTCCTCATATCACGAAATAGATACTCGCTCACAACACCATATCACACTCTCCATTCCTAAACACAGAACATCCTTCTACTCTTCATCTTTCACCGTCTCTGCAGCTCATCTCTGGAACTCTCTACCACAACATGTCAGAGACTGTCGGACATTGTCTAGTTTCAAAAATAAATTAAAATTGCACTTTTTCAATTCAGATTCCTTTCAGTTATAAGCCCTTTTCTCTGCGATAGTTTTGTAAAAATATAGGCTACATATTTCTTTTCCTTCCTTTTCCTTTTTTGTTCTCTTTATCAGCTGACGAATTTATTATCATAGCCTTTTATTGTGAATTTTATTTAATTTTCTTTCTTTTTCTTCTTTTTTTATTATTTTATTATATTCTATTTTGTTATATTCTTCCTTATGTTTTCCATATTAACCATTTGTGCTAAATGAGTTGCTTTTGCTATATTCCAATGTATTTTACTTTCTTTTTTTTCTATTATGGTATTATTTTCATGTTGTTTAGTGTCGATTTTATTATGCTATTATTATTTCTCTTTGTAATATGTTAGTATTCTGTTCTGTAACCTTTTTGTTAATTTTAACTGCTTATATACTTTGTGACCTGGTAGAGTGTAAGAGAAGGCCCTATGGCCTTAACTCTGCCACTATAAATAAAGAATTATTAATTAATGAAATGTGTTCTATAGTGTCGGTGAAATGTGTCCTATAGTGTCAGTAAAATGCGTCATAGTGCCACTACAGTGAGTGAGATGAGAGTAAAGTGAAAGATTATAATCAGTACCAATGTGAAACTTATTTAGGTCCTATACATATGTAGGTTGTATTGTAGAATTAGGTTCACATATTAATTAGGTCATTTTATGTATTGTTATTAAGGGGAGGTGGTACACCATGGCAGGTTAAAATATAATGTGTATGTGTCCTGATCTATTTACAAAAATATCAATCATTACAGAAACCATCAATATATAAGTATACCAAATTTCATCGCCTTAGGATTGGTAGTTTTAGAGAAAATCCAGAATAAAGATAGCAAATTTAACATTGAGGAGATAGGTTGTACCACCTCCCCTTAATTGTAATGATTGTGTTAAATTGTATTGTATATTCTTATTGTATTGTATATACAGGGACATCATTTTATTTTTACTAACATTTTTAATATTAACCTGTCTATACCTTTAGAGAACCGGAAACACAGCTTGCTCCCCCCTCCAAGACTGGAGTTCGATAATACTGGCGTAAAACACAAATCACTCTACTAGGTATAGGAAGGAAGAAAAGTAGTTCATCCATTTACGTAAACTAGGAAATATCGCGATTTTGAGTGTGATAATTTTCATTAGGCTTTTCTTTAATCAAAGTACAGTACTGTATTAAGAATAAGTGTTTTTACTCACGAAGTGAGTTATCCATGCGAACGTATTCATTATGCAGTGTATATTATACTGTCTACACAGCACATTAGCGTACAATATAGAGAAAGAAGTTAAATTGAAAAATAATCATAATATGAATATTTAAACACAATTTTGAAAATGGTGGCCGTTCATTTCGATACAGGCTTCAGTTCTTTTGTGCATATTATCGCACTATAGACTATTGCATCTAATTCCAATTGCCAGTTTCGTCCTTCGTACTAGTAACTCATGTTGAAATAATTCTGTACCTACTCTACGTACTGTAAATTCAATCTTCACTTCTGTCCGACCCGAAAATATAAAATTACTCAGACATGCTATCTATTGTCCGTCCAAGTGGTTATGTCGCAGGATTGTAGAAAGGGAGGAAATCACGTGACAGTTAATTACTTAACTAGGCCCTTTTATTTAAGTTAAATTAAACAGCTGTATAATATTACGTAAACTTCCAATTCCTAAGAGAAATTAATGTTTTCAGAAAATAGCTAAGACAGCCCAGCTATTACAGAGGGGCGAGCAGAAGCAGGTGGGAGAAATCGGGATGCGACGTAGGCAAACGGACAGTACCTGTGCGAAAATATGATTCAATATTGAAAGCTCTTTCGTCACTGGAAAACGCGAACATATTTCTGGAACGTACTATACTCAGTAACTCAGTACTGCTTACTATCTGCGGTCTTGGTTCTGTGTGGAGTTGGAACTTCCTTAGTAGAAGGGGTGGGAGTGAAGTACATTAAAAAATTCAGGTATAATAAAAATTGAAGTAAAAATAAAATGATGTCCCTGTATAACTGTACTGTGTATTGTAATTTTATTGTGTATTGTTTATATTGTGTATACCACTGCCACCGGATGCTTGCCCACTTGCAGTGTAAATAAATACATACATACAAATTACAAGGATGTCTGAAAGAGCTTTTCCAGAATTATTTCCACAAAATGTAATTCAGTAACTATTTTGACTCATTTCATCTTCTCAGTCTATGGACAACCAAGAGAGAGCATAAGGTGCTGTAAGTAACAAATATATTTCAAGCTTTTTTTTAACGAAAATACACGCATTTAACATCCCAGATATCGATGGAGTCAAACTTTGTGTACAGACACTTCTGTTAGTTTACTGACGAATTTTGTTCATATTCAGTTTTTGCAAGTTAATTTAGGCCTTGTTTCAAAGCTAAATTTTCAACTGAAGTGAATGGATAGTAGTCTAAAAGCCGGATGTGACGTCAGAAGTTATGATCCAAAGCTACATAGTGCATAACAATCCAGTCCGTAGTAGCTAGTCAACGAAAATGCTTGATTGTTGACTTGTTCACTAAACAAATATGGATGCCTCATCAGCAATTGAGGTTATGATATTTTAAGATGCTTTGGAAGTGAAATAATGTAAATATAATGTGGAATAACACGTTAACTTTGAAATCTGACGTTGTTAGTATCTTCTGTACTAAGTTTTAAGCATCATTGTAATATAATATGTATTTGCTAATTCTGTTCTGAACCTTTTCGCTTGGCCCTTCAGAACTTTAAGATAATTAGACAGTGCAATGAATTCGTAATACACGAATAGTGAACATTTTTATAACAGCTGAGACTAACAGAGGATAGATAGAGATATTTGTTCTTATATTAAACTTATGAGTGTCTTGATTATTACAGATATATCTTGATTTTCAGCATAAAAATCACCAGGAAAAGAAAGTACTCTAAATTTGAGAAAATCTTTTACACGAAGTCCTTTTATGTACACTTGTCATTATCCTGCAATTTCATTAAGGCTTACTTTTTTAAAACGAAAATACTGTATATTTAAGTTCAGGTGACTTGCCCTAGAGCCAAGGACATCAATCAATATTTCATTATAGAATGATAGCATGCCAGATATGCAATTTTAAGGGGTTTATATGACCAATAAATGGTAAGTATCTTAATACATCACAAACAGAGCTGAGTTTAGGAGAAATATAACACCCTATGTGCGTAAATATCCAATTACAGACCAAAAAACTTATGCTTTTAGATTCTTTGAGATCAGTTCCATTTAATCTATGATATTGTAGAAATACTCATATCTATTCTGTGTACTAAATTGAAATGAAATGATGAAATGATTAGCCTAAAAAATGTCCCGTTAAGGGCAAAGGCCTCCTCCTATAGAGAGAGAGCTCTATTTGTCTCACGCGGTGAGCTACTCCGCGTAAGAGTGGAATTGTTCACTTGGTTCATATTCTGCACCGTTTGGTATTGTTCGCTTGTTTCTGTCGCACTGTCGCACTTGTTTTAGTCGCTGTTCGCTTGTCTTCTTAGGTTTTACCTGCTTCAATTTATTTATGGTTGAGGTTAAATCATTATTATTAACTAGAAACAATATGTAGCTATATTTAGTCAGTAGTTCGAAGACTAGTTGGAATTTCATGAGTGAAATCAATTAGGCATCACTTATGAGGCAACTAAGCCAAGAGATAATGGGGTAGGGCGTCCAGTTCTTTGGACTTAAAATTGATCCCTGGGGAACTCTGGGTAGTAGAGGAAGTAGTAGTAATGTTGCAGGTACTGCTGTTGTGTGATGTCTTCTCGTGAATAGCAGGAAAGTCCTCTTAAAACATTAATTATTTAAAAACATAGTGGGCCAAGTGTCATTTATTAAAACGGAGAACGCAAGGGTCAAAGTTGAGTGAATACCATAGTTTAATGAAGATTGACATATCATTTAGTTTTAATTTGTATACTTTATATTACTTGATATATGTTTCCATTGAATTATGGTAATAACTTAATTTTAACTCTTGTTTTCTGCGGTTTTAGTAAATGGCGCTTGGTCCACTATGGTTCTGAACCCTTCAAATTAACCTTTTACGTTTTGCATTGCTTAGGGTTAAGATACAAATTAGATTTATTTTAATGTTATTGTAAGTGACCATGCTTCATTTAATTTAGGATGCTCCTTGTTATTATTATTATTATTATTATTTTATTATTATTATTATTATTATTATTATTATTATTGTTAATTATTGTTTTTTATGCTCGACCATACCGAAATGTACTAATTATACACCCGGTAACAGTCCTTTAATGCATGCCATTAAAGTACACCTACTCATTAAAGTACAGTCTTCAGTCAATGATAACTCAGCTTACATGTGTTCAGCCAATGACAAGTCAGCTTTGTACCGTTATAAAACCGCAAGTATCGATTATTCTCGGATATGCATCGAAAGAGAATTAGCGAAAAGTCACGGAGGCTGGAAATCCAATACTGACGCAGGAGGATATGTTCTGTTACTATAATAATTAGCGTTAATTGTAAATAATATTCAAATAAATTCAATTTGTCATCTCGTTTTTCAATGTCGAATTCAATAATCAAGGTTATAATATTATCAAGTTTAACGGGACTACGTCAAGGTCAATGACATTATTGTTCCTCGGAAAAAATCAATACTTTCGCGTCTGCGCACATCTCACAATTCACGACCTAGAACAAGGTCACTTCCGATCTTTTCAGATACCTACAAATAAAATGTATACATCTGAATACCGGTAATTTCAAGTTAGAAATATGGTCGAGCATAAAAAGTCGTATGAAACTCGCCTATAATGGTAATTAAGAAGCTCGTATGAAAATTATGAAACGAGCGCAAGCGAGTTTCATAAATATCCATACTCGATTCTTAATTACTATCATTATAGGCTCGTTGCATAATGTACTATTATTAGTTGTGTTTATTATTAATTGTCAGTATTGAGTGTAATTAGTTACCACTGCCACCGGGTATATACCCATTTGCAGTGTGAATAAATACATACATACAAAATACGATCATGCATCATATTTTAGTAAAAAAATACGCGAGGAAACATGATCATGTAAAAAGTCGTATGACTGCATTAAGTATAAAATTATTTAATTTATTATTACCTATAACAGGTTCTCGGAAATGTGAAACTTCTCGTTTTATCCTGTTACATTCCGCTTACAAAATTTATAAGGTAGTATTTTTACCTTAGCTTCAAGAAGGTCAAAGTGCTCCGAACGATTTCATCTGTCTCTATATCTGTTTAACCGTAAAATTGAATCTATCCTCTAAATCCCTGAACGAGACGCTTGTAATGGTGAAGTACGTATGAACTGAAACTAATTATATAATGTTATGAATCACAACGCAGAGCTAAGCTGGCAACTCCGCTCTGCTCTATTAAACGCATATGCTGAGCTCTCACATTGACGGGCTCTCCGTACAACTTGACAGACAGTTTATATGATAATATAAAACTGCACGTGATGGTTTCTGGATCGTTACGCAATATGTCGCTTGAGATAATATTAGAAATACAAGTTATGCACTTCATCGCCGTTCTATTTCAGAGATTTACTATGTTGTCCCGTTTGCATTCCTTGTAAGAATAAATGTCGGAAATAATTAAACTATATTTGATATTTGTTTATGTTAAATTATGTAGAAAATATAGGGTGGATTTCTAAAACACGGACGAAATCGTGGTTCCAAACCTCGGCTTTTAAACCACGATCGAGGTCTGAATCCTTATGCGATTTCTAAAACGAAGTCGAGACGCGGCTTGAGAAGAAACCGAGGTTCGTGGGTTTTATATATGGCAACGCAGCTAAGAATCGATCTTTATTCTTGTAAACAGTCGATATTAGAAAGAAATGGACATCGGGATTAATATTTTTATTGAATTCCAGTAAGTCATATTCTTGTATTGTTATATTTGCTAATTTACAGAATATATGTGCGTTTAAAATACTAGCATTAATTATAGGGAACTGATTTTTAGGTACCAGAATTATATTTCCTAAATGATTAGCACAATTCGAACGTTTATGTTGTAGTTTATCATTTGTTTATAGCTAATGCCAACATTAACTACCTGAAAACCCGGGTCTAACGAATCAATAACCTAAATATTAACTGGACTAAAGTTGCAATTGAAACTAAAATATTATATGGTTCTATTTTCACATATAATAGGCCTACTACGTGGAAAGCCCCAGTAGCATAAAACGTAAAATAAGAATACAAAATCACGCTTGCTTCATACATATTCTTATAGGTCCACATTATATTCGAATATTAAATAAAATGTCCAGAACTACTGTAAAGACTAAGAATTAAGTTACATCGTCTTATAGACATAAAGGTGTAATTAGTATAAAATATTAGGCCTATATCTTACTTCCCTCAAAGCAACAAGAAGGTGTAAAAAAATTGTCAACCTGGCGCCTCTTGCATTTCGTTGCAGATTATTATTTAGCATTCTTGCTCAATTTCGCGTTATTCCTTCGAAAATTGAAAATATTCGCCTGAATTTATTGTTATTATATAGTTACAAAGGATTATTCCTGTCTGTCATCAATCTAATCCGAGATTTAATACAGTATTTGTAATCACAAATTTTCATTGATTAAAGTTCTCGTTAACACTTTGTTAATACCATAAAATTTACTTAGTCTTACGTTAAAAAAGTGTAAAATTGTTAAAAAAAAAAAGGCATATACCTTCGACAGACGGCCCGTTTCAACGCTATGTCACGTCATCTTCAGTGTTGAGTGGTTCAAGAGACACTGAAGATGACGTGACATAGCGTTGAAACGGGCCGTCTGTCGAAGGTATATGCCTTTTTTTTTTTAACAATTTTACACTTTTTTAACGTAAGACATTTTCCTTTTATAGTCATCCAGCTGATCTACTTCCTCCATCTTGTATACATGAAGCCGTGGTTTTAAACCTACCCCAGCCGTGGTCTCTGCTTCAGACCATGGTTTCGAGCCATGGCTCAGAAAAATGGAAAGGACCTCGTTTTATAAATCCAAACGCGGTTTAAAGCCATGGCCATGGTCTAGACCTCGTTTTAGAAATCGACCCGTTGTGTCCCCGCAGAAGTATTCCGAGGTTATAAACCGCTATAATTCTGTCACTATGTGTTTTACGAAATTCATACCGGTGTCTTTAGAAAGAACAGCTAAAAGAATTCCAGGAAATGCGTAATTTACCATTGTTGACCGAAACAACAGATGGCAGCACAAGAAAAAATAAAAAGAAACGCAGTTTCCGCTATTTCGCTTATCATTAAGGCATTGTTGAATATAAGGAAATTGTGTTAAATGATCTGAATGTTACATTTTCAAGTCTGTGTGAATTCTATGTTTTCTGTGAAAATTTATTGACACTAATAGCCCCTTTTTTTCTCTTTATCAGCCGATGAATTTATTGTCATACTCTTTTTATTGTGAATTTTATTTAATTTTCGTATTTCTTTTCTTTTTTATTATTATTTTATTACATTCCATTTTGTTATATTCTTCTTTACGCTTTTCTATTTAACCATTTGTACTAAATTAGTTGCTTTTACTACAGTATATTCCAATGTATTTTACTTTCTTTTTTTCTATTATGGTATTATTTTCATGTTGTTTAGTGTCGATTTTATTATGCTATTATTATTATTATTATTATTATTATTATTATTATTATTATTATTATTATTATTATCATTATTATTATGATGATGATGATGATGATGATTATTATTATTATTATTATTATTATTATTATTATTATTATTTGTAATATGTTAATATTCTGTTCTTTAACTTTTTGTTAAATTTTAACTGCTTGTATACTTTGTGACCTGATTGAGTGTAAGAGAAGGCCCTATGGCCTTAACTCTGCCAGTATAAATAAAGAATTATTATTATTATTATTGTTATTATTATTATTATTATTATTATTATTATTATTATTATTATTATTATTATAGCGGATGATGAAGACCATTCAGTCAAATTCATTTTTAGTGACGAGGGAACGTTCCACTGAATGGAAAAGTAAACAAGCATATTGTTAGGATTTGTGGGAGCGAGAATTCACATTTTATTTTGGAGGTTGAAAGTGATTCCACTAATTTAAATTTGCTTATACCCAACAGTGCCTTAATGACAAGTGAAATAGCGGAAACGGCGTTTTTTTTTCTTTCTTCTTGTGCTGCCATCTGTTGTTTCGGCCAACAATTATCAACTACGCATTTCCTGAAATTCTTTTTGTGCTGTTCTTTCTAATGACACCGGTATGAATTTCGTAAAACACATAGTGACAGAATTATAGCAGTTTATAACTCCGGAATGTTTCTGCGGACACACTGTATGAAGCATCAGGAACTAATAAAGCCAAAGTCTTTAAAAATGTGAACAAGATGTTAAAGGAGTTAAAAAAATAATTCAACTAAGAAACTTATTCCCTATAATAGCTATAAATAATAAACCTATAGTAATACACCTTTAAAGGGAGCTTAAAGACTGAAGTTATCAAAACTGGCAGGTTACATTTTTTTATCTTGATAACTTGACAAAATTTTCCAAAAATCTGTATATGTGTGTCTTGTATATGCTACATGAATTTTATTCTGACAAGGTGAATTGTTTAGCTATATTGAGGCGTTCTTTGAAATTACGTTTTTTTTTCGATAATTAAAAATATTGATTTTTTTAATGTACCTTTCCTCAAAAAAATGTAATAGGCATAAGTATGAATATTTTTTCACTCTTGTTAGGACACGTATGTTGCAATCTGAAGAACAGAGGATCTGTTATCTTCATTGCCATCATATAGGTCTATACAGGATGGAATTGAAATAGCCTTGGAGATTTTCAGATTGAATAGCTCATGTTGTATGTAACAAAAATTATAATATCATATTGGTAGAAAGTTAATATTTTTTTCTTCAGAAAAAAAAACATTTTTTCCTCAAATTTTTAACAACTCCTTATTCGGTAACTATTGCGAGTAGGATCGTGATTTTTGTCCATTTCGATAGGAAATCTAATGAAAACATAATTAGATCTTTAATTCTTTTTCAATAAGTAAAGCAGTGTATTAGAAGTTTCAGTACATATTTAAAGAAAAGAAGGAAGATGTAGTAGGCTGAAAATAATAATGTTTTGACTAGTAGAACCTAATCTATGACAAAATAAAATGTAGTTATATTTTCACAACTTTCAGATGGCTTAACAAACAACTTCCCTTAATACATTCGCAGATGTATTTTAATCTAATTTTATTGGCACCTGTACATTTCTGTTCATTGTATCTAGTGTACACTAAATGTTGAACAAGATAAATGTAGGCTATATTTACATGATATTCATATGTACGTTTGATTATTGCGTACGTATAGCTGTATTTATTTTCGAAAAAATTTCAGCTTATATGTTTATAAATTGCTGATTTACTACAGTTATCTTGTTAAACATTTGGAACAGATGCATTATAGGACCCACCCCGAGTATTCCATAGTATCAATTATATATTGTATATTTTCGATTACTGTATCAAGTATGCCATCTTAACAATACTAAATACATAGTACTATAGACATGTATAATTTAATAAAACTAACAATAATGATATTAAGCTCATATTAGTCACCTTTGTTGTACAATATATTAAATCTTATTCAAAA
The DNA here is from genome assembly GCF_040183065.1 of Periplaneta americana. Taxonomy (NCBI): domain Eukaryota; kingdom Metazoa; phylum Arthropoda; class Insecta; order Blattodea; family Blattidae; genus Periplaneta; species Periplaneta americana. Next base: position 16,310,041 of record NC_091120.1, read on the forward strand.
TAATGTTAAAGAAACGAAACAAACCAAACCTAAAATTTAAACACAGTAACATTAAACTTTCAAACAATACAACATTGGTATTAATACAACAATAAAATTAAGTTCATATTAGCCATCTTTATAATATATTATAAAATACTAATTCTACTCAATTTATACTGCATTTTTGGTCCAAGGAAAATACTAGTCTTTCACAAAAACACATTTTCACTAGTATTTTCCTTGGACCAAAGAATTAAAAGCAAAATTGGTGTAAAATTAGCATTTTACCATGGACCTCACTGGAGACATTCCGTTTCAATTTCCATTTCGAGGCCTACATTTTAAATCAAGAGGGAGAATTTGATCCACTTCTTTTTTATATTTTAACTGTAGCACTCGAAATTGCAGCCATGTTTATGATCAAACTAATTTACAACAATATTGATTGGTTGGCAACATAATGAAAACAATATATATCGATCATTTAATTGATCGAAACGCAACTTCCGTTGACCTTTTTTTGTGGCTTAGCATATTTTTATATTTAGGGTGGGTCCTATAATGCATCTGTTCCTAAATTTCTATTAATTTTTATCAATATTATACTAAATATTGAAAAGTATAGACAAATAAACATGACATTTGAATGTAGGCCTACGTATATATGGCGGCTTTCCAAATAAAACACTATCTTTTGTTCAGATGGGCATGTCTGTTTATCACTTCCTAAAACTTTCAATTTTTTTAAGTACGCAACGATCCGAAAAGTATTGCCTTCACAAGCTTTATAGAAGTGATTTCTATTTCTCTTTCCGTGGCGATATACATGCATGTGCTTTGGTGCAGCTGATTCATGGGTTTAAAAAACAACTGAGGCTCCATCCTCTCGGTTTTCACTTGTCATCACATGAGCCTTGGCTGCAAGAAATAATGGTTCCCTAAATCGTACTCTAAGATTTATTCCGAAACGTTATGTGTTGTTCTTTCCAAACAAACTATTTATCACATAAAAGCGCCAGAGAATGGTGTGGTAAACCTTCAAACATCCAGCTCTACCCTTAATCCCTAAACAAAACAGAGGAAAAAAGTCTCTTTTCTATTCTATAATGCAGAAAGCATACATTGCACATATGTACCAAGGGCACAAATTCAAGTAATCGTGTGGACTGAAGTGCTTAGCGGTGCAGTAAAATTGCTACGTAAATCATGTTACGTAATGTGCACTATAACGGAAAAGAATATCCACTGAAATTTATAGACGTGCACAAAGTCAGTTTTATTTTATGAGTGGTAAAAATAGTATAATAATAATAATAATAATAATAATAATAATAATAATTATTATTATTATTATTATTATTATTATTATTATTATTATTATTATTATTATTATACTAGCCGTACCCGTGCGCTTCGCTGCACCCGTTAGAAATAAATATAAAGTAATTACATAATTAAAATAGGACATTTGATCCAGGGAACATTCGTGTTTGATAGAAGGATAAATCATTTAATATGTTACTAAATTTAAATTGCATCCAAATAATTAAAATGCGATCATTTTGGTCCACAGACACTCATTTGGTGCAATGACAATTCCTTTAACATGTTTCTAATTTTTATTACATGCAACCATACTTTAATGAAGATTGACATCATTTAGATTTAATGTATATATTTTATTTTACTTGTTATAGGTTTCCATTGAATTACGGTAATAACTTAATTTTAACCCTTGTTTTCTACGTATTGAGTAAATGGCGCTTGGCCCACTATGGTTCTGAACCCTTCAAATAACATAAATTAACGTATATTATATTATATTATATTATATTATATTATATTATATTATATTATATTATATTATATTATATTATATTATATTATATTATATTATATTATATTATATTATATTGTATTATATTATATTATATTATATCAGAAGTTACTGTAATAACATAATAGCATTATGTCCATCTATTGAAACTACACTTTCCAATGGTGAAATAATAAATAATTACACAAATCGGTTAATTTACTCGTAGCTTCCGATATTACTTCATACAAACATAGAAACATTCTCTGTAGGCTATCTTTCATAGCTTTCGATTGTTGCTGTCCAAGGCCCCTTGTAGACGAAGTCATTTGTTTTTTTAATTCATTACACGGCCTTAGATGGCAGTTATTTTAATTTTAAAACTCATTTATCTCATTAAATATAAGTCCTATAAAAATTTTTCAAGGAATAAAACTTATCGCAAATTATGTTTAAAGAAACGTTTGTTATGTAATATTTTTCACAAAAATCAATAATAAGCGAGATAAGTCGATTTATTTAATTCAGGCCCCCGTATAACACCCCTTTTAAATAATGTATTTTGAATTCCATATAGCCTAAAATCTAAGTTACAACGAACTTAATTTATATTCCAATTTTCATCGAAATCCGTTCAGCCATTATCGCGTGAAAAGGTAACAAACATACAGACAGACAGATATACAAACAAAAATTTCAAAAAAGCGATTTTCGGTTTCAGGGTGGTTAATTATATATGTTAGGACGAATTATTTTTGGAAAATCGAAAATTACCGGAAAAATTTCGGCTACAGATTTATTATTAGTATAGATAAGTATAGGCGATGTGCCAGAAACAATTTGACATATTTTTTAGAGTTTATCTGATTGTAATAGCGGAAACAACCTTACTTGGTTTCGTCGTTTAGTAAATAGCTAACATTCGCTAAATCTGATTTATTTAAACAACATACCAGTACCAAAATCGTACAAAAATAATAATATAATTATAAAGATATTTACGAATGTCTAGGTAAATCTACAATGAGGAAAGTTTAACTTGAAAACAGGGTACGAAGTTTTATTAACTCTTTAAAATTATTCAAGCGTTGTTAACAGGAAAGAAGTGTTCAAACTGAAGATATGCCTCGCGAAATGTAAATTGAAGAATAGCGTCAGTCCAAGATAAATAGAAGAGATGTGAAAAGTAATTTTCTTGAGTGATAAAGTAAAAAGTCGTACAGGCCTATTTTATACTGGTTACTTATTCAATGAAAAATTAAACTCTCATTTCAAATATTATTTGAGGAAGAACCGAACTTTCTTTAGAACATTTTAATGTTAGTATCTGTAGCACGAAAAGCGATTCAAAGCAAATCGATAAAACATATGACAGAGAACAACTTTCAAAACTGCTGATGAATCGAATTCATGTCGGAGCTCAGTCCCGGTTCAGTAGAGAAACGCGCCTGCATTCTGAGCTACGCCGGTGGCTTCGTTCATATTTAGTACTTACATATACAGGGTGCTTCCGAGGTGGTGTTACAAACTTTCAGGGATGATGGCGAAGGGCACATGTATCAATTTGAGATATTGAACCATAGTTGTGTGGAAATGGAATTGTAATTTGGCACCATGTGCCTTCCTTCCCTTAACTTTTGGAACAGTCGTGGAAAGATGGTATGAGCCGGATGTCTCTTACGTGGCTACTTGGCCCGATACAATCTGTGAGCTTGTCTACTGTTCCCATTGGCTCATCCGTGTTCGAAAATCAGGTCTGCTTATTCCGCTCTCGTGTACTCCTCCATTTCACTAGGACTGATCGACTGGACACTGCAACTTGTACACATACACTGCTGTCTACAGACGTGCATATCAGGACCAACCATGTCCGTTACACATTACGCCATCTGCATTGCTTTAGTGTAGTTTCCTGTCCCCATCCCTCAGACAGTGCACTGAATGGAATACTGTAAGTAGACAACGTAAACAACGTCAGATGAATACAGTATGTGTAAGATGTACGGATAAATACACATAAATAAGGTGTACAGAGGAATAAAATTATTTCATTTCCACACAACTATTTTTGCTTGTAACTTTCGACTCGGTCATTTCCGGACCAGGATTCAAATTGATTGATGTGTCCTTCGCCATCATCCCTGAAAATTTGTAACACCACCTCGGAAACACTCTGTATATAGGCTACAGAGTGCAACCAAAAAAGTGGGAAAAATTATAGGTATGGATTTCTCATACTTATAGTAGCCTAGTCAAAGCGCACTCTAGTACGTTTGAGGCGTCAGTATCAAAACCGACCAAGTCACAAATTTTAAGAAAATGAGTTTTAATTATAAACGAGAGTAGTAGTGTATTTTTATCTTGTAAACAAGTATTTTCTACGAAATCAGCCACGACATCGTATTTTATGTCACTGAATATAGGGTCGTACAACAAAAAGGCAAAGTCACTCACAAGCAAATATTCTCATGAGGGCAGATAAAAAAGTTATTTTTTTCTTCCGTCATGTTAATACAGTGAAACCTCTTCTTACGGACTCTCCCAAGATACGGACACTCGTCATATACGGACAAATTTTTATGTCCCAACTGAAATAATATAGAAATAATGATAAATTTAACTCTCGTTTACGGACACTCTCAGACACGGACACGGACAGCTGTTTCACAGTCCTAAAGCTTGCTTTACCTCCTGACTGCGGACAGAACTTGGATTCCAAGACCTAATGTGTTACAAAAATGGAAAATTTAATTTTGAGAACTGTACAGAAATTTCTTAACACGAAAGAAGACAACAAGGGTCTCGTAGGCTACCACTACCCCAGCCGGCTATCCCTTGTTAGCTGGAAGCGGGTGGTTAAACGAAGTCAAAAAATTTAACCTTTCTGATGGGTCTAAGATTTCCGCGATCGTGAAATTGTATTCGACATATGATATGGTTAGTAGGATTATTCTCTTCACTTCAATAAGTTGTTCTGTATGGGGAGACATGGCACGTGAACGTAAAGGTTAAGTTGAAAACTGTAAATTACAGTACTGCATAACTGTTGACCTAGAATAAAATTGCATGGCACAGTACTGTATTTTCCTTTTTCGGTCTTATCCATTGTAGTTCAAAATTGCAAAGAATTTACTGTAGTACAGTATACTGTATTTAGAGTTAAACTACAGTAATACATTTCATTTAAAGCGTGAAGGGATACATAATGCATATTATAAACTCACTGTTAGATTGGGGAGCCTCCCTCCCAATAAAGGACACCTCCCAGATGCGGACAGATTGTTACGTCCATTCGATGTCCGTAAATGAGAGGTTTAACTGTAATGTCAAAAGAAGGGCTTATACAAATTTTGGCTACTTCTCCGCAATTACGAGCCGTGCAGAAAGCGTTTTTCCCTGGGGCCGTTTACAAAAAAAAACACGATTTCATGGAAACATTTATTGGAACAGATACAGAAAATTTTCAACATATTCCCCACCAGAATTGAGACATTTGCCATATCGTGGGATCAACAAAGAGGTGCACAACACGACTCAAGAATACAAAAATTGATCTCATGCTATGACAAATGTCTCAATTCCAGTGGGGAATTGCTCCCGCACAACTTCTAGATAGGCGTGGAATGAGACCTTGCCGGAAATGTTTACAAATAAATAAATAAATAAATAAATAAATAAATAAATAAATAAATAAATAAATAAATAAATAAATAAATAAATAAATAAATAAATAAATAAATAAATAAATAAATAAATAAATAAATAAATAAATAAATAAATCCACACCTGTGGAGTAACGGTCAGCGCGTCTTGAAGCGAAACCAGGTGGCCCGGGTTCGAATCCCGGTCGGGGCAAGTTACCTGATTGAGGTTTTTTCCGGGGTTTTCCCTCAACCCAATACGAGCAAATGCTGGGTAACTTTCGGTGCTGGACTCCGGACTCATTTCACCGGCATTATCACTTTCATTTCATTCAGACGCTAAATAACCTAGATGTTGATACAGCGTCGTAAAATAACCCAATAAAATAAAAAATAAAGAAATAAATAAATGAATGAATAAATAAATAAATAAACAAATAAATAAATAAATAAATAAATAAATAAATAAATAAATAAATAAATAAGAGAGCGACTGAGTGAATGAAAAAATAGGCCTACATGAATAAATGAATATAATTAAATAAATATAATGAAGTAATGCATATAAACAAATAAGTTAAGAAAGAACTAAATAAAAGATTATTCGTCATAGAAGAACGAAATAATGATCACAAGTCAATTTAGTGTTTACTGCTTCTTTACAGAAATAAATTCAGTCATTTGTGACTGAAATGGTATCTTTCCTTCAATGCAAATCTTATTTTCAACACAGTTGGATTGTTCTGACGTTGGATTAATTCCGTCCTTGATCCTGTACATTACAAATGTTACTACTGCTTGCGCAAAGTTTGTCCCATATTTCTTGCACGAACACCTTTATTTCGACATCCAATTGATCATATACGACTTCATGTATCTAGAGAAAGTTTTGAGTTAAGGAAGCTTTCCGTTTCCAAGTAGGAAAAAACATTTCCGTGGCAAAAAGCCTAGTTCAGTAAGGCTTCCACAATTTCCTACTTCAGCTCTTCGAATATCAGGAACGGAATGTCAAAGCAATCAATGGGTATAAAAGTAACCTGGAAGGCGTTCTATAAGAAATTATAGACATCGAAACTTTTGTAAGAAATGTTTTCTTTTCAAAAAGTTGCTCTAAATTGACGTTTATACAATCCTAGTATTAAAATATGCTTACGACGCTATAAATCGTGCGTAATTGGCCTAATTCTGGCATTGGTACCAGAAAATGGTACCTAGTAACTAGTATTCTGTGACATCTCGCCTTCACAACACAATTTTATACAACGTACCTGTAAGAAAGAGCCTCAAAACAACAAAAAAAATAACATTTTCATAGAAATGGTTACTTAGCAACCATGCAGTGTATTACATTATCCAGTATTCATGTCTCTACTACGTCATTACATTACATTTTGTAAATTTATAATAGTTTTTTTTTACATAGAATGCCATAAAACGTTGTATTTAACACGCGTATAATATTCATTATCATTCAGAAGAATGTTTTCGGAAAAATGAGTCCCTTTCAGTTTTGTAACAATTAAAATTATGAATGAGAAGAGTATTGTATTGTATTGTATTTATTAACATTCCATGGTATTCATACATGCTTACAGCTAGAATATGGAACAAGTCAAAAAACTTAATACTATTATAAAATCTTAATTTATAGTCACAGTCTAGATGAAATATATACAGACGAGATTTACAATATAGTCTACTAGTACAACACATAGTTTTAGTATCACAACACATAGTTTTAGTATCAATTTCATGAAATGTTATTGAATGTCATGAATTCACCTACAGAATAGAAGGCGCGAGAAATTAGGTACTTCTTTAATTTGGCTCTAAATAATTTTATGTTATGAGTTTCATTTTTTATATCAATAGGGAGGCTATTAAAAATTTTTACTGCCATATAACGCACTCCTTTTTGATAGCACGATAGACTTGCCGATGGAGTATGAAAGTCATTTTTTGACGTGTATTTATGCTATGAACTGTTGAATTAGTTAAAAAGTTTTCACGATTACATACGAGGAAGACAATTAATGAAAAGACATACTGACAAGCCATGGGCATTATTTGTAGTTTTTTGAAAATAGTCCTACACGATTCCCTAGATTTGGCACCTACTATTATTCTAATTACTCTTTTTTGTAATAGAAATATATTTTTACTATCTGTGGAATTTCCCCAGAATATTATTCCAAAACTCATTACCGAGTGGAAGTATGCAAAGTATATTGTTTTTAAGATATTGATATTTACTATCTTTTGCATAGATCTAATAGCAAAACAAGCTGAATTTAGTTTGGGGGTAATTTCTTTAATATGATTTTTCCAATTTAACACATTATCGATTTTTAAGCCAAGAAATTTGGTTGTTGTTGTTTCTAATAGGGATCTATTGTTAATTATTGCGCTTGAAATTTGCGACGTTGAATTTGGACAGGATTTAAACTGAATTATGTTAGTTTTGTTACAATTTAATACTAATTTATTGACTGAGAACCAGTCACATATTTTGAAGAGAATTTCCTCTGTTGAGTACGGCCGGCACCGTGAATCGTGTCCCGGCATGGCTCAGTTGGAAAGAGCTGAGAGATCCCGGGTTCGATTTCCGGGGCCGGAACGAATTTTTCTCAATGAAATAGATATATCTACAGTATGGCTACTTGTAGTCAATTTATTCAATGAGGACGGCGAGACCTCATATATATATATATATATATATATATATATATATATATATATATATATTTTACCGGTTACTGAATTTTTATGTTCCTTTACGTAATATTGTTTTTTGTATGCTGTATTATAACTTCATATTGTCACGAAGTATTAACCAAAATCTTTTTATTTGCACGAAATATTCACCGAAATCATAAAATAAACACCGAAATAAAGGTAAAATAATCACCACAAAATCACATCCCTATACATCAGCTATGACTCATTGTACAATCGTTTATTTATCTTGTAACTTTCTTTATCGTATGAATCTTACAGACGTGTGTAAGTTTCGACCGGAATGTCTTGATCTACAACTCCTAACAAGTCAACAGTACTCGCGTTGATAAAATTAGTGAGACTGGAAATCTGTCGCATCGAAAGATTCCACTCCGGCCATCATTATTAAGTTCTCCATGTTGTGTAGATTATCTTCGCAAATTCGACAGTCACTATCTGCTGTTTCCAAGGCCACCAAACATCCGAATTGCGTGCTTAATGTGTTGGTGCTGCTAATGAACTGAAAGGACTAGAACATAAAAATCGTTTGTTGTATTTTCGTTGGTCACGTTCTCTTGTTGATGAAAATGAAATCGAGTTGCTGGATCACGTATATTTTAGTGATGAGGCTTGGTTTAACTCCGATGGCTATGTGAACGGACAAAACATCTGAATAAAGGCTGTTGAAAGTCGTCACGAACGGGGCATTACATACATAGAAAATTGGGGTTAGGTGCGCTATCTACCGCCCTCTATGTATTATAACAAAGCTGTTGCCGGTGAGGTTCATCGTAACATAATACTATTGTTTTTTTGCATTGCTGGAGTATAATGAACGACACTGTTGTTTTCAGCAAAATAGCACCACCTATCATACTGCTAATGAAGCTGTGATCATGTTACAGGAATTTTTTGGTTATCACCAGGAGACGGATTTTTAGATAACCATTTTTGTTTTACTTATAAATAAATGACTGCAGCCAAGGTTAAAATTCGTAAAAATAAGTCATGAGTTTATGTAACTATAAAACTCTATTCAACATAGGCCTATTTTTTTTTTTTTTTTTTTTTTTTTACAATTTTGTAATGTCAGGAACAGTCGAAAATAGATTAAGTTGGCTACACTGTTGTCCACAACAACAAAGAAATTTTTTTCTCACATCTTGTCTCGTCATAATTTTGATGATTATAAGTTTCGCTTTACATATAAAATTAGTTTTATTACATAATTCATTCATAGTTTTCTCTCTGCAAACCCAGCACTCTCCAGTCTTTCCTATTTTCTGCCTTCCTCTTAGCCTTCGCATATGATCCAAATATCTTAATGTCGTCTATCATCTGATATCTTCTTCTGCCCCGAACTGTTCTCCCCTGGTTGATTGTAAGAGAAGGCCTTACGGCCTTAACTCTGCCAGGTTAAATAAAGCCATTGTTATTATTATTATTATTATTATTATTATTATTATTATTATTATTATTATTATTATTCACCATTCCTTCCAGTGCATCCTTCAATAGGCAGTTCCATCTCAGCCAGTGACCCATCCAATTCATTTTTCCCTTCCTTATCAATTTCAGTATAATTTCTTGTATGTATGTATGTATGTATGTATGTATGTATGTATGTATGTATGTATGTATGTATGTATGTATTTATTCACAATGCAAATGGGTATATACCAGGTGGCAGTGGTAACTAATTGCACTCAATAGTGACAATAATAAACACAATTAATAAAAAATACAATTAATAATAACTTAATAATAATTAATACTAATAATAATAATAATAATAATAATAATAACAGGGAGCATCCTAAATTAAATGAAGCACGATCACTTAAAATAACATTTAAAGTAAATCTAATTTGTATCTTCCTAAGTTCGAACTAAAACCCACGAGTATGATATGTTCATACATGCACAAGTATCTTTCAGCACTACACTCATTTCGCTGACAATTCACTCACTGCACTGGAACTACGACACATTTCACTGATACTATCCTGATTTCACTAACACTTCAAACATATTTCACTGTTCAAATACTTTGCACTGCCCCTATAAACTATAAAGCTTGACTGACAGGAACACACTTCACTACACTTCGATAACAAACATCAATTACAGCCTTTAAATAGTGTGTATAATATACTACCGTCTATTAGTAAAATCCGTAAGCCTATTTTTAAATACATTTTTGGCTGTTGTAAAGCCTTTACTAAGTCTGAAGGTAAAGCATTCCAGTCCCTGATAGTACGATTGAGAAAAGAAAACTTTTCAGTGCCCGTCCCACTTTTCTCGCACTCTTTCCAACAAAGCTTTATTTCTTTATTACGTAATATTGAATCTTGGTATTTTTAAGTATTTGATAAATAATTTTCTATTTTAGTACATAAAAATTAATATTTCAAAGTTTTTAGCATCTAAAAATCTCATCTCTGGTAAGGAATTGATCTCAGATATTCAGTATCTCGATTGTTTAGTTTGGGGATTTTTTTTATGTGTAGTGTTTGAAAACAATGCTAATACACTAAAAATATTGAAGGCGAACTTAAAAAATGTAGATTGACTTGTAGTTTTACATCTGAACTGCGACGTTAACCATGAAAAATTAATGTATTTGTTTTTAACTGTTGATTTATTCCAAACCGGCTATAAAGGTTTTCACATTTCAATAATGAAGTATACATAAGGTTCTCCTGTAGCATTATTTGTAACTGCAGCTTTCAAACTTCATCCTACGACGTATTTATCTCTACAGTTACAAATCAGACGTTAGCTCTCAGTTGTACCAGCCATAATAAGCAATCTGTTTGTGACAGACTTCATACAATATTCCAATGCTCATTACTAAGTTAGTAGTTCTTAGTTGTGGAGAGTTGTTAGCCATTTTCCTGAACCCGAAACGTCAGGTGCACAAATGTTAGGCTGTTTATGACTAGTTATCTGCGTTGAAATGAAACAATTAAAGTTTGTATTCCTCGTATTGCGATCTTAAAATAGTCATTAAATACACAAACATACAGTAAATATCATGAGCTTCTATATCTTTGTAGTATAGCACATTAGTTAAAGGATTATTGTATCATGTTTTTACGACATGTAAAGAGAAAGTATTATAATGCTCAAATAAGTCACAAATACTTTCTAGATTTTCGCGGAAATACACCCTTCAGCGCCCGAAAAATTGTTTTGACCAAGCCAGGAGTCTGTCTGCAGTAATTTCGCCTAAGAGTCAATTTATACGGGAATGATGAATATGAAATGCAGGGTGTACATAAAAGAATATAGTGATTTAAAGATTTTTAATAATATTATTACTATTTAATACGAGAAAAATTCGTACCGGCACCGGGAATCGAACCCAGGACCTCTCAGCTCTGCGCGCTGAGCGCTCTTTCCAACTGAGCTATGCCGGGACACGATCCACGGCGCCGGCCGAACCCCTCTCGTAATGCTTTTTACGGCCTTACTACCTGCATTTGAGACGATGCACGTCATATATGCAGGAGCGCATATTTAAATGACTTTCTGGCCATATTCAACATCAGTTTGTGACAACTGCTAACAGTTAATACATCACATATTCATTCTGTATGAGGTCTCGCCCACCTCATTGAATACTACACGGCTACTATGAAGTAGCCAATATGCAGTATTACTATTTAATACGAGAAAAATTCGTACCGGCACCGGGAATCGAACCCAGGACCCCTCAGCTCTGCGCGCTGAGCGCTCTTTCCAACTGAGCTATGCCGGGACACGATCCACGTTTTTTAATGATACTTTAATTATTAATAATAATAAAAAATATTAATTTATAACAGGTACGTGAAGTAAGTAATATTTTGACAGGACTATAGGTTTGAGAAATGAGGCTTGCCAAGTTTCTCAAATACACAGTCGGCGCGACGTCACATTCTTAGTCATAACATGGCCAACATTGAATAGGTTTATATAGGCCTATAAATGCATGTTTAACATGAGTTCAATATAGCAATTCCTTTATTTTTTTAGAACTTTGAACATGTATTTATATTAGGCGATTGTTAAGAAGGCCATGGCAAGAACATGATAACCACGTGACTTCGATCCGTGCCGATGCCTGTCTTTCTCGTTAGCCACGATTTGATTATAGTGATGTAATTTGAGTGTAAATTACAATTTATTGAATAAAACTTTACCTAGTCTTCAAACATATCAATTTAATACATATAGTTTATTTCACAATTACCTATCATGGAGAGTAAAAAAATTGTAGTGATCACAATAATACTGCCGGGTAAAAAGAACTTGTTTTATTGCCAGTCTACGTAATAATCCATCACATTCAAAGCAATACTATTGGAAAACTAGCTGTGATACTGCAGCCAAGTTCATATGTGCATGCATTACACATGTTTAGATCATGTTTATAATAATTTAATAATATATAATTAATTATTATTAAATTACATTTTATGAACGTGTGATAATTTGCATATAATTATAGGTTAATTAGCCACTAACCTAGTTTTTCGTTTTCAGATCTTGCTACGTACAGAGGTGTGAAAATTATTAGAATAATCTTAATTTTAAAGGTTTTTTTAATAGTTCCTTCACAAATATTAATTGAATTGATGAATATTGATATATATTACTATACTGATGTAGGATATATTTACTACTAACAATGCCGGAAAGCATTGTTGTACATTGGTATTTTTCTTATTTTACAATTGTTAACGGAATTCAGAAATTATTATATTATGTTGGCGGAATTGGAAACATAAAAAATTATATGCACAAAACAGATGTATACGTTCATTTGAACCTTCACAACAATGTAAACGCAAATAACAAATTGTTTAAAGCATTTCTTAATTAATTTTTGATGTTTCCAATTCAGCCAACATAATATAATAATTCCTGAATTCCCATAACAATTGTAATAGAAGAAAAATACCAATGTACAACAATGCTTTCCAGCATTGTTAGTAGTAAATATATCCTACATCAGTATAGTAATATTATATACCAATATTCATCAATTCAATGAATATTTGTGAAGGAACTATTAAAAAACCTTTAAAATTAAGATTATTCTAATAATTTTCACACCTCTGTACAGTACATAAATTGTGAATTGGCGAAAGACAAATATCCGAAGTGTTTTCTATTCTCATTATAATGGAGGATATTTAAAATTTACAAAATAAGCCTTATCAAGAATTAAGTAAAATTTTAAATACCTACCAGCCACCGGCGCGGCTCAGTCGATTAAGGCGCTTGCCTGCCGGTCTGAAGTTGCGTTCAGGTAGGGGTTCGATCCCCGCTTGGGCTGATTACCTGAATGGGTTATTTTTCCCCGTGTTTCCCCCAACCGTAAGGTGAATGCCAGGTAATCTATGGCGAATCCTCGGCCTCATCTCGCCAAATACTATCTCGCTATCACCAATTTCATCGACGCTAAATAACCTCGTAGTTAATACAGCGTCGTTAAATAACCAACTAAAAAAATAACTACCTAACCTGTACCTTCTTTTCTAGGATACATACACTAATCTGTAGTTGGGATAATTTGACTTCAGAAGGGCTTTAAAGCATGCTTTAATTCAATATTAAAGAGTACTCTGAAATTAAGTATTTTGGCATAATTTTCGATAATCATTTAAAATGGAACCAACACATTAATCACCTTTGTAATAAATTATGTAGAATAATATATTATTTTGTTTTATTGAGGAACTTACTTGTCAATAAGTTTATTACGCACAATTTATTTAACTTTATTTTAATCGGTAATTATATATGGAATTATAGGATGGGGAAGCTCATTTAAATCTAATTTTAATCCACTTTTTTATTACAGAAGAAAGTATTAAAATATATGTTCATAAACCTATTGATTTTCCATCTCAAAATTTGTTTTTAGACTTTAATGTACTTAACGTAAGACAAATTTATTATATTGTATTAATAAAATTCATACATAAAAATCGAAATAATTTTGAATTGTATTCTCATATTTATGAAACAAAAGGTATGAATTCTTTAAGATTGTTTGAACCAAAATGCAACACTGTTACAGTATTTAATCATAGTAGTAATTTAGGCCCAAGAATATATAACAAATTTATATTTAAATATCCTAATCTTGTTAATTCTAATAGTTCTAGAATTAAATTTAAAAAGTTATGTATGGATTTTATAAAAATTGAAAAATTGTAAATTTAAATTTATATACTATAATTGCGTAGTAGACATAAGACAAATTGTATTGTATAGTTATTAATTTCAATTCAGGAATCCGCCCCTGAGCACGAGTTCTACTCTTTCATTGGTGAGCTAAAGTTTTTCTGTATATATTATATTTTATGTAATAATTATTAGCAAAATAATAAATAAATAAATAAATAAATAAATAAACAAATAAATAAATAATGCACATTACACCCAAATTCCCTCAGCCATGGGGTAAATTGGACATATGTAAACTTAAGGTTATTATTATGATAGGAAAGGGCCAAAATACTTGAAAATGCAACAGAATCATTGTAGAAGGTCACTATGCTAACATAGGCCTATATAAAATTGACTGAATATTTATATAATAGTAACAGACTATGGGTCTCGAAACTTAAAAATGGCTGTCTTTTATACCCATATTACCCCAGTCCAGTCTACTGCGTGTTCAGTTCGAAGTGTGTCATGGCTTGCTGTATGACGTCATGTGGCTAGCCGATGAGCCTAGACAATTAAATCTTCCTACACTTCCGCAGAGGCGTATTACCTATGTGCCAGAGAAGTTTCCTAGCAAGTACGGCGTTCATTCTGAAGAGTACTTACCGATACTTATGCTAACTCCAGTAGTAGCAGGAATGTAAACTGTTTGAAACACGTACTGGGGTGAGTTTTTTTCTTACTGCCGGGATATGGGGAGAGGGTTAAGACGATTACTTACGTACAGTATTTGTTGACATTAACTTCGACGGTCAACATGGACACGGAGCATTTGATTTGTGTTGTGGAATGCTGCCGTACACAACCGATGATAACAAATACCCTGCGTACGACTTGTCCGAGCAAAACACAGTTCGAAAGAGGTTATGGTAGCACACAGACCTTACAGACCGCCATCTGTTGCTACCACGTTCAAGTTATACCGTAAAAGTTCTCTAATTCAGATTGAACGTCTAGATTAATAGGCAACTTCTCTGACATAAAAGCTGAAACTCGCTTCAAATCGCTGACTCACAACAGTGACGTCATGACACACTTTGAAATGAACATCCAGTATTAGTCTATTATGAGATAATGGAGAATTTTTCTCTGGCGAGAATTAAACCTCTGACCGCTGAATTTCTAGATACAAACGGCGTCACTTCTCATAGAGGAGAATTTGTCATTCATTTGCAATCGTTTCTACGACATTCATTACAAAATATAATCTATTCATTGTGGTTTCAAAGGACTGGATGTTTATCATCTTGCTGTCTTTAAAGTGAAGCTGGGTACATATTAGCCACTGTCACGTCTCAACGAAGTAAACTGTAAAACCCATGTAGAGTAGTAAACAGCCAGTTGAGTACACTGCTATCTCGACTGAAGCGGCGTTCTAAGACACTAGCTTCATGCTCCAACAATTGCGAACGAAATATAATTTTTATCTGTCTCTGCCATCTCTTTGAAGTCTGACAGCTTGCATCCAAGTTTGCATGTTCGTCTATTTGCTCTACAAACAAGGTCGCTCTTCCCCACGGGAAACTCTGCTTGGAACTTTTAAACGTCTTCGGAACAGAAAGAAAAATGTAAAAAAAGAAAGAAAGTCGCCTTCCCTCTTCTACTGAAAGTTTACAGTTGACCTCCGAAAATGATTGCTAAATTACAACCCAATTTTAGAGACTCATTTAAAATTAAATTACTTTAAATGTAATCAATTATTAATTCTGTGTGTAGTGTAAAAATATTATGTAAAAACAGACTTTTTACAAACTTCATTTTCATTTCCCCTTGTACATACAGTTCACTTCGATGATCTAGTAATCTAGACTCTGGTGGCTTTCGTTCTTACTCCTGTACCAAAGATATATGTACCGGCTGATGGAAAATAAATAATTTTGTGCGAGATCGTGCGTATTTGCTTGCTTTCCGCACAAAACCAATACGCGGTAAGTGTGAAATACCACATTCAGAATCCCTAACCTAACACACATAACAATTTCCCTCTTCTTACCGCTTAAGCGCCATATTCATTTTACTGCTTTAGGCTTTTAAAATATATTATTTTTAGAGACGTTTAACATAGTAATAATTATAAATTGGAAACTTACCACTGCAATTTCACCTAAATTGCACTGTTAATTATTGTTTTTAAATTTTTGGAAAAATTAAGTAAACTCTACAACACCACAAAAGTTACTGCATTTGTAATGCAAGTAACATTAAGGAAGCCGTGAAAAAATCAACAAGATTCCAGATGCCGATGTTATTACTGCAATATGTTATATAAATAATATTGTTAAAATATTAAAATGAAAAATAAGTCATTACATAACCTTACCGTTTGTTTTAAGTTAGCATTTATAGACTGGGGGAAAAAAGACAGACGTATATCACGGCCTGCTGGAATATAGTAAACACAGAAAACATTTTATAGCAACAATGTTGAAGATAGATATTTTAGTTTTTAAAAGTTGCCGTCATTGAACAGAAACCAAGATGGAGATTTCATTGCAACTAATTAGAAATTCCTCTTTCAGGTATGTAATAAACGATCTTCGCACAAAATAATGTACGATACACGAGCGGTATGTTTGTTTTCATGTTCTCGGAAATTAAAAAAGCTCAACTACGTTTCGCTTTTTCAATCTTTTTCTCGAACATGAAAACATCGAAATACAGCTCTTGTAACGCATATTACTATTATGCTCGACCATGCCGAAATGTAGTAATTATATACACCTGGTAGCAGCCCTTTAATGGAACTCATTAAAGTACACCTATTCATTAAAGTGCAGGTGTTCCACCAATCAGAAAATAGCATTGTAGCAATATGAAAGCGCAAGTATCGATTATTCTCGGATATGCAATCGAAAGACAACTAGTTCTGTTTTTATAATAATTAGCGTTAATTGTAAATAATATTCAAATAAATTCAATTTGTCATCTCGTTTTTCAATGTTTAATTCAATTTCAAGATTATATCAAGATTAATGTTTATTTTACTCTCTAGATTATATCAAGGTCAATATCGACATTTGTTTCTCGGAAAAAAATCAATACTTTCGCGTCTGCGCACATCTCACAATTTACGAGGTATTGCACAAGGTCAGTTCCGCTCCTCAGTCAGATAAGAATAACATGAATACTTATGAATAATTTCAAGTTAGAAATATGGTCGAGCATAAAAAGTCGTATGAAACTTGCCTATAATGGTAATTAAGACGCTCGTATGAAAATTATGAAATTCGCTTCCACTCGTTTCATAAACATACTCGCGTCTTAATTACTACCATTATAGGCTCGTTGCATAATGTACTATTAATAATTCTTGCAATGAAGAAAAAGATCTCATTCTGACAAATCCAAAGAGATTGCATATAAGTCATTAGTTCGTCCAGTAATGGAATATGTTGCTGCATGTTGGGATCGTTACAGATTAGAACATATTAAGACACTGGAAAAGATTCAAAAACGGGCTCTCAAGTTTTGTCGTAATAATTCACCATTAAAATGGGACACACTCACGGACAGAAGAACCCGAATTCGATTATGCGCAATGTTCAAAACATACAGAGGTGAGCCTGCCTGGAGAGAAATAAAGACTAGGTTGTAGCCGCCAAATTACTCTTCGAGGAACAACCATTCATATAAATTGAGGGAAAGAAGACAGAGGACGGACACTGGAAAGTTTTCTTTTCTCAATCGTACTATCAGGGACTGGAATGCTTTACCTGCAGACTTACTAAAGGCTTTACCAATAACGAAAAATGTATTTAAAAATAGGCTTAAGGACTTTACTAATAGACAGTAATACATTATGCAGACTATTTTGTGGTTATGCAAGTATAGTGAGTAAGCAGAGAAACATAGTGAATCTCCAGTGATTTATATTGGGTTGCAGTGTGTGGTAGTGAAAGCGCAGTGAGCTTATAAGTAAATTCTGAGAGTTATAGTGGCAGAGAAATGAGATAGATTTATAGTGAACGGGTGTGAGTTATAGTGCTTGTAATGGGGTCTAGGCTAGCGATTTGAGGTTAATACAGTAAGTACAATTCTACGGAATAATAAGGATGTAATTGATGTTTTGTTATTTGAAATGTTGTATCAGTGAAGAAGTGTGTTGTGTCAGTGAAATGTGCTGTGTCAGTGAAGTGTGTTTGTGTCAGTGAAGTTCTATAGTTTACAGTGGTAGTGCAAAGTATTTGAACAGTGAAATGTTTTTGAAGTGTTAGTGAAATCAGGATAGTGTAAATGAAATGTTTCATAGTTCCAGTACAGTGATAGCGAAATGAGTGTAGTGCTGAAAAGTACTTGTATATATATAAACATTTAGGGTGTAATTCATAGATATTTCGCTAGCCCGCGCTACGAATGTGCTAAACTAGCCCCGGCTATCGACAGGTTACTTGTACGGGATTCATATCGTATCATATCGCTAACACTGGTTTATTAATACGAAAACCTTAGTTCGCTGATTATCCACCGGAAGCCCGCGCTAAGAATGTCTATGAATAGGGTTAAGGTATAAATTAGATTTACTTTAATTAATTATGTTATATTAAGGGCGGAATTCATAGTCGTCACTTATAAATGAGTGAACCCTTAAGTGGTTACTTATACTCATTTCTAATTCATAGTTGTCCCTCATTTACATAATGAGTGATTACTTAAGTGAGCTGATCTGTACCCTTAAGTGACGACTCATTTTCAAAATGGATACTGAGAATGATTTTGAGGATTTTATGGAGTTTGTTGAACGAAATGAGGAAAGTATACGTGTCCCAAAAAGGTATATTAGAGACATGGAGAATCCTCTGGAAATGTATAGTGAACTGGAATTTAAGAAGCGATATCGTTTTCAGATCAATTCGAAGTTGTTGCTCTAGCCAAATTCATCGTTATTTATTTATTTACTTACTTACTTACCGGTACTTATTTATTTATTTATGTCTATAACAGGGCAAAGCCTCAATTACAATAGACAGTACAGATATTTGTTAAAAAAACATAGAATTGCATATAACATGAAAAAAGAGATAAAACATATACAAGTGTAATTACAAATTAAAAATTAAAAAAAAAAACAAATAGATACTACCGAAATAAAAGACGCAGATCTAGATATAAATGAAAAATACAAATAAAATAAATCAAAAAGAGTTAAGTATAGATATCATAGCCAAAAATGTAAAATGCAGCTATAATTGGCAAATTACAGAGTAAATATAACACTATGTTAATAAATTCAGTATACAGTATTATATAGTAGGCCTAATAGGCTTAATTTATTTATTTAAGAAATTCACTACTGCACAACACGTGTTCCAATTAGTAGGATATCTGATTATAACTATAAATAACATGCAACTAGAATTTAACATATCATGAAACTATTGCTGTATATAACTTATTCAGTACAATAATATTGATAACTCGTTGTTATAGCAACCCCACATGTAGAGCTGCTTTCGATTAGTTCAATGAGAGTCAGCTTTTGTTATCACGTCATGTCCGGCAGCTGTAAGTGAGCACTCATTATGTGAAAATAAGTGTTGTCTATGAATTCGGAATTGACTTAAGGGTTCCCTTATTTTAAGCAAACACTTATTACTTAAGGGTTCACTCATTTTATAAGTGACGACTATGAATTCCACCCTAAGTGATTCGTTTAATTTAGGATGCTCCTTGTTCATATTATTATATGCTGCTCTTATTATTTTATTATTAATATTATGAATTGTAATTTATTATGAATTGTAATTACTGAGTGTAATTAGCTACCACTGCCACCGGGTATTTACCCATTTGCAGTGTGAATAAATACATACATACATTTACATACCGAGCTCCTAGAAAAGACCTTTCCTGTTTCGAACACATGTAATTTACGTTCTATGAATCTGAAGTGCATGAAAATATTACCAATGGAAAGAGAAACTCAAAAGGTTCAGTTGGTAACACTGCCTCATAATAGCGCATATAAACAAATTTGTTCATTATTGAGGCGAAATGGCTGCTATAGAGGACAGAAAAGCTCGATTTTCATGTGCAACGGCATTACCGAACAAAGCTTGGTGCAGATCCACCCAGTAGGCCTACAATTCGTAAATGGTACACTGATTTTAAGGCAAGATTTTTCGCAAGCAGTTGCGATTTCATCTGCAGCGACTACATTGCTGCAAGCCCTAAAACCAGAGGATAAAGTGCTACGAAGAAATTTCTATATAAGTATGCAACTTTAATTGAAAGCGATGATGAATTTATTCGTTCCGTAGTGTTTTCTGACGAAGGTACTTTTCATCGTTCTGATAAGGTGAACAGACATAACCTCACAATCTGTGGGTCGGAAAATCCGCGTACCTACGTGGCTTGATGTGCGCCGTGTTACGGAGGGAGGGCACATTGAACATCTTTAGGGTAAGGTAACACAGGGGTTTTCTCTAGTTCTCCTGTGACATCTCATCTCATCTCATCTCATCTCATCTCATCTCATCTCATCTCATCTCATCTCATCTCATCTCATCTCATCTCATCTCATCTCATCTCATCTCATCTCATCTCACCTCTCATCTCTCATCTCCTCTCATCTCCTCTCATCTCTCATCTCTCATCTCCTTTCATCTCTCATCTCTCATCTCCTCTCATCTCTCATCTCCTCTCATCTCATCTCTCATCTCTCACCTCTCACCTCTCATCTCTCATCTCCTCCCATCTCTCATCTCCTCTCATCTCTCATCTCCTCTCATCTCTCATCTCCTCTCATCTCTCATCTCATCTCATCTCACCTCTCACCTCTCATCTCCTCTCATCTCTCATCTCCTCTCTCCTCTCATCTCCTCTCATCTCATCTCATCTCATCTCATCTCATCTCATCTCCTCTCATCTCTCATCTCTCATCTCCTCCCATCTCTCATCTCCTCTCATCTCTCATCTCTCATCTCTCATCTCTCATCTCCTCTCACCTCTCATCTCTCATCTCCTCTCATCTCTCATCTCCTCTCATCTCTCATCTCCTCTCATCTCTCATCTCTCATCTCCTCTCATCTCTCATCTCATCTCACCTCTCACCTCTCATCTCCTCTCTTCTCTCATCTCCTCTCATCTCATCTCATCTCATCTCATCTCACCTCTCACCTCTCATCTCTCATCTCTCATCTCCTCTCATCTCTCATCTCTCATCTCCTCTCATCTCTCATCTCCTCTCACCTCTCATCTCTCATCTCCTCTCATCTCTCATCTCCTCTCATCTCTCATCTCTCATCTCCTCTCATCTTTCATCTCTCATCTCTCATATCATCGCAGGTATAGCGTAGACCAGCCTCCTATGTCGCACCTGGGCAACGATTCTGTCGGTATTGGTCTACATAACTAGCTTAATATGGATGAATGATAGTCATGTACTCACCAGACAAAAAAAGAGCATTAGCCTATTAATAGATAAAGTTAAAGAAAAACGTCCGTTAACTACAGTGTGGACGTACTGCAAGAGCTGTTTGCAACATAGGTCTTTATCTTCCATTTTGTATTTACGAAAAAGGTCATCATCATCATCATCATCCTTCACGAATTAGGCCTCTGTAGACCTGTTTCGGCCCCATCTAGCAGTCTTCTAAAAGGTCTTCCTGGTCGACGATGTCCTCTAGGTTTATACAGCATCATAATTTTTGGGATTCTTGAATTTTCCATTCTTCTTACATGATCTAGCCAATTGAATTTGTATCTGCTGATTTTTTTTTCTTCTACTGACTCTACTTCTAATTGTTCTAAAATTTCTTCATTCCTTTTTCGGTCTAAAAGAGTATATCCTGCTGCCCTCCTGAAAAATTTCATAATACACTAGCATTACCCTTCCTTTTATACGGAAGCGAGAATTGGACATTAAAGAAAAAAAAGACATGAACAGAATCAAAGCATAATCAATTCGCTTGACATGAATTTGTTTGAAACACCGATTTCATTATTTACTGCATATATCGTGGTAACGAGATAGCTTGAGCAGCTGTCCATTCTTCTCATTGTCATTACGTTGTTGGCTAGCGTAAAGGGCGGAGTGTACCTACCATAGAAAGGCTCAGGATACTCTCAGCTGAAAGAGCACATCTGTGTGGCGGTTGCCTTACCGTCTCCAGAGATTCTGAGACAATATGCGCAGGGAATTCCAGTAGCTTTGTGACAGTCCGTGCCACGAATGCAGACATAGCAACTTTACACCAGTGGCGTACCGTCAATGTAAGCTAAAAAGCTTAGCTTCCCCAGTTAATAATAATTTCATAATAAACCTTCAGTTTATGGAGAAAATTATTTATTAATTTTAATAGAATTTATATTTACGCGTTAAATATTATGATGCGGCAGCTCAGGATGATTTGTGATGCAGCAGTAAACAAGAAGCCTGCACACACCAGCTTCCAAGCAGACTGGTTTCTTCTGTGTAATCCACCCCGCAGATTTTCCATCCCTTTCTAACTAAACTACCCTAGTCGCAAGGCTCGCAAGAAGCTAGCTTTAACATTTAAAATAAGTAGTTTCCGAGTTATCCCTTTTCGTCAGTTGTGTTCAGTTGAAGTGTTAGTGTGCATTGTGGCTGATATAATAAATAATGAGCGAAATAACAGTTCCTGACACTAATTTACTTGCCTTTTTTTTTTAGGACAATTGTATTATCAAGACTGACTTACGAACAAAAATGTGATTTATTTTTTAGGACAGTTGTATTATCAAGACTGACTTACGAACAAAAATGTGATTTAAAAAACGAATGACGGACTCCCTTGCTGTCAATGAAGGACACAACCAAAAGACAGATGCATACTTACGTAATGATTCTAATATTGTGATTTCTCTAAGTATGACAGGGAGTGAGCTAATGTTATACGTATGCGTGTCTATTTGTTAAGAGATATGTGTAAATCGTGAAATCATATTTTACTACGTATCATTTGAGGTCATGCCTTATCGGTGTTACTTATGAGGTTCCAACCAATCTTCGACTGCTGACTTGACATTGACTACTATTTATTTTAAGACTGTATTTTTGAAATACGTTTTCTCATATTGCATGAAAGACAACTTGAGTTAGCTTCCCCTGCTCAAAATTTCATGCTACGCCACTGCTTTACACCACAACGTACAGACACAATCAAAATGGTACATTCTTACACACATACCTGGGTTTCTAAACAAGAAATTGTGAGTTCCACATACTGTGACACACAGTGAGGGAAGTGGAGAAAAACCATAGGCGGTATGCTACCCCAAGATTTTCCTCTGGCATACCTCGATTTAAAAAAAGGCATACCTCTCCCTTACAACATAGACATAAATGATCATCATCATCATCATCATCATCATCATCATCATCCTTCACGAATTAAGCCTCTGTATATCTGTTTCGGCCCCATCTAGCAGTCTTCTAAAAGGTCTTCCTGGTCGACGATGTCCTCTAGATTTATACTGCATCATAATTTTTGGGATTCTCGAATTTTCCATTTTTCTTACATGATCTAGCCAATTTAATTCGTATCTGCTGATTTTTTCTTCTACTGATTCCACTTCTAATTGTTCTAAAATTTCTTAATTCCTTTTTCGGTCTAAAAGAGTATATCCTGCTGTCATCCTGAAAAATTTCATTTCCGTTGCTTTGATTCTGTTCATGTGTTTTTTCTTTAATGTCCAAATCTCGCTTCCGTATAAAAGGGAGGGTAATGCTAGTGTATTATATATTTTTATTCTTGTAGATTTTTGTACTAATTTAGCTTTTAATGTATCGTTTATTATTCCTAGAATTTGTGTAAATTTGGTAATTTTCTTGTTCACATCTTTTTCATTTTGATAAGATATTCCACAACCCAGACATAAATGATGCATACAGTAAATTGTTTCGTGCAGTCAGTAACGGGAATCTTTGAAGCTTACGCAATACATTACATTTCTTAATTAAATAATTTCAATTTACTTCAGTTATGTACTAGATCATTTTACAATATCCTTTGAGACTTATCATTTAAAATAATGTCAAACTTCAAAGTGTCTTACTTAATTATTAATAAAAAGTGCAACAAAAATGACACAGTCACTAAATTGGCAACAATGGTCACCACAGCCTTCTATACTTGATATACTACCGTTGTAAGTATTCCAGGGGTTGAGCTTATCAAATAAGCGTATCTAAATACACACTGAATACAGTTCCAGGAGGCTGTGGTTTAGATTTACGAAGCAAACAGATAGTACTCTTTGCTGTGAAGAAATATATGAACACATTTTTGCGATCACATTTTTTCAGTGACGGTATGTCATTTTTCACTAACAGTATGTTTTCTGGCATAGAAACCAGTGGCGGTATTCCATACCGTCGCATACCGTCTCACCAGCGAATAGAGATTATACAGAATGGACACTCAACGAATTTTCCTGATTTGATTCTCTGTGCGCCGGCTTTTAGTTCCACTTTCAAGCGCTAGAGTTTAGTGTAATCGAGCACACGCAAAGATAATAATTGAATATAAGAGTTGAGTTGAGGCACAAGAACCAAACATCGCCTACCTTATTGCATAATCAAGTAACGCTTTGCTTCAATTCAAGTAAACAGCTTCTCCTTATTTCTCAGTGATAAACTAGTTGTAATAATATTTTTTTATATTTTATATATAATAAATTATAATATAAAATAATATAATACATTATCAAATTATGTATCAAATTCGTTTAATACTTGTAGGCAATATTTAGGCATAGGAATTTTGTTTTTCCATTTTCAGCGCTATCAAATCATTACATATTTTAATTGTTGTTAGGGTCAACGTCTCAACTCTCATTGTAAAGTAACTCTAGAGTCTAAACATTACAGATGATGACGGATTTATTATTTCATCTGTCCAATTTATTTTCTTTGAGTACATAATGTACCTTACTTACTTACTTACAAATGGCTTTTAAGGAACCCGAAGGTTCATTGCCGCCCTCACATAAGCCCGCCAGCGGTCCCTATCCTGTGCAAGATTAATCCAGTCTCTGTCATCATACCCCACCTCCCTCAAATCCATTTTAATATTATCATCCCATCTACGTCTCGGCCTCCCTAAAGGTCTTTTTCCCTCCGGTCTCCCAACTAACACTCTATATGCATTTCTGGATTCGCCCATACGTGCTACATGCCCTGCCCATCTCAAACGTCTGGATTTTAAGTTCCTAATTATGTCAGGTGAAGAATACAATGCGTGCAGTTCTGTGTTGTGTAACTTTCTCCATTCTCCTGTAACTTCATCTCGCTTAGCCCCAAATATTTTCCTAAGCACCTTATTCTCAAACACCCTTAACCCATGTTCCTCTCTCAGAGTGAGAGTCCAAGTTTCACAACCATATAGAAGAACCGGTAATATAACTGTTTTATAAATTCTAACTTTCAGATTTTTGGACAGCAGACTGGATGATAAAAACTTCTCAACCGAATAATAACACGCATTTCCTATATTTATTCTGCGTTTAATTTCCTCCCGAGTGTCATTTATATTTGTTACTGTTGCTCCAAGATATTTAAATTTTTCCACCTCTTCGAAGGATAAATCTCCAATTTTTATATTTCCATTTCGTACAATATTCTGGTCACGAGACATAATCATATACTTTGTCTTTTCGGGATTTACTTCCAAACCGATCGCTTTACTTGCTTCAAGTAAAATTTCCGTGTTTTCCCTAATCATTTGTGTGATGTCAGCGCCAACTCTAGGGAAAAATCAGAATCTCACGCTTAAGTTGGTTTGAAGGTCATTGAAATCAGTCCTGTTATATCAAAGGTACCGACGCGAAGTGTTCATACTTGTAATCCCCTATACGCTGGTCTCACTTCCCTCACTGGTGACACAAAGGGAAACTATGGTGATGTAATGGTGAGAAATTAAAAAAATACACTTTTTTTGTTTTCATGTTTCTAATTATATTTCAACTTTCTAGTTTCATAACATGGTTTCAATTCCTATTTGAAAGCCTTCAAACTGTGTCACGTGATTTTTATATCATTGTAGTAGAGAAAAAAAAGTGAATGCAAAAAATTACTAAAAGCTCCCTGTAGCTATACAGACGAACCCCATCCTAATCCAAAATTCTCACTGTTCTAATGTGCAATCGCATATAATTAAATGTGACCATATATACGTTAAGTTAGTGAGTTGGGAGAATTGTTTTTTTTTAATGCTGTCTTCTCGACTTCAAAATTTTAAACAGTTCCTTGAATTAAAAAAAGCTCCTAGTACAACAGTTATTGTTAGATTAATCTGAAACTTCTCACAGAGTTCAATTAAATGTTGATAAATAAGATTTAGTAACCATTTGTATTAAATATTAAGTTGCTTTGGAGCATATTCATATTGCACTTGGATTAAAATATGCTGTAATGGTAAATTCACTATCACTTTTACTTTTTAACTTCGCTCTAGAGTATGCCATTAGGAAAGTCCAGGATAACAGAGAGGTTTTGCAATTGAACGGGTTACATCAGCTGCTTGTCTATGCGGATGACGTGAATATGTTAGGAGAAAATCCACAAACGATTAGGGAAAATACGGGAATTTTACTTGAAGCAAGTAAAGAGATAGATTTGGAAGTAAATCCCGAAAATACAAAGTATATGATTATGTCTCGTGACGAGAATGTTGTACGAAATGGAAATATAGAAATTGGAAATTTATCCTTTGAAGAGGTGAAAAATTCAAATACCTGGGAGCAACAGTAAAAAAATATAAATGATACTCGGGAGGAAATTAAACACAAAATAAATATGGGAAATGCCTGTTATTATTCGGTTGAGAAGCTTTTGTCATCCGGTCTGCTGTCAAAAAATCTGAAAGTTAGAATTCATAAAACAGTTATATTACCGGTTGTTCTTTATGGTTGTGAAACGTGGACTCTCACTTTGAGAGAGGAACATAGGTTAAGGGTGTTTGAGAATAAGGTGCTTAGGAAAATATTTGGGGGTAAGAGGGATGAAGTTACAGGAGAATGGAGAAAGTTACACAACATAGAGCTGCACGCATTGTATTCTTCACCTGACATAATTAGGAACATTAAACCCAGGCGTTTGAGATGGCCAGGGTATGTAGCAAGTATGGACGAATCCAGAAATGTATATAGAGTGTTAGTTGGGAGGCCGGAGGGAAAAAGACCTTTGGGGAGGCCGAGACGTAGATGAGAAGATAGTATTAAAATGGATCTGAAGGAGATGGGATATGATGATAGAAAATGGATTAATCTTGCTCAGGATAGGGACCAATGGCGGGCATATGTGAAGGCGGCAATGAACCTCCGGGTTCCTTAAAAGCCAGTAAGTAAGTAAGTAAGTAAGTAAGTAATGGTAAATTCATTAAATTAAAAATATATATTATAATCGTGTATTAACACCGAGCTCAAAATGATAATACATTTTTAATCCTATGACTATTTTCAAGCTTTTCAGCAAATATGAGTTAAAAATTTTGTAAATTTTTTTCGTAAGGAACCTTTTAAGTGACGTCAACATAAAATATATCTAAAATATTTAATTAAAAAATTATTATCCCTAATGGCACCAAATTTTGTACAGATAATAGTATTGTAGGCATGCTTATCTAGTTTAATAATCATAAATTTTGTCATTGAAAGTAGGAAAGGTTGGAAAGTGCTGGATTTGTAGTGAAAAACCTGCCCAAGAGCAGAACACTTACGTATGTACCTATCAGGATTTCTGGTAACGATAATGTGACGCATGCGTAGAACATCGATCATGTGACTTTACAGTTTATCGTAAACGAAAACCAGTGTGGCAAATGCGCTCTATTATCTTTTCGGACTGCCTGTAATGTTGGCACAGAAATTAGCTTTTCCTCTCACAATTCCAAATCTCGAAAACACGTAAGTGATAAATATTCTACAAAACTAATCTCACAAGCAAACATTCTGATGGGGGCAGATAAAAAAAAATAATTTTTTTTCTTCCACCATGTTAATAATGTCAAAAGAAGTGCTCATACAAATTTTGGCTACTCGACCGCAATTAAGAGGCCGTCCAGAAAGTGATTTTGCCTGGGGTTTTTTACAAAAAAAAAACACAATTACATGCAAACATTTAATGAAACAGATTCAGCAATTGTTGCGCCATTTGTCAACATATCCCCCACTAGAATTGAGACATATTTTGTCATACCATAGGATCAATTTTTGTATCCTTGTGTCTTAGAAATCAGCGCCTGCGATCGGAACCAGCGTTTAACAGCCGTCTACACATCTGTGTCGATTTTTTATTTTATTGGGTTATTTTACGACGCTGTGTTAACATCTAGGTTATTTAGCGTCTGAATGAAATGAAGGTGATAATGCCGGTGAAATGAGTCCGGGGTCCAGCACCGAAAGTTATCCAGCATTTGCTCGCATTGGCTTGAGGGAAAACCCCGGAAAAAACCTCAACCAGGTAACTTGCCCCGGCCGGGATTCGAACCCGGGCCACCTGGTTTCGCGGCCAGATGCGCTGACAGTTACTCCACAGGTGTGGATCTCTGTTTCGATCCCATGATATGAAAAATGTCTCATTTCCGGTGGTGAATATGTTGAAAAATAGCTCAAAAAGTGCTATGTCTGTTCCAATAAATTTTTCGAATGAAATTGTGTTTTCTTTCTGTTAACGGGCCCTGGCGAACTTATTTTTACGGCCCTCGTAATAAAATAATAGAAATAGTAAATACCTTCACTTATCTTGGCTATACACTAGCACCTTATGATGAAGTAGATATTGCTGAAAAAATACGTAAATATAATAAAACAATGGGGATCATTAATAAAATCATGAAACCCTCACTAGTACAAAGACACACAAGAATAGGCTTGTATAAAACCTTAGCACAGCCAGTATTAAGCTATGGTAGCGAAGCGTGGACTGTGGAGAATAAAGATGTCAGTAGAATAACAGCAAGTGAGATGAGGTTTATGAGAGCAACAGCTGGATATACTCGCTGGGATCATAAAAAAAATGAGGACATAATGCAAGAACTTCAAATAGAACCCATTATGCAGTTCATCAGCAAATATCAACTTCAGTGGAAGGGTCATCTCGAACGAATGAATCGATGCAGAATTCCAAAACCACTGTTTCATTACCATATGGCAAAAGATCTCTAGGCCGTCCAAAGAAGAGATGGACTGAAATTCTAGTTTGAGACCGTAACAGGCCACTTGGCCTAATACTTGTTAGGAAGATGATGATGATGATGATGATGATGTAATTGCGGTCGAGTGGCCAAAATTTGTATAAGCACTTCTTTTGAAATTATTAATATGGTGAAAGAAAAACTTTTAACTTTTTTATTTGCCCCCACCAGAATATTAGCTTGTCAGTGGTTTTCTTGTCCTTTAGAATTAGATTCATATCTTTAAATTGAAATACTAGCCGTGCATTCTCCGCTATTCCTAGACTTCCTCAAATTAATTCAATTTTACTCACGCCCTGAGCGCTCGTATTCAATATTCTACAATTCTGTTACAGAGCACTGAGTGTGAATAGTTTAACACATTTTATGAAGTTTTCAGTTAAGCTCGCACAAAGCGTCTCTCACAATGGGACGTGCCGGCCGGCGGTGCTTTGTTGCTTCCGCCTGTTGTGTCTAGTTCCACTCATTTCACTACATGCGGCCAGTCTGTTGAAACGGACACTATTAGCGATATGCAGCCCGTTAGTCGGGTGGTTTTAAATCCGCTCCTAACTTGGAATAAGGGCTGCCAGCGCTCCTCGTTATCAGAGTCGCAACTCCTGAGCAGTCTTTAACAATTGCGATCCAGGAATTTCACATGAGGAGAAATCAGCCAGGGGTTTCCGTAAGCTGGCTTCCGCACGTGCATAGAGAGTCATGTTCCCGCCGGCGCGTCGCTAACATCGGCAACACGAACTTCGTCGACAGTCACCACCATCATCTTCTTCACCGATGTCACCATTATCATCATAATAATAATTTTCAATGCCCTAAGTCTAGTTTTATCTGTGCGGGAAGATAAATGCAAATTACATTACAAAATAGTAATTGAATAAATTATTCCTCCTCTAGCAGGCATGAGCACAAATTTCTTGTGAAATATGGTTTTTATGGTCCTTAATGAGAACATCCTACTTTAAGAACATGTGAAATTAATTAATTAAAATCATCTTCTAATTCTGAAGAAGTAAATAATTAAAATCGTCTTCTAATTCTGAAGTAATTAATTAAAATTGTCTTCTAATTGTGAAGAACTAATTAATTAAAATCATCTTCTAATTCTGAAGAACTAATTAATCAAAATATTTTTCTAATTGTGAAAAAGTAATTAATTAAAATCATCTTCTAATTGTGAAGAACTAATTATTTAAAATATTCTTCTAATTGCGAAAAAGTACGAAATTAATTAAAATGTGTTCTAACTGTGAAGAAATAATTAATTAAAATCGTAATTTATTTTTGAAAAGAACTAATTAATTAAAATCGTCATCTATTTGTGAAGAACTAATTAATTAAAATCGTCATTTATTTTTGAAAAGAACTAATTAATTAAAATCGTCATCTGTTTGTGAAGAACTAATTAATTAAAATCGTATTCTAATTGTGAAGAATTCATTAATTAAAATTGTCTTCTAATTGTGAAAAACTAATTAATTGAAATCATCTTCCAATTGGGAAGAAATAATTAAATTATCTAATTGTGAAGAACTAATTAATTAAAATCATCTTCTAATTGTGAAGAAGTAATTATTCCAAATATTCTTCCAATTGTGAAGACGTAATTAATTAAAATCGTGTTCTAATTGTGAAGAACTAATTATTTAAAATATTCTTCTAATTTTGAAGGAGTAATTAATTAAAATCGTGTTCTAATTGTAAAGAAGTAATTCTTTAAAATATTCTTCTAATTGTGAAGAAGTAATTAATTAAAATCATCTTCTAATTGTGAAGAACTAATTAATTAAAATTGTGTTTTAACTGTGAATAACTAATTAATTAAAATCGTCTTCTAATTGTGAAGAACTAGTTAATTAAAATCGTCATCTCTTTGTGAAGAACTAATTAATTAAAATCGTGTCTACTTGTGAAGAACAAATTAGTTAAAATCATCTTCTAGTTGTGAAGAACTAAGAAATTAAATTATGTAGTTGTGAATAGCTAATTAATTAAAATAGTCTTCAAAGTGTGATAAACTAATTCATTCCAATTGTGGAAAAAGTAATTAATTAAATTATTTAATTGTAAAAAGTTAATTAATTAAATTATTTAATTGTAAAAAGTTAATTAATCAAAATCGTCTTCTAAGTGTGAAAACTAATTAACTAAAATCATTTTCTAATTGTGAAGAACTAATTAATTAAATTATGTAGTTGTGAA
The DNA here is from genome assembly GCF_040183065.1 of Periplaneta americana. Taxonomy (NCBI): domain Eukaryota; kingdom Metazoa; phylum Arthropoda; class Insecta; order Blattodea; family Blattidae; genus Periplaneta; species Periplaneta americana. The sequence goes on from NC_091120.1 coordinate 16,341,774, forward strand.
TATCTAATTAATTAAAATAGTCTTCTAAGTGTGAAAAACTAACTAATTGAAATCATCTTCCAATTGTGAAAGAGTAATTAATTAAATTATCTAATTCTGAAGAATTAATTAATTAAAATCATTTTCTAATTGTGAAGAACTATTTAATTATCTATGCGCGACGCGTGGATGGGGACTCGCGGCGGCTGGCGACCATTTTGGGTGTGGGCGAAAATTTCCGGGCGGTATATCTCGCGACTCCGATGTGGTAGAGCGCTGATTTTGGTGACAAACGGAAAATATCGTGTAGATCTGTCGATTTAAGACAGACATATTCAATAAATCCACGGTCGTATCCCCGACACAGTCACAGCCACATCCCGATTTTTTAATATTTAATTTCTAATTTAATTTTATATATCAAATTATTCATTACAAATTTACAATATTATTACATATTTATTTTCTGTGAACATAAAATTATAGTAGGTCTCGATATTTATTACGATTTTAGTGGTAGTTACCTATGTTTTGTTTATTTTAATAATATTATGAATCACACACAATCCTTTGGACACAAAATCATCAGCATGCATCTCACTTCGAGGGAGGTCAAGCCACGGTATATAACATTGTGTTTATATGTATACTGTAAATACAACCGACTCATTTTGGTCCTCACAGCTGTTGAATAATGTCCAATATATAGAAACGCGATTTTTAACCTTTGTACACGGTTGGCTTTATGTGAAACTTGCTTGAATGAGATGTGATATTGTTTCCTAAGCGACAGAATAAAAAAAAGAAAGTCTCGATGAACCTAATATTCTGTCACTGTTCATGCCCTCACGTACGGGAAAACTCTGTTCCCTTGAAATTACTCATCCATGACTTCATCAACCCTCTATCGGTATGTCCTTCCCATGCAATCACTGCACGGAATCTCGAAATCGTACTTTGAAAACCAATACAACGTACTCTGCTTTTTAAATTGTAGACGTCACTTACGCCAACAATTTATTAAGTTGCCGAAACAAAAGAAGCAATGAAACTTCGACCATTGCGAAACTTTGTGTGAGTTCTTATTTTTTAGTAACGCTCCCATGCATATCACGTAGATTGCACAAGCAATATGAGTACAGAGGAGTGATCAAAGCAACCGCAACTCTAACACAACTGCCCTGCGATATAAACTCTCTTTTACTCCATGTTATGAGATCTTTGATGATGATAATAATCTATACTAATAATAAATCTGTAGCCGAAATTTTTCTGGTAATTTTCGATTTTCCAAAAACAATTGGTCCTAACATATATAATTAACCACCCTGAAACCGAAAATAGCTTTTTTGAAATTTTTGTTTGTATGTATGTCTGTCTGTCTGTATGTTTGTTACCTTTTCACGCGATATGGCTGAACCGATTTATATGAAAATTGGAATATAAATTAAGTTT